>NC_141902.1:96969090-97294401 GCF_057802395.1 Ceratotherium simum simum | reverse complement strand
CCCAGTGATGTGGATGGAGCAGGAGGAAGTGGGCCCTGGCAGACCCTGGCATCCTGGCTCTCCTTTCTGGACTCTCATGCAGGCTCCGGTTCCAGCACACACAGCTTTCTGGTAGGGAATCTACTGAACTACAGAACACTCTTGGAGTGCAGGGCAGTGAGGGGAGGAGGGGGCGGGAGAGGTAGAGGGGGTTTCTCCACGGGTCCTGTGGCATTCTATCTGCTGTAGCTGTGTCTGAGTCACTGGGACAGACAGATCAAATGGCAAGTGTGGCATTCAGCAGGGAAGGCCAGCGGGATGAGAGGGGTGACTTCAGTTCCTCTCAGCCTCCTTTGAAACCCACCGCTTAAGTGACCCCCTTGTAGTCCCTCTGTGGTATAGACAGAGCAGCACAATTTGTTAGGATAACTGCCTTTCTCATTTGTAGTTGTAGCTCAAATGAGAAATGCAAGCATGGGGTTTGGGTTCCTACAGGGAACAAAGTTATGATTATGGGTTCCATCCACAGGATCCCATATGCATGAACCATGTATGCTTTCCTCATGATGGCAAATACCCAGATGTTTGATCTCATGAGAGTAATGCATCAGTGTCTCCTTTGGCTTGGTTTTTACCAAAATAAGGATGCAGCTCACTTTCCTTTTAACAGTGAATGGGACAAGATCACATTACTCTCTGGTATCTGGTTAGGTCGGTAGGAGGTTTGGGGTGGTGATGGGAATGGAGGAAGACTTCCTACTGCTGAGATACTTTTGACTGTTTTGCCAGCTGTTCAGTTGGGCCCTGAGCCTCTTTTCTCGAGAACCTGGCACATGGGAACATTGGTAAATTGGGTAGGACTATGGGGGCTATCATGATGACTCTTATGAATATCTACACCTCATTGCCCTAGCCCACTCCCTCCAGGGGCCATCTAGCCTCTCTCGTGGGTTCCCCAATCCTTTCTTTTTCTTCTCTCTGCTCTGGTGCCGGGCTTTGTTTGAACTTGGCTCTTCAGAAGTGAGGCTGCATGCAGAGAAATGTCATCAAATATACATTTGCTTTCTGCTTAGTTCCCTCGGTGCCAGGAAAACACACTTGCCCACCCAGAGGGAGAGGAACTGCCACTCTTCCCTGCCCCTGTTATTTTCCAGGGCCCCTCTCTAGGCTCAGCTTGGCTCCAGGAATGCAAATCCATCCTTCCTTTCCCACTCCTGCAAGTGAGTGAGTCTTGGGGGGGCACAACAGGCCTGCTTTCCTCCCCCTGGTGCTCAGAGCAGGTTTCTCTCTCCAGCTCTAGACAGTCTGGCTCCTTGCATTGGGAAATTGCTGAGGCCTTATCTTTGAATCTTCTGCAAGGGCAGCCACAGGATAGATTTAGATACAGCTTGGGTTTAAAGTGCTCTGACAGACAACTCTTTGGAAAGCCCTGTGGTCTCTTCACATCAGCTGTCCACAGAAGAGCTCAGCCATTCGGCATTTTCTGTTACAGGGACGGCACGGCTAAGAGCTGGGCCCTCTGGCATGTCAAGTATCCACGCCAGATGACTGCCACTCCTGTTTCTAGATGTCACAAGGGGGCAGGAGGGCCTCAGCCTTCCCCAGAGGCTGCTGCACCGTTTGGCCTTCTCTGGGGTCAGGAGTTCATGCTGTTGGCCTGAGTCTTTAGGGCTGTAAGGCAGGGACGCAGCCTGTGGGACTGTGGAGAGTGTAGTGGCCGGTGCCTCTTAGACTTGAATATGCAAACGAATCAGAGGAGAGCTTGTTAAAATGCAAGTTCTGATTGGGCAGATCTGGGGCAGGGCCTGAGCATCTGCATTTCCAACGAGCTCCCAGGTGATGCTGCTGGTCCAAGGAGCTCCCCTTTAGTCTCCGGGACCTACATCATCGCCCACTTTCTGTGATTCTAGCTCAATTCTTTTTAGTGTAAGTTAAGTCAGTTTCTGATGTCCGAGTAGATGGGGCACAGCTGGTCTGCATCCTCCTAATGACCTTATAACGCCCCTCCAAATTCTTGCAGATAATTGTTGTGGCTCCTAAGCTGTCTTATCAGTAGACTAAATATCTTGAACCCCTTTGAGTTTCCCCTTTTTCCTGTCATAATAAATTTTCCAAAGCTCTCTGGACCAAGTTACTTTTAAGTACAAGACCATTGCAGAGGCATTTGAGTGCAATTTCGATGGTATTAAGAGATCACTTGGGGAATTTCATCTCACTCTGGTTGCAGACACTGAGAATGCGTGTTTACATTTAAACAACTTTACTTGGCTCTGAAGATCACAGCCTTTTTTTTTTTGAACCTGAAAATGAAATTTAAAGCTCAGTTATCTTCCTCAGCCCCTTCCTGTGGCATCCTGTGAGGATGAGCTGGTAGTCACAGATGCATTCTGGTCAGCCAAACACGTGTGTCACCCGCCGCCACCTGCGGAAGCAGAGAGGAACTTGAGCACAGGGTTTGGTCGTCTACATCACGGCCTGTGCTGGCCCCAAGGGAGGCCGAGGTGAATCGATGGCCTGCCCTCCAGAGCTAACAGTCCAGTGTGGGCAGCACATGTCTGCGTCAGAAGTTGCCGTGTGGTGTGATGGGGCTGGGACAGAGGGGTCAGGAGGAGTGGCAGGTGGGGGGCCTGCTGGGGGAGGGAAAAGCCAGAGAACATCCCAGGAAGCATCCTGAGAAGGACTTGAAGTCTGGAAGGATTAGCAGGAGTTCACAGGAATTTTCTGGTGGGGCAAAGGTAGGATGTGGGGAATGGAGTTCAGAAGGCATTCCACACAGACAGATGGCCATGGGAAAAGATCCAGAAGCACAGACAGGCCTAAGCTGCTCACCTCCTACATGCTCTCAGCTTCATGAAGCTCCTTACCTGCCTCAGGTGCATAAGCTCCCTTAGCTGCCCAGACCTTTGGCAATACCTGGCAGAAGAGAGAGTCCGTCTGAGCAGCTGTGGGTCTCCGGGGCATTTAGTCTCTTAGCCCAGTGGTTTAAAATTATTTTAACTATAAAATGTTTCGTTTTGTTTTTTTCCAACAAAATCTTACTAAATCCAGTTGATAAACCAGGATACAAAGTGGCTGTGCCTGGGAATAGGGGCTTGGTTTTTGTGTTCAGGCCCCCAAGGGATTCACAGAGCTCTGTGTGTTCCAAGGAGCACAGTTTGAAAACCTCTGTCCTGAATCATTTCATTTTGCTTTTGGCGGTCATATTAATAGTATCTTAGTTTTATTGTGGTTTGTCTTGGTATGTCTTAGTATTCTGGATGTCTTGCTGGTTTTTGTGTCAACAGTTTTCAGTCAAATGAAACCAAAATTATCCTGTGTGTGTCAGTCTAACAAATGTGGGGTACATGGGCCACCAGTAGGAAAGGGTGTGTGACAGGTGCTAAGTCAGGAAAATCAAGCTGTAGCTGACCACCAGAGGAGGCAAATAGAGCTGTGAGCCTCTTGCAAAATGGGATTTTTATTTTCAGCCTTGTCAATCAATCTTGTCTAATCTCACAAGATTTTTCAGATTCCAAAAATTTGGCAAGAAAAAAAAATAGCTTATTTCCAGGGTATAAGACTCGACAAATTCTATCCAGGATCTTACATCCCTTTTCATTGATGTAAAGCAGCCAAATTTGAATGCAGGATGTTTTTGAAAGTGGGATTTGAAAAGGGATTGTAAGCCAGAAGTGTAAGAATGGAAAAGTTCTGCTGGCCCAGGGTGAGGTGGAAGGTTCCTGTTCAAGCTGTGGCTGCTGTGTGCTTCTTACAAAGCTCTTCTTAAGGAGGAAATTGATACTCTGAATGGGACAATACCCGGAGAGCCCCACCCCTCACTGATGGGTGGTCCTAGTCCTTAGAAGGGATCTGAAGAACCCCTCTGGGCATGAAGCCAGCTCTAAAAACATAATCGTGTGACTGATTTAAGGTGACGAAAGTAAGTCATCTTCAGTCTGGAGAATTTAGACAACACTCCACCTCTGGAAGAAGTCCACTGGAATGTGAGGAACCCCAATGGAGGGCAGGGGCAGATGAGGTGTCCCTCTGGGATGGGCATCTGCAGTTGCCTGGGGCTCGTTCTGCCTACCAGACCAACAACCTGTTGAGCTGGGCAGTGTCAGGGAAGACTGGAGTGCTAGTGGGTGATCAGCAGCCTCACTATCTGGGGACATCTGCCCTCGTATCCAGAGGTCTTTGCATCAGCCCTCATCGCCGTGGAAACTGGAACTCCCTGAACTGCAGACTTGACTCCCAAACCACGGGGATTCAGCTTCTGCCTGCTTCCTGCGGCTGGACTTAGGCTGGCTCCTAGGTTGCCCTGAGCAAAGACACTGATTCCCTAGATCCCATGGAACTATCTGGGGGGTGGTCAGTGGCCAGCCCGAGCTGTCCACTTGGATACAGTGGCTGCTGCCCGGCTCTCACCGTGCCATCTGCCTCCATTCCCCTTGGGGCCAGTAGTGTCTGCAGGTGGGCGATGAGGACACGGATGCCTAAAAGTGCAGAACTGGTACAGGATGGCACCTTGGACATCTGTCTAGCTCCTAGTCCAGTGCATCATGTACCTGCCATCTTTCCAGGGCTCTTGTCTGGCTCTTGGCTCTTTGTGTTGGGGACAGTTACTCTCAGCTTTGTCTCCTCAAGCCCCCGTGATTCCCAGGTCTCCAGAGCCTCTCAGGTAACAGTGAGTGTACAGAGCTGTTCTCCTTCCTATAAAGAACAACAGGACTGAACGTCAAGAGGAGTGAGGAGGGGAGCAGATTTGGACAAACCATAGTTTGTCTTTTTAAAACAAACTGGTGGTTTATGACGCCTATTTCAAAGCTGACCGTATTACAGGCACTGAGTAATTCACGCGTATGCTAATTTTCCAAAGGTTTGGGTTCAGGAAAACCTCAAACATCGTGGCTAAGTACTTTTCCTTTCCTTTAAAAATTGTGTTTATTTTCGGAGAAACTTAATCCATATGTTTCAGATCCATTTCCATGTTACTCAGCAAAAGGTTGTTTTTCACCAACATTGCTAAGCCATGAGTGTGCTTCGCTCCTTTCTCCTCCCTCCCGCAGCCATCCCCAGGCTGCACCCAACTGCTCTCACAGCTGAGCCCGGGCCTCGCAAGCGACTCTACAGCCTTTTTTGAGACATGAGTATATGTGTGCACTGGGGGCAAAAGGAAAAACAAGTAATACTGATCCTGTCTTTATTTAAAATTTTGATATTTGGTTCAGTATGGATTTTTTTGAATGAATTTCGATTTTTAAAAGGTTGCATTACATTATTTACGTTGATGGCTGAGTTTTTTTGTTCTCTCTTAAATTCTGCACCTCGCCTCCCCCTCATCCCAACCCTGGTAAACGCCCCCTCCAGGGCTCGTGGTTGGAATGAGCTGGTTACCTTCCTTTTGGCTCCCGTATTTTCCCACGCAGAGATCAGTGCTGGGCACAGGCAACAGGCTTTTGGTGACGCTGAAGGTGCCTCCAGCTCTTTGCCTACCTGTTGGTTTGAATTGGGGTGTCGGACAATTAGGGAAAGTGTGGAAGAGAGGTGCATGAGTCCTCTTCAGACTTCCACATGATCTGAGCCCATCTCTTCCCTTCTCCCTTGCTTACCTGCCTTTTTGGAGAGGAAGGAACTGTGGTGTTCCATGGAAGAATGTTGCAAATTCTGCTGGGCTGATGGTCACTATATCTGTGACTTCTTTTTTTTTAATTGAAGAATAGTTGATACGCGATGTCTGTGACCTCTTCAGAGGGCGCTGAGTTCATCAGATTTCTCAATTCAATTCCTGGTAGTGAAAGAGAAAGCAGTTGTGGAATTTTGGCTTTGGAACTTCCATAAGCAAGGATTTCTTCTCACTTAAATTATTTTGTAAAAATAAAGAGGCACAGTAATCTCGGGGGTGTCTGTTTGGTTTGCAGCTTTGAAGAGGCTCGAAGATCCCTCTGACCACTTAACTGTGGGTTGTGTCTATCCATTAGCTTTCTAGGGGGCTGAGAAGGAGCTTAAATCTGTTTTAAATTTTAAAATCCTTGGGTAATGTTGTTACAAATGGTAACATATAAACATATCCTGCGATTTTCTGAGTGTGACCATGTAGTGAAGTTCATTTTTACTTAAAACATCTCCATGTACAGTTCCTTTAATAAGAAGCTGTTTTAACATACAAAAAAGATGCTTCTATGGAATCTTGCTTAATAAGCATGAACTTGAGCTTCTGTTCTGCTGAGGTTGTTTGAGGACATCAGCTCTCCAAGGTCCGGGGAACAGAGCGAGTATAGTCACACTCTGAATGGTGTGTGCCTGCTTCCCACAGGGCCCTTTGCTGGCCATTCTGGGAAACGTGGGGCGGGAGGCTGGGGTTCCCCTCCGTGTGGAGTGGAGGGTTGGCTTGCATCTCAGGCGCCTCCCGATACAAGACAGTTGTTTCTTCATTTAGAACAGGACACCCCTGGGCTCAGAACTCTTTCATGTTCTCTTTTATTCCCAAGGACTGGCACATAGTAGGTACTCAAATATTTATTAGATATACAAATGCATGAGTCCTGCATCTGAGCGCCAGCCTCTCAGACATATACATTTGTTGGTGGATAAATTGATGCTGACTCTTGTGTATTCTGCTTTGGGAATTAAATGGAATCAGAGCCCACCAGTCACCTCCTCACAGGTCTGTAGTCCAGTGCCCTGTGGTTATTCCCACATTATTATTAATATCCAGTGCTACTGAGCCCTTACTGAGTTCAGGCACCGTGCAAAGAACTTTACATGCATCGCCTCATTTAATCCTCCTGACCACTCTGAGCAAGGCGCCAGATGGAGACACCTGAGCTCACTCGGCTGGAGATGATGGAGCTGGAACAGGACCCAGGTCTGTGTGAGTCCAAAAGCCTGTACTCTGAATAATGACTGATGTTGCTTGATTCTTGACTTCTGAGAAAGCATGTTTATGGGAATACTATAACTTATTATATTACTATGTTATATATTATATTGTTATAATTTATGGGGATATTATAATTCATAGTGAAGCAGTTTGAGAGTAATTGCAACCCAGATGCACTCATTGTTGATTCACTGATTCTTTCTGGCCTCCTGGGATTCCAGAAATGACTCCGTTGCACCTCCCTGCAATGGAGAAGCTCACAGTCCAGTTGAGGAGACAGACAGACCCTCGGCTGCCTCCAGTCTGTGCTGGGAGAAAGGTGTGAGCAATGTGAAAGCACTGCAGATTGACATGTGATCGGGCCTGGAAGGACAGTCCAGTTTGCTGGCAGAACAAGGAGGATTAGGAAGGCAGGAAGAGCCTGAACTAGGTTCAGAGAATCCAGAAGACAGATACCAGGGGAAGGGCTCCAAGTTCCCTGTGGCTGGAAATGAGATCATAAAGGCGGGGGCAGGTGGTGATGGTCCTTAAAAGCTGAGTCAGGGAGTTTGGCTTTTAAATGACGTGACTTTGATGAGGGAGGGGTGTAATCAATAGGTGAACGTTAGGCCATTGTTCCTGGCGGCAGGTGGCTTGGGTTGGGCTGGTGTTCCTCAGTCCTAAGGGTGGTGTTCTTGATGGGAAGTTCATTCCAGAATACCAGTTCTCCCCTGAGAATGTGGCTGCCAGGACCCAGCAAAGGCAATAAGGAAAGTTGCACTGCCCAGGGTGAATTATTGGTGCCAGGGCAACAGGGCATGGAAGGCAGGAGAGGGATGTTAAATTGGAAGTGTTTGGGGACCTTGTGGCCTGAGTCCCTGCCAGCATGAGATCTGGTCCCTCTGCAGGGAAAGCCCCAAGCCTTTGAGGGAAATTTCCCAAGATTCATATTCCTGAACCTTCAGGCTTATCCCTCCAGACTGACCCGTCCCTGTTCTCCCTATCCAGTCGCAGTGTGGGGTCCCGAATGTTCCAGACTTCATCCTGTGGCCTCTGTGCTGATTTCTGTAATCACTTTCATAATTAATTATCAATTCCTGGGAAAATTCCTAACTGCCTTGTTTGACTGACCTGCAGCAGAGACGGTGGAAGGAATGTAGGGTAAAGGGATGAAATTTTCATGTAAAACTCACCCTGGGAAAGAAGGTGGTAGTCACTGTGAAGGTTGCTGGTCCAGCTCAGATGTTGGAAAAGCTTAACTGGATGAAGCAGATGCTCTGAGTGCCGTCTGGTCTGCAGAGGTCCCAGGGTGACCTGCTGCTGTCTTCATCTCTTCTCTGCTCTGTATTCATAATTAGACATTCAGGAAACTTCAGTGGACCAAATCAGTCCTCAGATATTCTCTAGTGCCGCCCCTGGGCCCACAACTGTACTTGCTCCTAAAGCAAATCTAAGAGTGCCCATCAAGCGGCCAGAGGAGAGAGAGTTCACTGAGGCTGGGGCTCTGCCATCAACAGAAACGTCTGAGTTTAGGTTCAGATCACCAATATTTCCAAGATGGTTCTAAGCAGACGAGCAGAGAGAAATGTGAAGGTAGTATTTCAGGAAAGACACCCTTGGATCTCACTGACTGCAAAATAAGCTGTTTTCCATATTCCTTCCTCATCACTTTTTCAGGCTCTTTAGCTTGTATTTTCCTTGGTTTATAGAATAGAAACTGGTGTAATGAACTGGAAAGGGGCATAAGCTTTGGAGCCCCAAAGACCTAGCTGCAAATCTGCCTCTCCCACTGATTTGCTTTGCGACTTTGGACAAGTTACTTCACCCCTCTGTGCCTTAGTTGTTTATCCAGCCTCTAAAATGGGATGACTGTATATTTTTCTGAGACTAACGTATGGCAAATAGTGGAATAATACATGGAAACTTCTTTTTTTTTTTTAAAGATTTATTTATTTATTTTCCCCCCAAAGCCCCAGTAGATAGTTGTATGTCATAGTTGCACAGCCTTCCAGTTGCCGTATGTGGGACACGACCTCAGCATGGCCGGAGAAGCGGTGCGTCAGTGTGCGCCCGGGATCCGAACCCGGGCCGCCAGCATCAGCGAGCACGCACTTAACCACTAAGCCACGGGGCCGGCCCCATTATACATGGAAACTTCTTAGAGTTGTGACCTGGTGCATACTAGGTGTACAGACTGGCACGTCTCTTCTGTTTGTCAACAGACTCGATTGAATTAGCAGACATTTTAAATGTTTAAATGGGGAAGGCAATCCTGTGGCTTCTGGGTGAGTTTTCAAACTTGCAAACTTTGGCAGTGGCCACTCCTGCAGCCACCATCTGAATGGCCAGGCACGTGCTCCAGAGGTCCCTCATAGGGCACAAGTTGTGTGCCCTTGTTGTGGAGTGTGTCAGCCTCAGCGCTCCGTGGGTGCCGGAACTGGGTCCTCCTGGATCAGCTCCCGTTTCCAGAACTGAGTCAATGCTGAGCGCACACAGGTGAATGAACGCCCTTCTGAGAGAAGAGCTGCCCGCTGGCGCTGCCTGCCCCCTAGTGTGAGCCGCGTGTCCACGCGTGTCTCTGTACGTGTCTCACACAGTCTCCACGCGCCCACCCTCACAGAGGCCCACAGGGTGAGTGCTGCTTTTCTGTCGTCTCCCTTTTATTTATTTTATTTATTTTTTTAACTTTATTTATTTATCCCCCCAAAGCCCCAGTAGATAGTTGTATGTCATAGCTGCACATCCTTCCAGTTGCTGTATGTGGGACGCGGCCTCAGCACGGCTGGAGAAGTTGGTGCACGCCCGGGATCCGAACCTGGGCCGCCAGCAGCGGAGGGCGCGCACTTAACCGCTAAGCCACGGGGCCGGCCCTGTTGTCTCCCTTTTATAGATGAGGAAACTGAGGGACTGTGTGACTTGCCGAGATCACACGGCCAGCGAGTGGCATACCTGGGCTTCCAGAACAAGCCATCTCGCTCCAGAACCTTGAACCATAGTGCCCTACCTCAGGGCTGCTGGTAGGAAGTAGAATAGAAGAAGGAATTAGACATTTTTGAATGAAACGCAGTTTGAAAAGTGTAAAAAGCAGATTTCCTAGAATATCGTGCCCTGGCTCAGGGTGTTACGCTGAGAGAGCGAGTGAATGGAGCTATGGTTTTTGAGGGCTGCGTTGGTTGTGACAGGTCAGTGTGACAATGATAATGAAGGGCCAAAGCTTATGGCCCAGCGTGCCGTCTGAGCTGGTGAATCATTCTGCTTTCATGGAGGGCTGCCTTTCCACTGCTGCTCTCCACACTTTGGAGCTAGTGGGAGGCGTATAATTGGTCTGAGTGTGTAAGGCCGACATCCTAAAAGTTCCTTATTTCCTTGTCATCAGGATGGCTGCACCCACTGTCAACAGCCTGTGGGAGGCTTCAGCCATAGGTGTTCGTCTCTTACCCAAGGAAAAGGGCAGCTGAGTGGGTGATGGGTGGAAGTCTGTTTATCACAGCTGGGTCCCCCCAGGCAGGATTATCCACAAGATTAGAACAATTTATTGCTGATTATGGTTTTGAAAACTAAGCTTAGACGAGCATTTCCCAAAATGCATTTCTCAGGAACATCACTTCCTTGGGCAATTAATAGGTATTCTAAGGTCAAATAAGTTGGGGACAAGCTGAGTTAAACAAAGCCGACCAGTTTTCATTCTTGAAGGTCTTCTCAATGCCTTTGTAAACCAGTGTGTGTGATGAATCTCCAGGAGGGGATTTGAACTTCTGAAGCGCACAGAGGACCTGGTGAGACTCATGTGCTGCAGAGCACATGCTGGAAATTCTGGGCTACGTATTGATTAGTGGACTGGAAAGAAAAACAAACACACCTCTGACCCAAATCCTTAATTGGTACTAATTACAATTTTATTAACACTAGTGTTACTTTGAGTTGGAGTAGAATGCTTTTGTCAAGTTATCTTTATTATCTTTATCCTTTTATTCTGGGGCCAAAATGTTGCCAAGTGTGTTCCTGGTTTGGAGGATTTGAACAACAGTATGACCTGGGATCAACGGCCCTTCGGCACTTTCTCTTTGCTTTCCTGTGGTCCATGACCTTCTATGGTTTAACCTCAGATGCCCTGTAAGCCCTGTTTCACTTCTAAGAGAGGGCTGTAGCTTGTTGTTCTAAACAGTATCTGATGAGAAATTTCTCCCCCTTCTGACCTCACACAAAATGAGACTGAATTTATAACTTCTAGTGTCTCCATCCATATGAGTGTCTTTTCAACCACAAGTTTTTTCTTTGTTTACTTGACTCTTTCACTCATTTATTCATTCATTTGGCAACTCACTGAAATCAGTTCATAATATTCCAGAGGCTGTGCTAGGCTCTGGAGGATGCAGCTGTGAACAAAATGGTCCTGCCTTCACGGAGGGTACTGTCTGGAGCAGCGCTGTGCAATAAACACAGAGGCAATGTGAGCCACACGTGGAATTCTAATTTTTCTAGCAGCCCCATTAAGACAAAGTAAAGAGAAACAGGTGTAATTAATTTTAATAGCATACTTTATTTAGCCCAATATTTCCAAAATATTGTCATTTTCAACAGGTAATCAATATAAAAAATGTTGGGCTAGTTTACATTCTTTTTTTCTTACCAAGTCTTTGAAATCAGTGCGTATTGTATACTCACAGCACATTTCAGTTCGGAGGGGCTGTGTTTCGGGTGCTTCATCGCCATCAGGGGCTACTGTGCTGGGCGGTGCAGGATTAGAGAGATGTATAAAGAAACGCACGTGCGTGTGTGGTTGCAGATTGTGGTCAGCGATATGAAGCAAAGAGGTGCCAGGAGAGGAAATAGTCAAGGGATCCGGGGAAGGGGGTGGTGGAGGTGGACACGGAGGGCGTGGGGGCGGTAGCCTCTCAGGGCAAGCGACGATAGGCAGAGCCGAGGAGGTGCTGCTAGGAGTCGGATGGACCAAGAGTAGGGCAGGTGTGTCTCAGGCCGCGGGGATGGGAGAGGCCCTGGGACGGCAGCCGGGAGAAGACCAGTTGGCTGGGTCAGGGAAAGTAAGGAGAGGGGCAAGGCAGGACTGGAGTGGAAGGAAGGGACGAGGGGGGCAGAGTGGAGATGATGCAGCTTCTTTCAAACCATGTTCAAGATCAAACTTCATCCTAAAAGCAGTGGGAGTCATTAAATGGTTTTAAGCAAGGGAGTTATGGTTGTCTGATTTTTGTTTTTAAAAAGGATCCCTCTGGCTGCTTGCAGATGCCTTCGTGTGGGTGGGCGGGTGGGGTGATGGGCAATGGTTGGCCAAAGCAGGAAGAGTGCAGAGGGGGCTCTGGTGCTGGGGTGGGGACATGGTGATGGTGAGTTGGAGCCGTGCCAATGGAGCAGGAGTGGTGTGGATGATCCAACGGGTGTATAGGAGACACAGTGGACAGAACTTGGAGGTGGCTTGACCCTAGAGTTAGGGGGATGGAGGTGTCCAGGGAAACTCCTGGGTTTGGGAGCTGAGGGCCTGGGTGGGTGTTGGGAAGACTGGAGAAGGTTTGGCTGGAGATACACATTCAGGACACTGAGGGGCATGACCAAGCCAGAAACCTTGCATCTTTCAACAGGGGTTATTCATTGCTTTTTAAAAATCAATTACTTTTAAATGCTATGGAGGGTTTAGTGGTTATCTCTAATTGAGGGTAAGGTACAAAATTGCTATTGTTCCATTTTGCAATGTATTATTGCAATTATACACAGTTTATACCAGAAAATACTTCCATAAAGAGAGGCCTTTTTCCACAACATGTTTTAAACAACGTTTAAACAGAACTTAGCAAAGATTTTAAATAGGTACTTGGATTAGCTCCTCTCTGCTGATTACACTCAGAACTGTAAAGTGCTTTGTAAATGGGTGGGACTACACAGAAATTCAGTACCACTGATGTATATCCTTCGTGGCTCCATTTTTCATCCTGGATAGCTCTGATTGAGAACTTGAAACCCAGGATATACTCAAAAGGAGACTGCCAGGAAATGAGTGAGCAGAGTAAAGGTATTCTGGAGGAAATGTTCTTATCACAGGACTTTTGGTGCATGCTCTGTGTCCCACTTATGTGAGTGATAAGCCACCAGTGCATTTATCAGTCTGAACTGTTTCCTGAAAAAGATACAGGGGCTTGAAGCTTTGATTCAGTACCAGGAGAATCAATAAAACCACGAGAGACTGCATTTGCTTAGCCAGTTTATTCAGCAAACACGTATTAATCAACTACTCTACACCAGACATGGAGCATACAAAACCCAGTAATCCATGCTCCTACCTTACAATTCAGGGTGAGGGCCAGTCATGTGAGTAAATGAGAATAATAAGATATTCTGCACCCGTACAAGGCACAGAGTGGGCAGAAAAGTGAGAGAGCTCCATTATTCCTGGGGGAAATCGTGCTTGATTTGAACCTTACGAAGAAAATAAGAATTTGTCTGTTAATCAGAGCAGGGCTCTTTGGTCAAAGGGAGATTACATTAGGTAATTATGTACATTAAATGATCCACCAGCAGCTTGGTGTGGCTAGAGTGTACGGATGGAGAAATGTGGTGAGAGGTGAAGCTTTGGAAGGAGAGATGCCCAGGGAGTCTCATAGGGCAGTTCAGTGCCTCTGAATGGCCCGAACTTGATGAGATTGGCCAGAGCTGCTTGAGGGGACAGTGGGCAGCAACCTGTGGGTGTCAGAATTGAGGAGTAGAGAGAGTTCAGACCCAGATTATTATAAACAGGGCACAATGTCTGTTTGAACATACAGTCGGCCCTCCATATCCGCCGGTTCCGCGTCCGCAGATTCACCCAACCTCGGATCGAAAGGCCCACGGTGGTTGCGTCTGTACTGAACACGTACTTTTTTTTCTTGTCATTATTCCCTAAACAATACAGTATAACAACTATTTGCATTGTGTTAGGTATTATAGGTAATCTAGAGAAGATTTAAAGCACACGGGAGGATGAACATCTGCCTCTTTTGGTACCCGAGGAGTCCTGGAACCAATCTGCACGACTGCAGTCTGAGATCACTGCATTTGGTGTGGTGTAGACACAGCCTCCATCACTATTCTATGTGCCAGGGAGCACCTGCAATGTCCTGGGCACGTTGCCAGGCGTGGCCATTGTGCATGTGCGTTTAGTAGGGAGAGCATGGAGTGAACACAGATGTGCAAGGCGCACTCCGCCCCTCATGGGGGCTCACTGTCTAATTGGATAGAGACACATGTACGGACGAAAAATTAAGTAGACATCACTGCTGTTCACCAACACCCAGGCCTTTTCTTCTGGGCACAGGCGAGGAGTATACTTTCCACCCTTTTGAGGTTAGTTGTGGTCAAATGTCTTGCTCTGTTCAATGAAATATGAACAGCAGTGATGTGTGTCACTTCCCAAAGGAGCATTTAAGAGCCAGGGCCAGATTCTCTATCTTCTTTTCCTCTGCTGTGGCAACTGGCAATAGTCTGGATGGAGGGGTCAGCCGGAGTCCTTGAGTGGAGATGAAGCCCCGAGTCCGCTCCATACCCACGATGGACATGTGGACTGAGCAAGAAAGAACCCTGCAGTTTGGGGGTTGTTTGTTACTGCAGCAGAACATAACTCTACATTACTACTAGTAATGTGGTAACTAGAAAGGAAATGCCCACCTGTTCATTCCTTCCACAGTGTTTGGGGTTGCCCTCTCGGGTCACTACTAACCCAGCCTGGATCTAAGACTTTTAGAGGAAGGGGCAATGACTAGGAGTAGACGTGGTCACGGAGGCATTCTATTACTTCTTAGAACACTCAGGGGCCGGCCCGGTGGCGCAAGTAGTTAAGTGCGCGCACTCCACTGTGGCGGCCTGGGGTTCGCCGGTTCGGATCCTGGGCGCACACCGACGCACTGTTTGTAGAGCCATGCTGTGGTGGTGTCCCATATAAAGTAGAGGAAGATGGGCACGGTTGTTAACTCAGGGCCAATCTTCCTCAGCAAAAAAAAAGAAAAGGATTGGCATCAGATGTTAGCTCAGTGCTGATCTTCCTCACACACAAGAAAAGAATACACATTTGTCTGTATGCATATGATACATACTTCCATTATATAAGTCATGTAACTGTATAAGTATATTCTTTTATCACTTGGAAAGTACAAAAAAGAAAAAAAAATACCATAATTCCACCAGTTAAGACAGAATTTTGGTGAATATTTTTCTAGTTATTTATTTACTTATTACTGTGTGTATTTTTACAGTGTTGATATAATTTTGTCTTACACATAAGCAAGTTAAAAGTTTTTTCCTCAGTTTTCAAAATCATTTTAATTCCTGTAAAAGGACATTAAGTTCATTTCTAAATTTTTACTGTTAAAAAAATTACCACTTTTGTGTATATGTTTTTCCCAATTTTTGAGTGATTTCCACAGGAAAGATTCCTGAAGCTGAAATTAAGTGGGTCGAGGTATGTGGACACTTGTGTGATTCTTTATCCACATAGCCTCTAAAGAGTTCTTCAAATTAACATGACCACAAACTATAACAGCGCTTTCACCAGCATTAGATAACTATTAAAATTTTAAAAATCATTTTAGGGGGCTGGCCAGTGGCGCAAGTGGTTAAGTGTGCGCGCTCCTCTGCGGCGGCCCGGGGTTCGCCAGTTCGCATCCTGGGCATGCACCGACGCACTGCTTGGCAAGCCATGCTGTGGCGGCGTCCCATATAAAGTGGAGGAAGATGGGCATGGATGTTAGCCCAGGGCCAGTCTTCCTCAGCAAAAAGAGGAGGATTGGCAGATGTTAGCTCAGGGCTGATCTCCCCCCCAAAAAAAAAAAAAAAAAATCATTTTAATAGGTGAAAAGTCACATCTGATTATTTAAGTTTGTATTTCTTTGATTACTAGTGAAGTTGAAGGCTATCCCTTATGTTTGTTGACCTGGTTATTTTTTTTCTCTTTTAGGAATTGTGTATTCATGTCATATGCCCATTTTTGGGGTAGTCATATGTTTCTTATCAATATACCTGCTCTCTTTACATAGTTGTACAGTGCACTCTCTCTGTCTTCCTTTTTGGTTATTTCATGAAATATGTGAAATATTTTCGTGTGGTCCAATCTGTTGATTGTTTACTTCTTGATTTCTTCCATCAACATAACAATTCTAGAGTCTTCTGGTGGTACTGAGGATTGATTTTTAAGCTCCTTGACCAGTCTGGAATTTATTTCAGTTCATGGTACAAAGAGAGACCCTAACTCAGTTTTCCCTTCAATTTACTAACCAAGCCCAACTTTAGTGAACAAGCTTTCTTTTATCTGTTGATTGGTGCTGCCAGTAAAAGCTGAGTTGGTCCAGTTACCAGTGTGGAAGATGACAGGAATGCGATAAGGCCAGCACGGCAGGAATTCAGCCAGACACTTGATCTGGGCGGACCATCCGGGCAGACTTCAGGGATTCCATCTCAGGGAACCATGCCTCGCTGTGTGTCCAAGGCTCTGCAGAGACACCGTCAGCTCTGCTGGCCATTCTGCTCTAAGGACTTAGTTAGCCGAATGAGGATCAGTCTGTGGCACACTGGGCCGCTCGCCACCCTGTGAGCTCCAGATCACGGTGGTCCCTGTGCAGCCCTGGATGGGGAAAGAGCTGGAGAGTTCTTCCGGGGGAAGGCAGGGCAGTGGTGTCATCAGCGCGTCTCTTAGTGAGTCACGGCTTGAGAGAGACCACCCACTGGGGCTCCCACAGGTGGCCCAGACTAGGGAAGGCCTGGTCCAGAGGGATGGCACTGTTTTGAGCGTCATGTGCAGTCTCTCCTACGAAATGGAAGTTTATGCAAAGTTTGTTTCACAAATAGCATCAAGAACTTTGTTTATAGTCTATGTTGAAGAGGTGGCTGAGATCACTTTGCCAGCCCTGGGTTCCCAGAGCACCTCAGTTACAGACCGTGTGGGTTGTAGGTGTGGCGTGGTTGCAGGTCCCTCTCTCCCTGTGCCTGGGGCTGTCGAGAGTGTGGGGCTCGTGTCCTATGTATCTGTACTGCGGGGCCTCTTGCAGCCTCTGACAGCCGAAGCCTGCTGCCTTTATGGGACGAGCGGATGAATGAGCAATCAGTGATTGACTGTGGCTGGCTTTTCCGTGTCTCCCCACAGCTAGGATACTCAACGTCAGCTGTGGCATCTCCTTTTAAACTGCTGGTATTTCTCTTTAATAAAATCCTGGGAAAACCTTGACTTTGATATCATCTTATTTTAGGACGTCGTCTTAATTCCAGGCTTTATTTTTCATCAAATACGTGTTATAGTCACACTCTTGAGGAGTCTTTACAAACCATGTTTTCAAAAACCCTACTTTATATCAAAGTTAGAGAAGAAATTCACGTTCTAAAAAGATTTGCAAGGTAATTGACGTTTCCACTGCTTCTGGTCATATCTGAGGTACTTTAGTCCTTCGACTGGGGGCAAAAACATTGCATTTATCTCTTCTTTTAACTTTCCCAAAACCTGTTATGAAGTGAAGCTATTGGCCTAGAGGTTTGGGGGCCAGTGGAGAAGCAGCCTCCCCGGGTGCACAGGGCCGGCGTGGCTGGGCTGCAGCTCCCTCCCCAGCTTCCTGTCCAGCTGCTGCTCCTTTTGACGTTAGACTCTAGCCGCATTCCAGAACTTGTTATGCTCCTGCTGACACAGTGCTGCTTCTCACCATCTTGCTGTTGCAAATGCTGTTTTCTCTGCCTAAATATCCAGCAACTACTGTTCATCCTTCCAGACCTTGCCCAGGCATCCTCTTCTCTGTGAAGAGTTCCCTAATCCTCCTTCCCCAATGTATCAGTAAGCTAGTGCTGTGTAACAAAACACCCTCCAAGCCAGTGGCTTAAGACAATAGCCTTGTATTATTGTTCTGTGAGTCAGCCAGCTGGTTCAGCTGGTCTGGATAGGCTTGGCTGATCTTGGCTCACTCCTGTATCTACATTCAATTGGCAGAACAGATGAAGACTGGTTGGTCTAGGATGTCCTGACCCACATGTTTGGCATTGGTGGGCTTTCTACTGAGGGGATGAGGGTGGCTGGACCATATTCTCATCATCCAGCAGACTAGCCTGGGTGTGTCCCAAGATGACAGATATGGTTCTGTGAGAGGGAGAAAAAGCATGCAGGGATCCCAAAACTCAGTGGCGTGCCATCACTTCTGCTTCATTCTTTTGGCCAAAGCAAGGCTGGTTCATATTCAAGGGGAGGAGATTCCAATTCTACCTTTAAATGGGAGAAGCTGCAAAGCCATATCCCAAAGGACATGGATCTGGGGAGAAGAGAGAAGGGTGGGGGGAGTGGGGCCATATTTGTGATCAGTCCACCACACCCACTTTTGATAGAATTTCTTACTCCATAGTATTATTGCACTTGGATATACTTATATGGTGACACATTGCATTGTTTATTTATCTGAGTCCTAATTCTGCAAACATGTCCTGGTACTTGCATTAATCTCAGCTGGCATCCAAGTCATTAGTTAATGTCCTTGGGATGTGTTGCCCGTCCATCCTTGAGTGCAGTTGCCGGGACAGGCTGGCACCTGAGAGTGGGAGTCCCCAGGAGGCAGGGGACCCTGAGATAGGAAGGAGACATGCTGCACAGAGTCTTGGTTGCATGTCCTGAAGGCTGGCTTAAGCCATCAACTACTGCAGAGCAGGTCCCAGAGCTGGAAGGAAGCCCTGTGGCCCCTTTTACCCTTCCTAATGCCCTTGCCTTCAGCTGGGCGTGGGTGAGCAAGTCCTGCCAGCTGAGGCTCCAGCCCTTACCCACAATGTCAGTAATGCAGCCCCCAGGGGATCTGCTCCAGGCCCTGCCTACTGTCCCGGATGTTGACAGGGGCATGGCTCCAGCGCCAGCTTTAATGGATGGTCTCATCGCTTTTAAAATAATGACTGTGGGGCGTGGGCTGGCGAGAGCAGTGACATCATTTTCCTGCAATTCTGGATCAGTTCCTGCTGCTTTTCCCTGCATCTTTGAACAACTGAAATAAATCTACTGGTTGGGTACATGTCCTGGAAGGTTTCTATCATGTTCACATGCCCATCTTGTGATGTGGTGAGAAGAGCAATGACTTTTTTTTTTTTTTTTAAAGATTTTTATTTTTTATTTATTTTTTCCCTCCAAAGCCCCAGTAGATAGTTGTATGTCATAGCTGCACATCCTTCTAGTTGCTGTATGTGGGACTCGGCCTCAGGATGGACGGAGAAGTGGTGCCTCGGTGCGCGCCCGGGATCCGAACCCGGGCCACTAGCATCGGAGCGCGCGCACTTAACCACCAAGCCACGGGGCCGGCCTAGAAGAGCAATGACTTTGAAGTTAAGGGTCCTGGGTTCAAGATTCTGCCACTGGCTTTCTGTCTGAACTTGGACTACCAGCTGAACTTCTCCAGGCCTGAATTTTCTTATTTGTGCAATGGTGGAACAACCCCTGATTTTGTAAAGGAATGACGAAGATGAACTGGAATCTTCCATCAGAGCTGCTGGAGTTTGTGAACTTCACGAAGGTGCCGGAACAAGGGGAAAATGAGAGCTGAAACTCCCGCCCAACTCTGCTCACCAAGCTGGTTGCCTTGGCTGGGGTCTGTGTCTGCTTCAAGGAAGGGGCACATTTCTCTTGGCACAAAGGCACTACCAGCTTGCTGGGCTGTGTGCTCTTGGGGCTGCATCAGCTGAGGCAGGTGCCTTTTCTAGATACTCATGAAGGTACCTATGAGGCCTCACAGTCCTGCCTCTTTTCCCGCTGAAAGTTTCCTCACGGTGGCCCTGGGCTCTCTGCCATCGGGTAAAGGTTTCTCGCCTTAGAATAACTTTGGCTTTGTCACTGTTTTAACAGACCTTTATATCCTAAATGGTAAGAAAGGGTCGTCCGTGGACCACAAATTAGGATTACAGAGACTTGAATTGACTGTTTCCTTCCCTCCTACCTTGGTTTTACCTTGAAGACTGCCTCGTGGGTAAGGAGTTGTGTCTTCTCAATTTAGAAATTTTGTTGAGTTTCTCCATCCTTGCTCGGAGAGCCAACATTCCAGTCAGCTCTGAGTCCCCCGTGGTCCTGGCAGGAAGGAGAAAACCATGTTGCAATTGCACCTGGTACAGACCTTCTCATGCAGAACGACTTCTAAATGCTGTTGTTCTCCACTGCTGTTTCCCAGAGCCCTGGGTAAGAGGGTGACTCCTGAGCCCAATCACGGATGGCCGCTGCCCTGAGTGCCCGCTCTGTATTTCCTCCCATGAGGAGGCCAGCGGCCACCGCCTCACCTTCCTTTCTCAGTGCAGAGGTGGCTTAGTCGCAAAAGATGGTGGCTGTAAACCAGACTTCACACCTCCATGGGCCACCGCAGCTTGGACAGAACCTCCCGTGGGGCCATGAGGTGGCTGGATTCTGTCCACTCATATACAAGGAGGTCACTGGGCAGCATTCCTCCCTGGAAAGAGTGTGCATTGTTCAGAAGGCCATGGAAGACTTCGCACAGCTGTCGGATGACCAGGCTGGAGCCCATCCTCCTGATGGATGTGTGGAGAGTATTCAGGGCAATTTTAACTCAGATTTTTAGGCATTGGATTAGGAAATGCCAAACCAAGAATGTTTAATTTTAGGATTTATGTTAAAAAAAAAAAGCAAAAACAAAAAGAATCTTACAGGATGCAAAGTATTGTACTGGAAAATTCCCTGGACTAAGAGGCAAGGCGATGAAGGTGATGATGGTGGTTATAGGTTTTGAATACCTCCTATCCTCCAGGCACTGGGATTAATGTTTGCATTCATTATCTCATTTAGCCCTCTCAGCAGCTCTGAGGGGTTGGTTCTATGCTACCCAGATATCTAGAAGAGATAAAAGAGGCCTGGAGAAGTTAAGCAACTGGCCCAGAGACACACAGCTAATCCATGGGGGTGGGGAGGTATCTGTTTGGGCTCAGGTCTCTGCGTTGCCTCTGGCTCATTTTCTGTTGTGGGTAAGTGACTATCTTTGGACCTCCAAGATCCCATCCGGAAAATGAATCAGTTGGACGCTAAGATCTCTTTTTAGCTCTAAAGTACTCTGATCTCTCTGATTTTCATCTTGCTGAAGAAAATGGCGCCTTTTGGGTACCCTATTTGTAAATGATGCTGCTGCACAGCCAGAGAGTGAGACCGTGATGAGAGGTGGAAAACTTTCTTTGAAGACATAATTGTCGTTTGGTGGGAAGAGTTCTGGAGCCAGGGAGAGGAGCCCTACGTTTTATTTTCAGCTTTAACTCCAAGTGGCTGTATGACCTGAGACAGGTTGACTCTTCTGAGCCTCAGTTTCCCCACCTGTGACATGAGAAGGTTGGACTGGATCGTCTCTAGGCTCCTTCCAGCTCTGACACCCAGGTGAGGGTGCCGGCCCGCTTCACCCGCTGCTCCAGACGTCCACAGGCAAACTCTCACGCGGGATTAGACTCGCTTGAATTGTACGTGTCTTTCCTAATGGGTGACTGGGGTTCCTTCACATCAGGTGAACATTTCAAAGTTTCTGGGAAAGACTCTGATGTCAGAGCAAATGTGTCTTCCTTTTGTGGTAAAACCAAACTCTTTCAATAACAACTGAGACAGAGTTCTTATCATAGTACTTAAACCAGATGACGAGCAAAAGGGCCACACAGGAAAGGTTTGTGATGTTGCTTTTGTCGTTTTAGAAAGGTTTAGGTCATCTCTGACCTGGGAGGTAGCCTAGGCCTGAATTCCAGAAGAGCCAATGCCAGCGGCAAGTCATATGGCTGCCCTGGAATTGCACATGTTTCCCTTTATGCATTTAGCTAGCATGAGGACCGCGATGTCTGTGTCAGCACCCATCCTCCCCCTGCTCCCACAGCCACATGAAAGCAGGAGAGGCAGACTACTGCCTAAACAGCCCAAAGAACAAGCTTGTCCACTGACAACATCAGGGCCGGCTCAGAGATCGTATCAACCCTGGAGGAACTGGTCTGCTTCACTACTGACAAGGCTGCTGAGGCTGTTTGCATTCTGTGAGTCAGGCCAGAGCAAAAGGAGTATACAGAAGAAGATGATTGTGGGTGTTTTTAAACCTGCCCCTTCCTGCCCAGCCCAGGACAATATTTACAAAGCAGACATGCAAACAAGCGGACCTTCTCTTCAGGTTTAAATGGCCTCGTGAGCCAGGCTCTCCCCTTGCTGCAGTCCTTGCCCGGCACCAAGGTAGCTGTTTAGAGAGTGCGTCTGCCAGCTGAGCCTGCCTGCCCCGTGGTAGTTATGGTGTGGTTAGGAAGTCCAGAGCAGTGTGCTCTTACTTGCATAAGATACAGACCCCTTGTAAGAGAAAACATTCTCAAGGATGTCCAGTGTTGACTTAAATAACCTTTATTATTATGTTATTTAAATATATACAAACATAAAACCAGGTATAAATTCCTTCAGCTTAGATTCTTATACACTATAAATCTAAAACAAATTTACAAATGATATGCAAACAAAACATGAATGACATTCAAATTGTCAACATTAACTCAATATGCCACATCTAAATCTCTGATGTTGGGCATAATAGGAAAAAGCTTTATCTTCATGTTTCATATTTCACTTGTTAGGGTCTTGATTTATTTGATTTTGTGTATAAAGGACCATTGTTTGAGTTATCATGTATCGTTTTTTCCCACATTTTAACACTGAACTCATTTTGAGCCATGAAGCCATTATTTTATTAAACTAGTTGCTGTAGAAGGAAATTTCTTAACATCTAACACTGGAAAAATTTCGAATGCTGGTTAATAGAATATTCTTTATTATGTATTTGCTCACTGCTAGTGAACAGTTGAGTGTCGCTGTGGGCAAAGATGAGGTTTGTGTAATGCATTCTGCACCCAGAGCGTCCTGCACGACATTTTCTGGGGTGGTTGGCATGCCCGTTCCCACACGTACCGTGTGATGACTTGGTTCTTCTACCACTTACTCTGATTGCTGTGGAAACTTTTTGGAGGGCACCTAGACGTTATTTGACCTTGACTTGGTCCAAAGTATTCACTAAAGTGGATGTGGACACTGAAATTGTGTGCAGCGCTGCGTTATAAGGTGCTCGTCCAGGTGATCCTGAATATGCTGTATTACAGAGCCCCTGAGACTATGTCCATAGGGATCTCTGGACCCCAATTTTGAAAAATATTCTTCTGGAGAGAAGCCCATGGTGGGTGCTCCCAGAGGGGAAAGAGGTCTCTCCGCAATGTGTGATGCTCCAAGAGAACAGTTCTCTTCCAGGAACTAGGAAAGAGCAGAGGGGATGGAATTTATCCATTTGATGACTTATTCACTACATATTTCTGGAATTCTATCTTTTTCCTACACCTAGCATAGAGGATAGGACAAAGGGCGGTGGTGAAATTCAGTGTCACTGCTCCCTTAGACAGAGGCTTGGGGGAGTTTGAAAAGCCCTTTGGAATTGCTTTGTAAACTACATTATGAGCCCCAGAAGAGAATTAATATCTAAGCTTTAGAGTTACAGCACTAATTTTGCACAGTGTTATACTGTTTGATCATCTTTACTTTCCACTTTTCTTTTCAAGTGACCTCTGGCCATTTCCAGGAATCAGATCCCAAGAAGGATAAAAATCTGCCACCTTTAAGAATAGTCTCTAGAATGTGCCACAGGCTTTGAAGGGCACTCCCTCAAGGATGACGTTAGAATAAGTCCCCAGTCCTTTCAGAGGGTATGTGGGATGAGATAATAACCCTCTGGATGTCTAAGTTCTGGTGTGTTTCTTCACAATAGAACAGCCTCATTTTACAGCACAAGGAATAGCACATGGAAGTGAATTGATGATCAAGGCCAAGTGACCATCAGAAACACAAAATACTATGAGTTTTACTGAGAGATTGTGGCTGCACTTGCTCAGGACAGGTTTAAAGAAGAGATAGGGAGGCTGGCCTGGTGGCGCAAGCAGTTAAGTGTGTGCGCTCCGCTGCGGTGGCCTGGGGTTCGCCGGTTCAGATCCCGGGCGCGCACCAACGCACCGCTTGGCAAGCCATGCTGTGGCAGTGTCCCATATAAAGTAGAGGAAGATGGGCACGGATGTTAGCCCAGGGCGTCTTCCTCAGCAAAAAGAGGAGGATTGGCAGATGTTAGCTCAGGGCCAATCTTCCTCACCAAAAAAAAAGAGAAGAGATGGGACTTGATGTGGGATGAGTGGAACATAGATCGCAGGCATCAAGAAGGGGGCATTCAAGGTCAGAGGAAGAGCATGGACAAAAGCATGGAGGGGAGGATGTTTATAAGGAAGGAGGGGGAGTGTATGTCTGGAAAGGTAGATTGGATCCAAATTTTGGGGACCTTGGATGATAGGACAAGAGTGTGCGTTGTATTGTAATCCGTGGGAGCCATTGATCAACTGTGTAGAGACACTAAGACATCTGTGCTGTAGACGCTCGAGAAGCCACTGAGGCTGTCCAGTGGCTATGAAGTTCTTCCCTCTAACATGGTGGCCTTCACTTAGCACGTTCTCTCTCCAACTTTCTGTCAGTGCTTTGCTGTCCATTGACGTTTGTGGAGATCTGTTTGTAGCAGAGATGGCCTCACCTCTGGGATGGTTGACGTGTTGCTGAGATTGTGTCTGTGTGTTGCAGGCAAGTGCACTCTGGAGAGGGCCTGTGTCAGGGCAGTCCCTGGGCAGGGAGCACTTGGCCCTCAGGCATCTGCTGTCATTAGATGGTCAGACAATTGAGGATGAATTGGGGCAGCGTCCACTTGATCTTCCCTCTCTCTTCATGTTTCCTCTCCCTACTCATTGCAGCCCATTGGCAAACTCCATCCTCCTATAATCCTACTATATGATACTTTACACAGGATTTGTGGGCAATTTATACAGCTCTTGAACACCCATCTCATAGCACTCGTTAACACTTTGAAGTCATTAGACCATTAGACCATGAGGACACTAAGACTCAGTGGGGAGATCTAAGTCATCCAAGATCACACTATGGCTGTGCCTCGTGTGGCTTATTAGGGGTAGTAGGTGGTGCTTAGAGGCAGACTGCCCCAGGAGGCAAGCCTGGTGGTGGGGATCCCTAATCCACATCCTTCTGCCACTGAGACCCTAACAGCAAGACTCTTCTCCCTAAGCTCCACATTGGAAAAGATAATCCAGAGGAAGCCTCTAATTCTCCTAATTTTGATCACATGCTCATTCTAGATCAATCACTGTGACCAGAAAAATGGGTATTCTAGCTCTCCATACCTGTGATTCAGTGATCAAAGGCCCCACTAGAATCACTGTTGGGGGCGGGGGGCAGTTCACCAGGCAACAGGCAAAAACGTCAGATGCTTATTGTACCAGGGGAGGTGCCATCCATGTGCCGTAAACGTCAAGACATTTCTACTCAAAATAGTACATGTGGACTCAAATACAAAGGTGTCACCCGAGGACATGATTCATGATTCTCTTTCCTGAGGAAGTGATGTGGGCTTGCAGGAAATCAGTACAGGAGACCCTATCAAAACCCATAAATTCTCCCTAATATTAAAGAGGGAAATGTCTTGAAAAGGTGGACTGGGGGCAAGGTGCATGCAGCTGAAGTCCCCTGATCTCCAAGGAGAAATGGCGTTCAGAAGCATTAACAGTACTTAGGTGGGAAGGTAGCCAGTCACACAGACCCTCTGATCCTGGAGTACAGATGACGCCCACAGAAAACCAGTCTCTAGGTCAGGTATTTCGGTAAACAGAAGATACTAGTCAGGGTCCAGCTGCTTCCCGTTGCCCTCACTTGGGCAGTTGCCTCAGTGAACTGGGAATATCAACCAGCCTCTCTCCCAACTTCAGGTCTGCAGGCAGGATTCTAATAGCACCCATGGAGCCAGTGGTGGCGTTTAGAACATCTACCTATTCCACAGTTGTGAAAATTAACAAACCAGGAGAGAGTGGCATTATCAAAGATGAGTACATTGGAAAAAAAACAAAGCAAAACAAATCAAGGTCCATGAAAATGTTATGCAACAGAAAAGAAGGAAATAGCCGTAGCATTGAAGAGGTAGAGCAAGAACAATAGGAAACATTG
Source organism: Ceratotherium simum simum (assembly GCF_057802395.1). Taxonomy (NCBI): domain Eukaryota; kingdom Metazoa; phylum Chordata; class Mammalia; order Perissodactyla; family Rhinocerotidae; genus Ceratotherium; species Ceratotherium simum. Next base: position 97,268,566 of record NC_141902.1, on the reverse strand, counting down.
CTGCAGGAAGTAGAGTAAATTTTAGGTAGCTTCTGCTTTGAAGTCTCTGCAATAAAAGAAAACTAACTGTATGAAATGAGAGATAAACAGGTTGAAATGAAATAACATATGAGAAAGCTAAAAAATACATGCAAGGAAATCAACAGTGGACTAAGATAATTTAAAGCAGAATTAGAAAAAATTAGAGAGTAGAACTGATTTTGCTGAAAGTTGTTAGCGATTTGATTGATCAACAACATGTGCTGTTGTCCCAAAATGCAGAGAAAAATAAAGAAATGCCAGGGATTTGGGGCCAGATGATAGATATGAATGCCAGAGAATGAAGATGCAAGAGTGAATTATTGATGTCTCCTAAATTACCTGGCCACAGCCGGATGTGGGGATTGGCGCCATCTCATGTAGTGTGGGTGGAAGTGTTAATTGTAGCCAAAGCTTTAAAAATGAGCGCTATATTAAGGCAGCAAGTTCACTTCTGGGACCTTATCTTAAAGAACTTATCAGGGAAGAGTACAAGAATGCATTTACAAGAATTTTTATAACAGTGATATCTACGGTAATGAAAAATTGGAAACCTCCCAAATGCCCAGCAGTAGGGGAGAGGTTAAGTCAATTATTCTGTCTCCATATAATGCAACAGTATGGAGCTATTTAAAATCTCGTAAAAGAATATTTATTTACATGGGAAAATGTTTATATTGTGAAGTCAGCATTTGAACCAATAGGAAAAAGAATGTGGCTGTTAAATATTTCCTCAATCATTAAGAAGATAAATTCAATTTATATCGAGAATAAATTTCCTTTATGGAATTGCTCTGGGGAAAATTGACGTATTAGTTTAATATTACTGCACAACAAATTAACCACAAACTTAGCAGCTTAAAACAACACCCATTTATTTGCTGACAGTTCTGTAGGTCAGAGTCTGACATAGAGTGACTGGGTTCTCTACTGAGGGTCTTGCAAGGCTGAAATCAAGGTGTTGGCCAGGCTGAGTTCTCGTCTGGAGGCTCTGGGGAAAAATCCACTTCTGCTTCTCGTGGTTGGCTGAATTCGCTTCCTTAAGGTTGTAGGACTGAAGTCCCCATTTCCTTGTTCATTGTCAGCTAGGGGCTGCTCCCAGCTCCTAGAGGCCACCCATAGTTCTTGCCATGTGGCCCCCTCCATCTTCAAGCCAACAATGGCACGTCACATCTTGCTCGTGCTTTGACTAATCTCCCTGTCTTAAGGTCAACTAATTTGGGACCTTAATTACATCTGCAAAATCCCGTCATGGCAGCATCTACATTAGTGTTTGATTGAATAGCTGGGAGCAGGTGTGTGTACACCAGGTAGTGGGAATGTTGGTAGGGAAATCCTACCATAATTGATAAATTGATTTTTTTCTTAATAGTAATATGGGTGTACAATAATGTGACATCATCGAGACCAACCTCAATGTCTTATAATGCAAAAGAAGTCTTACAAATATACCTTAAAACTATTTTTCCTCTTTTGATCTGGATAAGATTAGTTTGGGACTTTCCTGAAAAACAGCTTTCCATTTCTTTTTTTTGAATCTTCTGTGCTCTTTGAATTTGTCTTTAAAATGGCTCTGTGACTTGGTTTCTTGAGAACTTGTCTATTCCTTGTCCATCCATCTACCTTCCTTGTCCATTTATCTACCCATCCATTAGTTTCTCCGTCTACCAAATAACCCACCAGTCTGTCCACTTATCCATCCATTCATCCATCCATCCATCCATCCATCCATCCATCCATCCATCCATCCATCCATCCACCTTCACACTTACCCATCCATCTAGCCTTCTATCTGTCTGGCCATCTGTCCAACAATATATTCAATTACATTGCCCCCATTCATCTGCCTCCTCAACCTTCCACCCACTCATTCACCTATCTATCCATCAACCTCCCCATCACCTGAACATCATCTTTTTTACTGATTTAGTAAACCCATTTGAACACTAACTACATGCTAGGCCCTGCAGTGGGCAGCAGGATACAACCTACCAAGATAAAACCTCCCCTAACCTGCTTATACTCTAGTGGGGGAAGGAGACAGAAAAGTAAACAGATAATTATAATTCAACATGAAAAATCCTGTAATAGAAGAATATGTCAGGTGGTTTAGAAGCCCAAAGGAGGTAGGAACTAATCATGTCTGGAGACATCAGGAAAGGAGAAGACATCTGAAGTGGCCCTTTGAGGATGACCCAGCGTCTGACCCTGAGGGAGAGCCTGCTGCGAGCATCCCTGCGTCACGGAGACGGCCAGTGCCCTGGCTCCCTCTGGGTGTGACGTTTGCACAGTGACGGATGTGCTGCAGGAATCCCAGAGCACGGTCCTAGAGGGCGAGATCGACCGCTGGTTGTACTCTCTCCTGGACATGGTCAAGTGTAGTAATGACAGGGAAAATTGAGACGTGCCAGAGGCAACCTTGCCGAATTGACAGTGATGAGTGTCTCATCTTCTATCACACTTTGTGTGACCCTGATTTAAACACTGTCCACAAACATCTTCATGTCTCTGGCATAATCGACCAGCTGCTTTGAGTGCCAGGGAATTGATGTCACGGTGCCTGGGAGCTCACAATCAGCATGCCTTTCGCTCTGATTCCACAGCCTCTGTTTTAACACAGGTTGTTTGTAGCCAACTCTGGCAAACCTGTGTGAGGGTGTTGTTGTTCAGCTGTGTTGTGATTACCTGGGTGGCCAGTATCTGTGGACCACTGGGATGCTTTTCTCTTCATGTCCATCTGAGGCTAATTTCGATTAGAGGCTTCAAGGTCATTTCTGTAGACTCCTCTTACCCTCCTATTAGTATTCCAAGCTGGTACAAAAGAGCATGAATTTTGGAGACAGTTAGAGACTTGGATTCAAATCCTAGCTCTGCCATTAACCAATGGCGTGGCCTTGTGTGAGCACGTCTCCTCCCTGAGCCTCAGTCTTCTTTCCTGTATAAGGGACCTAATAATGCCCGCTGCTGGGCTTGCTGTGAGGATGATTTGGGCTAAGTAATGTGAAACGCAGAGCACAGAGCATAGTAAAACAACCAGAGAATGGAAATTGCTTTTGTCCTCACTCTTTTTTTTTATTATTGATGTTTTAATAGTTTTAACATTGTGAAATTTGGGGTTGTACATTTTGGTTTGTCCATCACCATATATATGTCTCCTTCACCCCTTGTGCCCACCCCCCACCCCCCTTGCCCCTGGTAACCACAATACAGTTTTCTCTGTCCATGTGTTGGTTTATATTCCACATATGAGTGAGATCATACAGTGTTTGTCTTTCTCCTTCTGGCTTACTTCACTTAACATAATACCCCCAAGGCCCATCCATGTTGTTGCAAATGGGACGATTTTGTCTTTTTTTATGGCTGAGTAGTATTCCACTGTATATATATATACCACATTTTCTTGATCTAATCGTCAGTCGAGGGACACTTAGGTTGCTTCCACTTCTTGGCTATAATCACTCTTTTTTTAATAATATATTTTTTAAACCATCGCCATACAAATGTGCCCCTTTACCCCTTTTGCTCTCTCTCCTCACTCTTATTGCAGTTATTTCCAGCGACATTTGATATCTCAGGTTGCATTGGGAGAATTCTCATATTTTCACATGGGCAGACTTGGCTCACTGATCAGACTAACCGGATTTATGGTTAAACATGCTCATAAAAAACATCTAGCCGAGTCTTGTTTAACGCATCAGGATAGCAAATTGCTAGGTCTAATTTATTAGGCTAAGAAAACACTGGAATGAATCGTGCTGTTAACAAACACTTAGCTTAGGCCGGGGAATCATCACTGCACTTTATCTTGAAAGGTTAACATGCCCCGTTGTGGAAAGCGATGGGGCAGATGCCAGTAACCGCTTCATTCAAGATGGATAACCCCACCCTGGGGTCAGGCTGAAGTCGAGGAGGGTGGGCCTCAAAAGAAGCCTGGTGTTTTATATCACCGCCATGTTTTTCCCTTTACAATGCACCATTAATGGTAACTTTACTAATGTGTCTGTCTCTTGGAAATAAATGTAGAATATGAAGAATAAAAGTAAGAGCCAATAACAACTATCCCCACTTGATCTTGAGCAAGTTCCTTAACCCTCTGTGACCAGAAGCGGGTCACTTCTGTGTTGCAGAGAGGTTAAGAAAATGGGAGTAATTTACCTCCTTTAGAAGGGTGTAGTGGGGATTAGACGGGTTGGTGCAGATGCTGTTAGGACAGCGGTCACCACACGGTAAGTAAGGGTTCCATGAGCGTTAGCCGCCATCGTCACCCGTCACCACTGTGTCATCCTTGTGATGGGAGCAGTGGACTGTTTGAAGGGTCAGAACTTGAAGCACCAGAAAGGTGAGGTAACTCGCCCAAGGTCAGACCGCAAGCGGCACTGTCCGCTGTGAACTCAGGCAGGTGATTTCAGGGCCAGCACTCTGAATTACGCTTTTCAGAATAATTTTGATGTTGTACAAGTATGAATTAAGATTTATATCAATTACAAATATCTTTCTGGGAGGCAAATTTGATCATTTTTCTCTCACTTAAAACCCACTAGCCTCTGGGCTTCTCAAGGGTGGGAGGGCGTGTTTCATTTGCTGAGGTGTCTCCAGCACTGGGCTTTATACCTGGTAGCTGCAAAGGTTTATTGATGAACGCTGAGATGCCGCCTCCCATCCAGAGCAGCATCAAGTCCACTCCCTTCAGTGTGGCACTCAGAGCAGCTCATGGCTGGGCCACTGTCTCCAATCCTGCCTGACTCCCCACAGTTATCTCCCTGTGCTTCAGCCAGGGCAGCACACTGGTCCTATACTCCATTCTTCTGCTCATATATTCCTTTGCCTTGAAAAGTCCATATTTCCTGACAAGCTCTGATTTGTCCTTTAAGACCTAGCTCAATGTCACCACCTCCTAGTGTCCTTCTCTGCCTCTTCTCTACTCCCAAACCTCAAGGCAGAGCATGTGGGTGCCTTAGAAGATATCTTCACCCACCGAGGGTGTTCACTTGGACCTCGAAGGATGAGTCGGCTTTGGGCTTGTGAAGATGAGAAGGGTACTGAGCCAGAGGGAACAGCATAGCAGAGGCACAGACCTGGAAGAATGCCTGGTTCTGAGAGAGACACCCAGTACGTCCTCCAAATCATTATTTTCTCCAGTGTTAATTTTATTATTTTCTCCTCCCAATGCAGATTTAAGTTCTGCTGCTGCATTTTTAGTTTTCTGATGACCCTACAGTGTCTTTCTTACCCCTGTTTCTCAGGGGCTGCCTTGTTTTTGCTGTAGCCTTACCGTCTCATCTTTGGTATGTTTGTTTTGTGGAGCCCATGTATTCTTAAAATTTGTTGTGACTGTACATTAGATATTTTGTTGAACTTATTTTTGTTTCTGGCCTCTGGTGGGATACTGATCTTCTTTTATGTTGGCAGAGATTTTTCATAGGCTTTTTCACTCATTTGTAAACAATGGGAGGTTTATCTCGGCCTGCACAAAAGCAGCGAGCTGTGCTCTGCGTAGGCTGTGGGGTGTGTCTGGTGACACAGTGGGCTGCAGGGCGTGGAGCTGCCAGGGCTGTCTCCACCAGGAAACCCGCTCCCGGCATGGCAGACAGACTTCTGGACCCTCCTTAGGAGGTCCCATCTTTGACTGCCATCCCCTTCCTTTTGGGTGGTTATGGCCACGTGTCTGTTTTCCATTTGTTGCATGGTTTCAGCATCTTGGGCCCCTCGGTCCTATGGGTTCTCAGGGGCAAATGGAGTCCGTGGATCTGTCCCTTGGTTGCATCTCAGCCCCTTTTGCCTCCACCTCTTAAAGCACGTTGGCGGAGTTTGCCTGGAATCGCCTCATCTTCCTCCCAGTGATGTACTTTCTCAGGAGGGAGAATTCCTAGTTTCCATGCCATGTCTCCATTTGTTCTGGCCAACTGTACACACTGAGCAGAAGCTCCCCAATATATCCAGCATGCTCCTGGTCTCCTCCCCTCACTGGCAGCCCCCGTGTTCACAGCCAGTGTTCATTTCCATGAGAATCTCATAGGGTAGGTGTTGGGTGGGTGGTGGAGGTCTTTGCTAACAGCACGATCTTGCTCAGACATCATGTTTTTAAGATAAGGACAGAATCAGTTGCACAGGAACAAGAGGCAACCCTGGTGGCAGTTCTGGAATATGGGCGTGGGATAGGCAAAGTCAGTGGCATCAATTTTCTGCTTCCTTCCCCGCACGTGCACACTCATGGGTCTGAACCAAGGGCCGTGGACCCTGCACAGTGGTGAGGTCTGCTACATGTGCCCTTCCTTTGATGGGCGGCAGGTGGTCAGTGCAAGTGGACAGCTCCCCTCCTCCTCTCTCTGAACCCTGAGAAGGTCTTTCCAATGAGATCACAGTAGCAATTCACTTGTTTGGGAAAACTGCCCCCTCTCCTGCCCCACATAAAGGAAAACCCACCATCTATAGCCTATGTGTAGCACAGTCAAAAATACACTGGATGGATGTTGGGACAACTGGGTTCTTACCCAATCTCTACCACTCACTCCCTTTGTGACTGTGGGCAGACCCCTCTGGCTCTCTGCAATTCAGTGTCTTCTGAATTGCGTGTTATGTGGCTGCCTGGCCCAACTCCCAGGGCTGTGGTGAAGACCAGATGGGCTAAGGATGGGACAGAGCTGCTCACTTCACTCTGCTGCAGGCTGTCTGCTCCTGGACTCCTCCTCGGGTTGCTCCACAGCCCGGAGCTGGGGGTGGGTGTAAAGGCAAAATCTTGAAGCCAAGCAAGAATGCTGTTTATTGAGCTGGTCTTACAGGATCATGAATACACCAGACTTGAGCATTTAGACCACATGTCAAGGAGGTTACTGCTAGTTCTTGCTCTGCCCTATCTAGCTGTGTAAGACTGGGAAAGTCACTTAATTACTCTACCTCAAATTTTTTGATCATGAGAATAAGACCATGACTATTAAATGGGATATCATATGCAAAACGCACAGCACAGTGCCTGGAATGGTTGGAGACTCAACGAACCTTCTTTCTCTCCTTCCTCCCTTCCTTCCTTTCTTCCCCTTTGTTTCTTAGTTATAAAAATGAGGAGTTAGGATAGATATCCTCTAATTAAAGAGACTGAGCCTGTGCCTTTAAAAAAAAATAAAAGACCATATTTTATTAGTGGGATATTACTTGGAAACCTCAAGATATACAATTTTTTCCAAGTAGGAGGGAGAAGATCAAGATCTTACCTGCTCTGGGAGTTAAAGGCAAAATGATAAACATGTCAGAATGACTTCTTTATTTCTATTTATAATCTTTGCCATACAGCTCCATGGATGGTGAGGTGCTTTTTCCAGCTTAGAAACTTTCTTTGGCCAAGGAAAGGCAAGAATAAATACTTTTCCTGGGATGAGTCCATTACCAGTGCCCTCTTTCCAGTATTCTTCCAGATTGAAATTTATGCTTAAAAATCCAAGTGAGTTAAGAGAGACTGTGGCTTTCTAAAGCAAATCCTTTGCAATGCTATTTTGCAGTGGAAAGTCTGTGCTATTCTTTTTAAAAAGGTGTGATGGCTGCATGTGGATTTCAGTACAAAGTGTGTATATGGTAATCCTGAAGGACTTATCTGACCTAGATGACACGAGAGAGAGAATAAAAGAATCCTTCCATAGATGCACCCACAGAATGAATTCAACTGAAAAAACACAGCCAAGGGGACAGATCCACTGTCCAAGGGTCGGGACCAGCGGGGTGATGGTCTTGGCCAGCCCACACATGGGACAGTCAGGCAGCACGGAAGAGGATCCTAGCTACAGCGCTGTGGTTCAGACACAGGAGTCTACTCCTTGGGTAAGTTATCAAGACAGTGTCTCTCAGGGGTGGATGTGTTCCTTAACTCGATGGTGGGAATCCTTTCACAATGTATGTGTATATCAAATCACCGTTTGTACACTTTAAATATATTATAATTTTACTTGTCAATTATACCTCAATAAAGCTGAAAAAAAAGGATCTTCCCATACTTTTCCATCTCAGTAGGACCCCTTGACCCTAAATGCTTCCCTTCTCCATATCACCGTTGAAAGGTGGCGAGGCAAGCTACAGCAGACGCCACTGACAGTTCCCCAGGGAGGGGAAGCTCTGCAGCCACAGGAAGGGAGCCTTGAGGGGGCGGGAGAGTTGCTTGGATGTTTCCTCTGACCCCTCTCTGCCCCCTACTCCAGGGCCTCCTACAGGCCGATGTCCATGCCTACCGTTACGGTCTTAGCGCCTCCCTGCTTCTGACTGTGTTTCTGCTTCACCCCGGCCAGCCCTCCCATTGCCCCACAAATAAGCTGTGCTTCCCGGTCCAGTTGAAGCTGCAGCTCCTCTGGGAAGCCTTCCCTGATCACTCCAGATCTCAGCATTTCCTTTCCTGGGTCCTTCAGAGCCTCCACTGAAACCAGCTCTGTACCAGTGTGCAGGACCTGCTCCAGTACTCAGACCTGGCGCCATTGGCTGCACTTAAACTCTTCTCATTTCTGTTTGTGTGAGGAGGGCTGGGGATGGGTATCAGGACAGGGCATTGGAAGGGAAGATGAGGTGAAACTGGGGCAGGGGAATGCCGTGTCCTATATCTGCATAGCCCCAAGCACAGCACTGGACACAGACCTAGCGGTCAACTAACACTTGTGATTCGGAATCTGCTGTGCACTTGAGTCCGGGAGAGGAGCTACAAACAAAGTGGAAGAGATGGCTCCCTCACCCATGGCTTCCCCAGACAGCTATTATTTATATGCGTGAAGAGAGTAAGGGGAAATCTATTATTGCATTTTTATGTTTGTAACATATTCTCTGCCTACTTCCAGAAAAGAATGGGGTTGGCTGACAGTAAAGAGTTTACAATAAGGTTATTTATGTAGAAATATAAATGGAAAGCCATGTAGAAGGAAGAAGGAGCTAAAATTATGATGCATTAGCTAATATAATTATTATGATTACATATATAGCTCAGAACGGGTCATGTGGAAGGCCATGGGGTGGGCTGCCCTAGAATATGAGTATCTGTCATTTGATAGAGAAGGAGTGGAGAGAAAGTGGTTTAAATAATTAGATATTGCTTACAGGAGAATAGGATTTCCATAAATAATGTGTGAACGGAGGCAGAGAGCATTATGGGAACATTCAGGAGTGGGGTGTGGCTGGATATGAGGATTTGGGTAACTTTTACAAAGATGAGCAAGGGCCTGAATTTAGGAGGTTGGGGGGCTAAATTCTGGCTTTATTCTTAAATGGTCGTATTTGGTCATCTTGAAAATAATTTTGGTGTGTGTGGGTCAATTTTCAGATAATATTTAATTTTTCAGTGAGATCTATGACTTGCTTACATGCCCCACCTCTTGTGAAAATGTTCTGATCAGAGCACATAAATTTCAGCAACCCTGGGTCAGAGTTACCCAGGGCCCAGGCTGGTGGGAGCTCCATCTCAGCCAGTGCTTATGTCATCACCAGGTGGAGGTAAGGGACATAGTGAGCCACACACTGGCTCTTAAAACTTCATGTGTGTGACGTACATCACTTCTACTCACCTTTCATTGGCCAAATCAAGTCACAAGTCCATGCCCAGCTTCAAAGGGGGCCGGGAAGTGCAAAGTCACTATGGGTCCAAAGAGGGGCGAGTCAGAGTGTTTGTGGAGGGTTTTAATTTTAGCAAAGAGCTGTGTACTTGAAAGTGCTTATTATTTGCCGCCAAACAAATGTGAATGTTTCTACTCTTCAACCAACTGTGTTTGTATCACAACAGAAGCTCTGAACTCTAAGCTGTGGGAGCAGCTCCCCGATCCTTGTTTCAGCAAGTCTGCCCCAGGATATAGGGGGATCCAAACTGAGGCCAGTGTGCTGCTCACTAGCTACTGCAGGGAGAGTGAAGAAGTGTCACCTCAGGCCAATTCCTCGTAATTGGTGGCTTCTGGAAGAGTTGTGCAAAAGGATTGGGTCTGGGACCCATTGAGAAGAAGAGCTGTGATTGATTAGTAATGTCTAACCTGGGAACAGGAGGTGGGAGTGGAAGCAGTTGCCAGGCCTTTGTCATCCTCTATCAGTTGTGTCCCTTAGAGGGCTTCATGGTAGCTGATGAAAGGATTTGCCTGCAGAGATCCACTTGAAGATGGCTTCCAAACTCCTCTCCTCCCAGGGTGCATTCCTGAGTCATTCCATAGCCTACAAAGGGTCATTCTGTGTCTGCTTAGTCCCAATGTGAGCTGCTTTGTCTGGTGGCTCAGCCCAGCCTGGGCATCTTCATTCCTCTTTGGCTATACCAGGTAACACATCTTTCTAGAGACTCAGAGAGAAAGCCATTTTCTGAGCTTTTACAGCCTATCCAGAAAGACTATTAAACAACTCACCCAGCCAGTTCTTTCCAAAAATACCCACTCCTATTTTTACAAATGGAGGATTATATAATTCTCAAACTGGCCTCACCCATTTCCCTTCTTGCAGAGATGCCATGGCTGTCACTGTGTGGTTAGGATCTCAGGAAGCCATGGAGAAGCACAGGATTTGAAATCTGCAGCCTCATAAGCCAGGAAGTTGATTCCACTCATGGCAGGGTTGGGTCCCGTTGAGAGTGATGGTCGCTTTTAGGATGGTCCCAGATGTCTTGCTGGGCTCAGCTCGCTTATGTTTGCTTTATTCAGGAGGCCAGTGGCTGCGGTTCAGAAATTGCTTTTCGCCTGAGATCTTTGCCGTACCCATTTATGTCTTGATCATGACAGGCTGTGACCTGGAGTGGGAGCACTGGTGTAGCTCCTCAAATTTATAGTCACTAAAGCCATTGAAAACACGTCCCGTACATTCCGTCCTTACTCTCTCTGGCACTCATGACAAGATATTGGGGGTGTTCATCATTTAGAATGATGGGCTAGATGTTTTCAGCCTATTTTATTATTTTAAGGGGAGAGAAAAGGACCTTCTCTTCCACAGAGGGAGGGAAGGGAATGGAGGACCATTTGTTGAGTGCTTACTATGCGTAAGCCTCGTGCAAGGCACTTCTCGTACGTCGTTTCGTCCATCCTCACGACACTCCTTGAGACACGGGTCTCAATAACCCTATTTTGTCAGTAAGGAAACTGAGGCTCAGTCAAGGTGAATGACTTGGGCGCTGGGCCACATTAAGGCAGGGTCAGGATTCAAAGGCAAGTCTGAACACCCCCCGGCCTTCTGCAGGCTGCCTGAGAATTGAGTAGAAGGCATCTCAAACTGCCCAGCACAGTGAGCGTGGGAGCATGAAGGTTAATCAAGCCTTTCTCGTGCTCAGTGTTAATCCTTCAATCTCATCTCAAGTCGCAGCTCCTGCTCTGGACCTTTCCAGAATTCTGTGGAGCTGTGCAAAAGCATGCTGCCTTTTTTCTGTGTGTGTGTGTTTCTTTTCCCTGGTTGCTTTTCCTTTATTTAATCTGGAATTCTCTCAGGCAGTGGTATTCCATGGTAGTGCGGCTACCCGGGCTGGTCGGAGGAAAGTGGGCAGCCTGCTCCTTATAAATACCATGAGTCACATGTCTTCCTAGCTGCCAAGAACATTTCTGCAGAACCCAAGTCCTTCTTCCTTCGGCCTGCATAAATTTCCGAGGACTGCTGGAACAGTGCATCCTTTGTGTTCATAGATTCTCATGCTCTCCTGGGGTCTTTTTATCTTAGGAACCTGGTTTTTGACAGGTCAGTGTTCTTTCCCTAGGCTACTTGAACCACAGGTCTAATCACCAGATCCGGGGGCTGGTAGTGGATCTCAGTGAGGGACGTGGAGTCAAGAGGGCTGGCGAGGCCACTCACTAGCTGTGTGACTCTGAACAGCTCCCTAAACTTTCTGAGCCTCAGTTTCCTCACCTGTAAAATGGAGTGATCACAATTGCTAAAGGCATAGGCTGTAGAAGCTGATGGGCCTGGATTTGAGGGCCTGGGACTTAAAAACTAGGTAACTTTGGGCAAGTCCCTCACCCTTTTACAAACTCAGTTTTCTCATCTCTAGAATGGAGATTACAGTAGCACTTAACCCACTGGGTTGTTGTGCACAGAAAATGAATTAAAACATGGGAATACTTAGGACAATTTTTGGCATATGATAAATGCTCAATAAATATCAGATGTTACTATATTACTGTTATTATCTAGCTTACAAAGTTGCAGTGAGATTCAAATAAACTAATGATGTGAAAGTGTCTGATGTGGAGTTTAGAATATAATAGGTGCTTCAGAATAGTTAAATTTGGTCTTTAACACAAGGACGTAAAAATTTGAGAAGGCAACAGTTAGAAAGGAACTGTTCAATTACCAGAGATCCGTTCAGCCAACATTTACCGACCGCCTACTGCGCCCCAGGATCCATGCTCGTTGCTCAGAGTTTAGGGATGAACTTCAGCCATCCCCTGGCCCCTTGGAGCACATCATCTCACAGGGAGACAGCCACTGACTGTACAGTGTGAGGATGGAGATGGCTTAGAGTAATGAGAGAGCACGGAGCATAGAAGACCACATTCTGCCCTTGCTTACCGTACTGCGAAAGTTTGATTTCCATTTTATTCCCAGTGGTTTCATCTCCTAGTGCTGTGAGTGACCAGAAAGATGAGCAGAGGCCAGGTTATAAAGGGTCATGCTAAGAAGTTACAATCCACAAGCAACTGAGAGCCATGGAAAGAGTGTGAGTAGGAGAAAGGCATGAGCACCTTTGCATTTTAGAAAGATGACTCTGGCAGCCATAGGGGTTGGGTGGAAGAAGGTAGACAAAGGCAGGGAGACCAGCTTGGAGAATTTTTCCATCAACCAGGTGAAAATGACGGGGACCCAAAACAGGGGGACAGATTCAAGAGGTCTAGAAGAGATAAAGTCGACAGGTTTTATCCAAGAGAACAGGCTGACAGGGCTGCTATTCATCAAGATGTGAGATGGGGACACGTGAGGGAGGGAGGATGAGGTCTGTTGGGGGAGGAGAGAGGTACTGACATCCTTTGGGTCTCCTTCCTTTCTGTGGAATTTCCTCTCATGGCTACCTTTGACATGCCCATGGCTCATGGAACAGAGTTGGGCTGAGAGGAGATGGAGAACTAACTCAAGGTCCAGCTCTGGGTGGCAAATTCCTGAAGGAGACTCTGAGGGAGGTGCCCAGGTGGCCTTTCTGCCTCACCTTGGGACTATAGTGGATGCAAGTCAGGAGCTCTTGAGAGCTCTCCAACTTTCTAGAGACCACCATGTTGGAAGACTACCATTTGCCATTGGGCACAAGAAGAATGACACAGCCAGTTTCCTTTTCCTCCTGGTTGTTGCAGCTTGACACTCTGGTCCAATGATTGGATTGTGTTTCATCCTCAAGCTGAGAATAAATGAAAGTGTGCCAACTTGTCCAAACCTCACCTGTCTCTGATATTTGGTGGATCTGATAGTCTCTGAGGAAGTAACCCATGCTCCTAGACAGGGCTGAAACCTTGATGCCCCTTGTACACAGCCACCTAGCTCCAAGGAGGCCCTCCATATATGTGTTTTCCATAACTCCCAAGGCTGGGCCCAGGGCTGGCTCCCTGCAGGCCCTCAAAGCATGGTTACTGGCTGCATGAATGCACCTCCCTGCTGCCTGCCTCTTGGGGCCAGCACCTCCGAGAACTTGCAGGAAGTGAGGGTGATTGATGTTTGTAATGACCTCACGGTGTTTTGACGGTCTTCTCATGTGTGCAGTCACAGCTCTGTCCCTTTCCAAGCTAAACCCAGCCTGTGCCAGGCATCAGGTCTCTGAAACGGGGGCCAAATTCCCCTTGGCGTGGGTATCATGAGCTTCCCTTTAAGCTCCCACCAACTGGCTCTGGCAGGAACTCTGTTTGCACAAGCCACTGTCTCCCTCCTTGATTTTCCACAGGAAGGACAGAAGAGATTGTGGACAAGCCCAGAGCAGAAAGCTCTGGTCTGACATTAGCAGAGTCAACACCACATTTAAACCGTCATTTGCCCAGTGGTGATTGACATTGTAAGGGGCTCCGTTTTTGTAGAAGCAAGCACAGCTGCTTGGCTAACGGTCTGGTTTTATTTCCTCTTCTCTTGTTGCTTGTGGCATAAAATGAAGACATTGCCAGTTTGAGAGTCTCACTACCCCCAATGTGGTGCCATTTGGTTTCTACGCCTTGATTGACTTCCATCTGCTACCACACAGCGCACCTCACTCTTCATCTTTTCAAGCAGATGGTCAGGAACGAGAGCCAAGTTTGGGAAATCATCAAACCCAGGGAGAACATGGCGTTGGGAGTCAGGGGCCAGAATCCAGTCTTGGCTGAGCTACCGACTGTGTGATCCTGAGAAAATTGCTGCCCCTCTCCCGGCCTCAGCTGTCTTGCACATTAAAACAACAACCCCAGCAACAACAACAAACCATGAGCCTCTCTTGCATCAATTTGAATGAGAGAGAACAGGATTCTGGGAAGTGAACTGGGAAAGCAGTTGGTTTGAGTTCCTTGTTGTTATGTACGCCTGTGTTTACTCCCCTGGGGAGCGTCAGCCTGTGTGGTTTTCCAGACGTTTGTACGTGTTAATTCCCATTGAGTTAAGTACAAGTCATGCCACTGATGGAAGCCAGCTTCAGACACACTTGGGCTCTCCAGAGGGTTGGCCAGTAGCAAAGCATCTACCTGTGTGAGGGCCTTTGGAGATGAGACCATCAGCCAGGGGAGTCCAAGCTGGCGTTCCAGGGCCAGAATTACTCAGGAGAGGGAAGGGCACTCAGGATCCTGCTGGCAAACCACAGAGGCCTCCTGATGTGGCCCCTGTGGGCCTTCTCACTCCCAGGCTAACTCTCCAAGAGGGTCCTTCCTCCCATGGGCCCTGGAGATTCAGTGCACTCTCCTCCTGTATGGTCCTCACATCCCGCACCACCACCTAGGGTCTCCTGTTCTGAGACTAGACGTGGGGAGGCGCTATTTTCCCATCTCAGCTCTTATGACGTGCCCCTGCCAAGCCCGCCTGAGTACATCTTAGCAGGTTTAATCATTTTTGAGAGAGAAAGGGAGATAGTAAGAATGTTCAGTGAGCTGTGTATTTGGACTGAGGTCAGGACAAGGGAGCCTCCAGAGGGTGAAATGATGGATCAAAGAAACAAGACAACTGACCTTTCTCGGACGTCGACTGCGTGCACAGTAGCAGGCCAGGCCAGGGCAGGAATGCTCATCTCCACCCCGAGGCACCCCGGTCTCACAGATGGGGAACTGCACGGCTGAGTGGCAGAGTTGAAAATTAACCCTGATGTGCAGACCCCAAGACTCCAGTGTAGCACAACACAAACGAGGGGCTGGCTGATGGCACCGTGGACTCGGCAGGTCCAACACTCCCTCCTGTTGGTCTTTCCTCTAGAACTGGGATGGCAATTAGGTTTCATCTTGCTTAGCAACTCAAGGGAGAGGGACTGTGAAGGCACATTTAGGCCCCTGGGAAAGGGTGTTGTCTGATTAGCGGTATCTGCTGGGCGCTAGAGAGGGGAAGGGAGGGATGTTTGCTTTACCTTTGGCTGACTCTGCCCCAGGGTCCCGGCAGCCCTGTTCACAGCTCTGGCTCACCCGCCTTCCCCCGCTGGTGCTTTCTTCGTCTGCTCCCGTCCTCTTCTTTTGGCCTCTGGAGACACACGGTCTCTTCTTGTTTGGGCCTCAGACTCTCGTCTTTTAGGCTTCTGGCCGAAACTGCCACCAGGCAAGTTAGCTCTGTCAGAGTCTCAGCTGGCATCCCGCAGTCTGCCCTCAAGAATTCTGCATGGCACTCCTGTCCTCTCCTCCTAGTACCAGCATCCTCTGCTCCAGACCAGCAGCCTCCCTCCCTGTGGGCGCTGGGAACTGCCTGTGTCCCCGGCTACTGCACCGTGACCCGGCACATCTGGAATTTCTGGCTTCTGTTTTTGTTGGGGGCGGGAGAGGTGTCTGCACCAGCCTCCCCCTCCACCCTACTCTGACATCAGCAGCCTGGCCCAGTGTTCCTCAACTGGGCAGCAGGTCCTCTTCTCCGGTCTCGTTTCACTGCTTTATACTTCATTAAGAATTTGAAAGATCATTACTGTGTAGGAAGGACTCACTGTCTTTCATCTTAGATTCTTCCAACCTCTTTGAGCTCGGAGGGGGTGGGTGCTTACGTTTTCAGTTCCTGTGTAGTAAGGAGACCATTTGGGGTAGATTCAATTGGCCCAGCTCAAAAAGTGACCTGCCTGGACCTGTGGAAGAAGCAGATTGGTCCTACCTGTAGGCCCAGCTTTCATCAGTTTGGGTTGGGACAAATGATGTTCTGTAACATTCTCCAACTAGCTGCTACCAGAGAGCCTGAGTAAAGTGGATACTTTGATTTCCATTGGGGTTTGTGTGTATTCTCCATCAGCAGAGAAGAAGGAAAGAGTATTCAGTACCCCAAGCTACTCACATGGTTATCTCATGGGCTGTCATAACGAACATGTGAAACATATTTGAGAGGTCTTGGTATGCCCGTTTATAGATGGAGACAGTTGTTGAGTGTCTACTGTGTACCAGGCAGGCGCTGTATCACTGCTGTGTATGTATGTGTGTGTGTAATCTCATCTGATTTTGGTCACGACAAACCTACCATGGCCTTCCCTTCAATTCACAAATGAGCAAGCTGAGGCTGGGGGATGTTAAACGATGTGTCTAAGGACACACTCGGGGAAAGACCTGAACCAGGATTACAATGTGAAATTCCTAACTCCAAGGCTCAAGCCCTTTCCCCCACCCTCAGTGAGGCGGGCATTATTTTCTCCTCTTATTCTTGGAAATATTAATAAGAATTTCCAGGACAGGGCTGGGCTGGGAAGGCCTCTGTCTGACCTGCTATTTAAACCACTCCACATGCTGGGAGTCAGCCAAACCACAGTACAAATGGCCAAGGTTCAAACAAGTAAGAAAGGCCATCACGCCTTCTTATTAGCATCTAGGAAGAGAACAAAAGTCAGAGAACCCAGTCTCCATCAGCTGTATCACAGTGGAGCCCAGCCATGGGCTTCACGGCTGCCAGACATCTCAGGTGTCGCTCAGGTCAGAGGTCAGAGGTGGAGCAGCAGGATGTATGTGTGACCCCTTAGGCTTTGAGAATGCTGCCCTTTCCCCCCAGTTCAGAGCCTGCAGGCAGTTGTCCTGTGAAGCTGGGCCACTGCTCCCACCATCCCGACCATCGCAGGCTGCCTGCGGGGACATTTGTGTCTGTTATTGTCCAGGCAGCTGAAACATCTATGACACAAGAAAAGACCACTGCATCCCGGTCCTCCTCCCCACTCGTGTGACACGCACAGACTCATCTTTTAGACTCTCCTGCCCACAGCTGCAAAGTCATTACTAGGGAACTTCACTGTCTGCACATCTTTCCAATCACTTTCATTCATCTGCAGTTAACCAAGCACCTTCCGAGGGCTCAGGCTCCTTCTGCATGGTAGGGGACTTAAAAAAATATATGATCCTGCCTTCAAAGATCTTATATTATACATAATAGCACACTTTCTCCAGATGCCACAAATTGTGCATTTGCTGTCAGGGTGCCAGCTGTGCATGCTGCTTGTCTCCTTGGGGCTATCTGAGCGTTGCTCTTTGCTCCCGGTCCCCTTCCGCAGCCTTCCCATGCATAGTCATCGTTGGTGGCCCTGGATTCTGTGGTGCTTCCAGGCCTTGCCTGAGGATGAACAGGGGGCTACTTTAATGGCCCACTGAGCACCGTGAATGTCACTTACCACTTTACGGTGACAGTGAGGGTGGTCCCAGGTTATCAGTGTGCACACTCAGTTGTTACTTTATGTCACAAATCATTACATGCTCAGGGTGAGACTGGCAGAGAACTAAGGCCTCACCGTGGGCTGTGGTCTCTTGGCTTCTACATCAAGCCAGCCTCAAATCATGAGGCATCTACCTTTAACTAATATTACTGAAGGCATACTACGTGCCAGCCTGGGAGGCAGGGGTCACAGTCACAGGCAAAATTAGGCCAGAAGAAGTAATGCATTTGGCCTTTGTTATTATAATCTGAATGTCTTTAAGTATGGCATTCGGTCTCCAGGGTGCTCTCCAGTTTGCCACAGTCTCTACCACTCCTTATTGTCTCTCACCCAGTTTATCTTCTCGTTTCTTACCTGCCTGTTCCTGGACAGATTTGAGTTTCCATCTCCTGCTTAACATAACATTCTCATTTAATCTTTTTAATAACTTGATGGGGCTGGCCCCGTGGCTTAGCGGTTAAGTGCGTGTGCTCCACTACTGGCGGCCTGGGTTCGGATCCCGGGCGCGCACCGACGCACCGCATCTCCAGCCATGCTGAGGCCGCGTCCCACATACAGCAACTAGAAGGATGTGCAACTATGACATACAACTATCTACTGGGGCTTTGGGGGGAAAAAAAAGGAGAAGGATTGGCGATAGATGTTAGCTCAGAGCTGGTCTTCCTCACAAAAAAAAATAAAATAAAATAACTTGATGAAGAACATTTTGTAAATGAGGAAACTGAGGCTCACCTGGAGGTTATGTAACTTGTCCAAAATCCCACAGTAAGAAGCAGGACTGACGGTGGGCTTAATCTGTCTGATGTTACAGTCCCTGCACTTCCACTTCACTGTGCTGCTTCCAGTCTATCCATTCATCCATGAGAACAATTGTTACTATGCACTGTGGTAGGCCAGGTCTGACCTTGAGACGGGGGGTGGAAAGACCTGGCCCCAGTGGTGAATTTGTTCCATGACCCAAAGCATATGATCAACTCAATCCTCTGTAGCCGAAATGAGAGAGAGAGAAAAAAAAGAGAGAGACAGAGACGGAGAGAGAGAACACGGCACTCCCCCTGAGGCCATCGCCGTGGGAGTGGAGAGTGGGGAAGGGAAACTGGCCTGTAAACAGAGACTACAGTGTAGCCTGACAGTTTTCAGCCCAGTGATCTGACACAGTGATCTGAGAAGAACTTTAAAAAACTCTCCCCAGAAAAATCCCGCTGAAACAGCCAAACAAATTGTAACAGGAAATGTTACTTTGCCACTGAGACTCGGAGAGATTTTGGCAAGTATGGTGAGCGGGAGACTAGAGCGACATCTCCTTCCATCCCCTCGAATCTACTGAGTCTCTAAGCCGGCAGAATTAATTTACTGTCGGGTTACCGTTTGGCATTTCTACAGTAAATCCAAATTGTCCTCGTCTCTTCTTCCCTGTCTAAAAGGTTTGAACAGAGGTCTACACCATCTCTGTCAGGATCCTAAGTAGACAGGTCCAGTTGAGATGTTTGAATGTGAAGCATAAAGGAAAAAGACATTATCAAAGTTTTTTTTTTAAGGAAACGATTTTGAACAAAGAAAAGCATGTTGGTCTGCCCCAAGATTTCTTCAGGACACTGAGTCCTAGAATCTGGAAGTAAAAGGTCTGGTCCAAATACCAATTGTCCGAAATAAACAGGACTGTAAACAATTTGAATAGTTTGATCGCTGAGCTTGATGTGCAGGACATATCGAACCCTGGACCTGACTCTCTCAAGCAACCCTATGGCTCCTCATTGCAGCATAACTTTCCTTCTTGCATGGGCAGCCATTTTTCTGGAAATGTGAACATATTCTCCCGAGCCTACTTGTGAGTTTCACACATGGGTCTTCTAAGAACAGGGCGTGGCAGAGTCGGATCTGCTGAGGAACATACCAGTAGCTTTGAGATGACGGGGGACTTTCTTCCTCTCACTTCACCCGGGCTGTGTTGCAGGGTCTGTAATTACGAATAAGTTCTTGGAGAAGGTCATACCAACGAGCAAGCCTCCATTGGAGTGGTCTTTCGTAGACTCAGAAATGGCTCCATGTTTCAGTGCTGGTCGAATCTGTGTGAACCAGGAATTGGGTAGAAATCTGGAGACTGGAATTTTAGTCTGGTTCCGGATTGTGCATTTTACCTGGGGGTGATGACACCTGCCCCTTCTCCCTCCACAGAAAGTGGATTATGCAATTAAAGTGGACCACAGCCCCCAGGAGTCCATGCCGGGGTCCCACAGTGGCCCACCTTTTGTAATTGCAGAGGGTCTCTCAAGCACATCCCACAGCGGCTCCTGGTCTTTGCTCTTGGAATGCCCGGCCCTGCTGGACCCCTGAGCCAGCTGCCTGAGTGCCCTCCACTCCCCACCTTGAAATACCTGTCATTGCCCATATGCTTGTCCTGGGCTCAGAGGTCGAGGGGCTTGTCCTTCCCACCTGGGCCCTTCCCTCCACCTCCTCTTATCGCCTGGGTTCCTGGCATCTGAACATCCTCATGTGATTCCTGAACCTTCTCTGGCTGCTGCTGTTTCTCTGCTGATGCACGTGGGAATGAGAGGCTTGCATCTGCCGCCCTCAATTCCCCATCACCCAGTCCCTCATTAGCTCCTGCTGTCCAACTTCTACGATCACTGCCCCACTGAGGCTCTTCTTTCAAAAGTCACCAAAGTTTTCATCCTTTTGGATCACTCTGCACACTTTAGACCAGTTGTTCTCAAACTGTGCTCCATGGAACCCTAGGAGTTACACAGGTTTCTCAGGTGTTTTGAAGGGAGGAGGTAGCAAGATGGCCCTCACCCCACTTCCACCAGAGCGTCTTACCTATAAGTACGGGAACTTTGTATGGAGATTATTAGAGAAGACCTTGCTGCTCATGCTCACAGATGCAATCTGAGACCCTGGTGTCCACATGGAGCACTCCTCTCTCTCATCCCCAGGTGGACGCACCCGCTCTGGGATAATGCACAGCAGAGGCAGGGGTTTCCACAGATCGGCCAAACTCCTCCAAAGAGTCCTGGGTTTTCGTGGGGATGGGAAGGCTGGCAGACCAGCACTTCTTTGTGGAATTTCCCCAAATCCTATTGTGCATGAATCCCCTCGTGCAAATCTGCAGGCCGTTCTCTCTCATTAAGAGCCTCTCGTGAATTGAGGCATCCTGACCCAGCACAGCCGAAGGGGTGTGTGTGTGTGTGTGTGTGTGTGTGTGTGTGTGTCTGTGTGCGCATCCTGCCAATGGGTCACCAGGCTCCAGAGGTTCTGGCCACTTCCGACCTGGTTTTAGTGTCTGAGGGGGTCTGGGGCTCTCTGTACAGAAGCCTCTTTGTATTAAATCCCACACAGTCTGGTTTCCTGCTTGGGCTGATGGCTGGTCACTTTTACATCTGCCTATGAACTTTCTTTGTTCAACATTCCCATTTGTCGTTTGCTCAACATTTTGTAATTTAGTTTCTTTCATATTCATCTATTGCCAGCAAATCACAATTCAACTTTCCGCAGTAATTACTGTAATCAGCGTCAAGTGCCAGCCCGTAACCACGATCACGACTCCCGTAATAGACTGGACTCACAATTTTTGTGTCTCGTAGGGTGGGACTGATCCCAGGAGGGAGTAAGAGCCAGGACTGGCGTGTCCCTGAGGGGTCCTTCTGGTTCTGGAACTGTGACTTCTCTGACCTCTGTGCTCTAACCGTGGCTAAGGCTCGTCTTAGGGGCCCTGGAACCTACTAAAACCAACCACTGTCCCCTTTCTCCTGCCTAACGGGCAGTGTGTGCAGGGAAGGGGCCCCGTGGAGTTGCCTCATGGACGGATGTCTGTAGTTTCTTTCAAGAGATTCCCTACCCCTCATTGTTTCCATCTTGTGAGCTCTTTGGAAGTCTGTATAAATTGGAAACAAAATCATTTCTATGTTTTAGCTTCGTTATCTAATCAGGACCTTATGGGCTGAGTAATGTTACTTGATAGCGAGATGTGGTGGATCCGGGTGACTGGTTCAAGCTGTGCTTCTGCTGCCTGCTAGCTGTGTGATGGGCGTGTCCGTCATCTTCTCTGAGCCCCAGTTTTCTCTTTTGTAGAATGGGGGCAATAACATCTGCCTTAGATTTATTAAGTCCTTCAACAATTGTGAATGTTTTATGCACTTTTTGTGTGTACTAACCACGTGCTAGGCCCAGACACAGGCTCTCGTGGAGTTCGTGTCTAGGGGGAAGTAAATCTAGAAGCTGTTACGATACAGGGAGATTAGGTACTGTCAAGTTTGGGAATCGCTGGTCTAGAGGACAATGACCCCACCTTCCAACTCAGAGAAATGGGAGGTATGGGAACTGGGTGGCCTCAGGAGGCCGATGGGGACTCTATGCGCTTGGGAAAGAACTCTATAGGCCTGCTCTAGGTAGGAGGGGGAAGGAACCTTCTGTGAAGGTGTTGAGGTTTAGGTAAGGTTGTGAATTACAAAATGGAGCTCCAGAAGGCATCATAGGGAGAGGCTCAGAAAAAGCATGGGGCAGCTAGGGTGAAGGGAGAGGACAGAAAGCCTGCGAGGATGCCTTTCTGGGAATGTCCAAGGTTGCCAGCAAATGAAGCACGGTAGGTTCACCAAGCCACAGCATTTCCAAGACGATTGATCCCACTAGTCTCCTGGGGGGCACAGGGGTGTGGGTTAGGGCTAAGTTGGGGACAGGATGTATGGGGGTGTTGACTCAGGGTTAAGAGGAGGCAGCTGTGGCCTGGGCTAGTCATGCCACTTCCAGACTCAAGGAGCAGGCAGTGGGGAGGGAAAGACTGACCTGTCTGAACTGAGGTCCCATGGGGAGATAATGCCTGGAGGGCACCTGTGGGCGCTCCATACCTTGGCAATTCCAGAGCCCACACAGAAGCATCTGGGCTCCCTGAGCTCCTGGTCATCGATCTCTTTACAGAGACAGCAGTTCTGGACCTCAAGAGAGTTTCATGCTGGGAAAGCACGGTGGTGAGGGTCAGGTGTCTCCAGGCTGACCACAAGTCATGGCTTGTTGTCCCTCCTCTCAGAGAGCCTCCAGGGGCAGCTGCTGGACACAGGACTACAGTGCCAATCCTTCTCTGGCCCTCTCCACACCGCTCTGTATACAGATGGAGCTCCAGGGGAAAGGTGGATTTAGAAACGGAGTGACAGTGAGGACGAGACAGAGAGAGAAAGAACCTGTGGTAAACGTGTCCATGTATTGTCATTCAATGGCTCTTGTTTTAAGCATCACCTGCTCTGGCCGCAAGGGACAAGAATATGTTTGCAGAAGGCTCTACACGCCTGGCATGCACCACGCAGGAAGCTCTTTTCCAAGTCGGCCTGCTTTTTTTTTTTCGCGAAATCAGGTTAAAAAATGTTGCCGTTTCCTCATTTACCAACATTTCCATGGGTATGAGCTTATTTTCTTCCAGGCACAGTCATGAGCAGTTCACTCGTTGATCTGTGTTGCCTGTGACTTGCCATGTCAGACACCACTTCAGCTTTTTAGGTTTAAAATAAACCTTGTGTGTGTGTGTGGCTTCTAGTAATGAAGTGTTGTTATTTTTCAAAATAGGGATCTACTTGCATTTAAAAAGATTATATTTCCGGCTGGCCTCGTGGCTTAGCAGTTAAGTGCACGTGCTCCACTACTGGCGGCCCGGGTTCGGATCCTGGGCGTGCACCGACGCACCACTTCTCTGGCCGTGCTGAGGCCGCGTCCCACATACAGCAACTAGAAGGATGTGCAGCTATGACATATAACTATCTACTGGGGCTTTGGGGGTAAAAAAAAAAAAAATGGAGGAGGATTGGCAATAGATGTTAGCTCAGAGCCGGTCTTCCTCAGCAAAAAGAGGAGGATTAGCATGGATGTTAGCTCAGGGCTGATCTTCCTCACACACACACAAAAAAAGATTATATCTCTTGGACAAAAAAATATTATGAATCCTCTCTGTGGAAAGAGAGAGAGAGCAAGCGCACATGCAATGGACTCAGCAACCCAGCCACGCTCTCCTCCCGCCCTCCCTCGTCCCGTCGATGGTCTTTCCCTTTGGTCATATGAAGCTATTCTAAGTTCCCCCAGTTCACCATGCCTTTGTTCCTACTGTTCCCTCTGCCTGGACTGTCCCTGTCACAGGTGACTCCCAGGTAAAATCCTTCTTGTATTTCAAGGCCCAGATCCAGTGCTCCTTGAGCATCCCCAGCCCCAAGCAGAATGAATTACTTCATCCTCTGTGTCCCCTAGCCTTCTTGTCACACCGTGCATTCTTGTATTTGTCACTCTGTGTAGGGGTTGGTTACGTTCTAGTCTGCCTCCTGCAGTGGAGTGTGGAACGGGACCATGTTGACGAACATCCACTCATTCGTTTATCCATTCGCCAATCATGGCCTGAGGTCCTTCTGGATGCCAGTCCCTGTGCTGGGCTCCTGGGTGACACAGAAGACTAAACCACACACCCTGCCCTCAAAAAGTTCACAAATACACAGAGACAACTCTAGTACAGTGGGACACCTGCTGATCCAGGCAGGCACAGAAGAGGGGCCTTGAGCACTGCACCTGGAGTTAGCACTGGGGTGGGCCGTGTCAGGGCAGGTTTCATGGAGAGCGTGGCACCAGTGCAGAGTCTTGAAGAAGTAGGGATTTCTAGGCAGGGAAGGGGGAGTACCTGCCTTCCACCAATGAGTAGTCCACACACAGCAGGGTAGAGCTCCGTCAGTATTTGCTCAACTGTGACATTCGTAATGTCCTGGGCCTGGGTGATAGACCAGGTCCCGGCATGGCCACCCTCACCCTCCAGGGGCAGCCTGGTGGGTGGGTTTTCTGGCCCATAGAAGGGTCCATTCTGTCTCGAGCATGTGGAATCTACCACCTGTCTTTGGGTGGTCTAAATCTATAGGGTGTCCACAGTCTGGAAACAGATAAATTATCTTATTCTTTATAGATTGGAGATGTCCATGGAGAGATTGTGCAGGTTCCCCTGTGTTCCCAGGACTCTTCTTCTTCCTCCTTCCTTAGGGACCTTGGGGCGTAGTGCTGTGCCCATCATAGTCTCCCTTCTCCCACCTCCCTCCTCTCTGCTTCACCATTGGCCACAGCTGGTTTAGATAGAGCAGAGCCTTGCTCCACCTGGAACCATGGAATTTTTTCAAAAAAACATAATAAAATCTAGGTGAAAATGGAAATATCTACATGTTTACTTTTAAGTGTCCTTTTATTTTATTTTTTTATTTTTATTTTTTGTGAGGAAGATCGGCCCTGAGCTAACATCTGCCAATCCTCCTCTTTTTGCTGAGGAAGACTGGCCCTGGGCTAACATCCGTGCCCATCTTCCTCCACTTTATAGGGGACGCCGCCACAGCATGGCTTAACAAGCAGGGCGTTGGTGTGCGCCCAGGATCTGAACTGGAGAACCCTGGGCCACCGCAGCGGAGCGCACGCACTTAACTGCTTGCGCCACCGGGCCGGCCCCTTGAGTGTCCTTTTAAAATGTTAAGTCCCTTTGTTGGTTGGGAAACATCAAAATAGGCCATGGGTAACTTGGTCTGCTCATAAAAAGAGGCTTATACTTGATATATTTAGAGAGGAGAGACAAGTGATTTTTCGTATGAAGCTTTTCTCTAGTTTTCTTTCAAACCAAAAAGAGCTTGGAAAATGACTCCACCCTCTCCACTGCTGGTGTGTTTTCCTGGCCTCACAATGCTGGTCCAGCCTTCCGTTTCCCAAACCGAAGAGTTGAATACACTGAGCTTTGTCCGACCTTGAGTTCTGCTTCTCTCTTTAAGAGAGAAAAGCATCATTTCAGGGCTGGTGTTAGTAATGTTCTGAAGAGCAGAAGCAGGCCTTTCTCTGGGAAATTAAGGAAATGTTGAAAACAATAGTTTTTGCTGGCATCTAGCTGTCCCTGCTGTTGTCTGTTTGCACCAAAAGTGTTAGTGAGCATGACAGAGATTTTACAGGAGTTTTCCCGGGGAAGGAGGGTTTGACGACGCCCGCCTCACACAAAACAGCTGGAGAAGGGCTCTCAGGTGCTCTGTGCCCCTGAGATGCCCCTCCTCAGCTCCGCCTGCAAGCTCTTGCTCTTTTCTTTCCTCCTGGATGTTCTGCCAGACACCCCTCCCAACCTCCCCCATCGAATCCAAAGGCCCTCCTCCTACACTATGCACAGAAATTTTGTCTGGTGTCAGCTTCCATGCCAGATTTTATTTTCCAGCCAACAGGGTTGTCAGCAAAGGGCTGTTACCAGGACATAGGAAGTTCTAGTAATATTTTTATAACAAGACAGAATAACAGAATAGTATTGTAAGAACTAAGCAGAGAAGTCCGGGAAGAATTTCTGAGCCCCTGGCTGCATTGAGCCCAATTATAGAAAGGTTATTTCCAATTTCTCTCAGCCCCCAGCTCCCACCCTCCAGAGCTGGCCCAGGAATCACCCTTCTCTTGGGGACACACCCAGCAGTCCCTTTCTGTCTGCAGCCCTCAGCTGACTGTGGTCTAAGGGATGTGTCTGGCCCTAGCCGGGTCCCAGAACCCAAGGAGTGGTTGTGAAACCTCCTACTGGAGCCGGGCCCTCCTGACAGCCCGGACCCTCAGGGAAACCGTGGCCACCTGGCAGGGTTTGCTTCATAGAAATAACAGGACTTGAACCAGGCACTGCGAAATGCTGCAGGTTGTGGAAGAGTGCTGCTATACTAGATTCCATGCTTGACAGACCGACAGACGGATGTGCAAGTGCAATAGACTGAGCGAGATGGGAGGGGTAGAGATAATGAGTGGTGTAGTCTAGAATCAGGTGGGTAGAGGGTTTCCCAGGCTCCTCGGGAAGAGGCGTTCAAAATGGCAAGACCTAAAAGAATACCAGCATTTCTCTATGCCAGCCTGGTATAGGCACCATCTTGTGTCAGGCCACACAACACCCCTGAGAGGTTGCTGAAGCTGAGGAAACTAGAGGCTGCCCGAGGTCACACAGCCAGAACTCAGATGGAATGCCAGGGCTCACAGCTGTAGCCCCTGTGCCATGTTGCCTCCAACGCGTTGCTGCTGGCTTGCTGGAGCTCTTGTGCCAAACACTATCTGACAATGCTTTCCGTCTTCCCCATCTGCCTTCCATCAGGAGGAAGTGCCTAGATATTGCAGAGCATCTAAACCAAGCATTCTTGCATTTATTTTGGGACATTATTAGTGCTCATTTCATTCAAGATGCCAGCTGGTGGGAGCAGAGTTGCCCTAGCTAAGCTCATGGTGTAGACACAGAGTTGCTAATGTAACCCCACCAGCTAGAGGTATTCCCTTGCACCCGGGAAACTGCCCCCATGCAGACTGTGGTCTCTCATGGCCCTTCTCTATACTCTCCATCCGGGCATGCCGATTTCTCTCTTCACCGATCTTAGATGAGAAAACTCTTTCTCCCACTGAACTCAACAGGAGTGTTTTCCATCCTGCCCCCTCTCACTGGTCCCTGCGTGTGCTCTGTGCTATGGCACCCCCAGGTTTCTACTCTGCTCTTCGCTGCCTCAGACTCTTTGCTTGTCCAAACCCTGCTCTCGGTTCAAGGCCAGGAGCAATGCCACCTCCCTCGTGCCCAGATGTGTTCAGTTGGATTGAACTCCCTGGGCATGTCATCTGGACACGCTAAGAAGCCCTCTTTCCTCTATATTTCTCTATGGTTCTCACCCACCTCACTGGTTGGGAGGTCCTTTAGGGCAGAATCCCTGTATGACCTATCCTTGTATTACTAGGAGGGATACCAAAGCCCTCTATTCAATGGGAACCAATATGCATACAGATCTTTCAAGTTCAGAGTGCTTCTGCGTCATCTCTTTGGATGTGAGGAGGAATCCCCACTTGACAGAGGAATACACTGAGGTTCACAGAGGTTTGGCAACTTGCTTCAAATGACTCAGCTAGGAAGGGGCGTAGTGGATGTTTGACATGGGGCCTACCTGGCTCCAAACACATGCTCCTCGCCACCACCCTGTTCTCCCTGGGCATCTGAAGTGTTCTGGGTGTGTTTGGTGCCCAAGGCAGTGGGCAATCCAGTCAAGGGGTCCGGCACTTGGGAGCCGAGGCCACCCTGAGGTGTCTTGGTTTGTAGCTGATGCCACTGAGGTGGAGAAATGGAGGTGAGGCTGAGGCTTGGGGCAGGGGGGTCGTAAGAGAGGAGGAGAAGCAGCTACTGGGCACTGGGGGAGCAGGGGGCAGCCACACTCACTGCCTAGAGGCCCGAATGCGATTTCTCCTCAGTCAGCAGGAAGAACGTTCCACAGCACAGGAAGCCTCTGTTCAAAGGAAGCCCAGTCAGGAGCCCAGGCCGCGTGCGTGCGTGCGTGCGTGCGTGCGCGCACGTGTGTGGGGCTTCACTGGAGACCAGACTTAAGAATGAATTAGGAAGACAAACAAGGGAAGCTTGTCCTAAGTAGAGGCGGGTTGGTGTGGAGCGGGGCGGGGGGGCACACGAGCGTCTAAGGAAGTCAAGTGCAGATCCGCTGCTGGGCTCCCTGCTTCGTTTTGCGTCCCTGCCCCAAGCTGGGCCTGCGGGAGGACAGTACCCTCTGCGGCCGCAGAGCCAGCCAGCCCTCCCGGCCTCCCGAGGCAGCAGAAGGGCGGCGTTCAGCAGAGTGGGCACAGGCTGCCGGGGCCCGTGCCTCGGGGGAGGTGGCCGGGGAGGAACGCTGCGCTTGTCTTCGTGACTCCTGCAGCGTCTACGTGGGCCCGAGAGAGCAGGGCTGGCTCCCCGCGTGCTCGAGGCCGCTCCAGCCGGACAACCTGATGCTGACTGAAAGGGATGGAGGATGAGAGGCTCTCACGGGGCTGTGCTGGAAACTCGTCAAGAGGGCCCCTTGCAGGCAGGGAGGGCACATGAGAAAAATCCAATCCTTTCATCTCCCTGCCTGCCTGTGCACTGTGTGTCGCAGAGCTGTGTGTGTAGCAGAGCTGTGTGTGTGTGTCGCAGAGCTGTGTGTGTGTAGCAGAGCTGTGTGTCAGAGCTGTGTTTGTGTGGCACAGAGCTGTGTGTGTGTCGCAGAGCTGTGTGTGTGTCGCAGAGCTGTCTATGTGTAGCAGAGCTGTGTGTGTGTGGCGCAGAGCTGTGTGTGTGTGGCGCAGAGCTGTGTGTGTGTGGCGCAGAGCTATGTGTGTGTGGCACAGAGCTGTGTGTGTGTCGCAGAGCTCTGTGTGTATGGCACAGAGCTGTGTGTGTGTGTAGCAGAGCTGTGTGTGTGTGTGGCAACTCACTCACTGGGCGGTTGTCCATTCAGGGCTTTTATTTGTCCAACATTCGTGCAGCCCCAATTATGTCCCAGGCATGGTGCTAGACATATCACATGCATTCTCCTCCTTAATCCTCACAACAGCCCTGCCAGGGAGGTACTGTTAACCCCATTTACAGCCGAGGAAACAGAACTGGAAGCAGGGAAGTGACAGGTCCGAGGTCACACAGCTGGTAAGGGTGGGGTTGGGACTTGAAGCTGAGTCTTTTTGAATTTCCTCCTCTCAAGGGTCCCCCAGGCCAGCAGGAGAGAGGAATCATAGACAGTCAATTCTGGGAGAAGGTGGAAAGTGGAAAGAGAGATTCAGAGTCCAGAGGGGCTGCAGAGGTGGTCAGAGCTCGCCCTGAGCCGTCAGAGGAGGCTAGCGTTCCTGAGGGGCCTGGAAGGGTGTGTGTGGTTTGGACTCGTGCTGGCGGGGAGGGAATGCCTGGCAGAGTAGGAGTAGATGACCCGTCCACTCAGTTCCACTCGGTGAGCGGGGTCGGGAAGCTGATTCAATGAGGGGCTCAGAGCCAGTCAGCTGGAAACAAGTGGAGTCTCCCAGGCCAGCCAGGCCTGTCCCGACCCTCCCCAGACCAGACCCCCTGGGCCTGTTGTCCGTGCTCTGCTCCTTGGTGCTGCTCTAGGACTGGGCAAGGTGGTCATTGTCAAATATTTGTTTGGGTTTTCTGGAAGCTCTTGGAGTTGGAATGAAGCATCTGCCGGGTTGTTCTGAAATGGCTCCCCCACGAGCCAGCCTGGATCCCGCAGTGCTCCCTCAGGAAACAACAGGCCAGAGCACCAGGAACAGTGTTGGGGGTGCCAGCCTGAGGCAGGGGAGGCAGCCCTGGGCCTGCAGTGCCCCAGTGTTTATGCAGGTGCCCTAGATAGACGGGCCCAGGGTGTGGGGCCGTGGCTGCTGAGAGGGGCTCTAGGGGCCCCAGGCCAGGAAGCCGGAGGTGTTTTATGTTACATTAGAGATAGCCGCAGGCTTCCTGGAGTGGATCGAGTCCAGCGGTCAAGAAAGAGGCAGGCTTGGCGGCCCTCTGGCTCCCCATCTTGCGGCCACTGTGCTCCATCTGCATTAGTTGACAAAGCCGTTCTCTGTCCTCACCAGCCACAAGTGCAGAGAGACACAGCTTTTGGAGACATTCAAGCTGCTATCCCAGAGTGTGGGGTCAGGGCCAGGGGTGCCTTATGAGCCCCTCCCTCCTCCTCTTCTCCTCTGAGCGGGGAGACTGTGCCCAACGTGAAGGGGGCAGCTGCACTCAGCTCCAGCCGATTGTTGCCATGTAGGAATTGGGACCTGTGCTGCCAGATCTTCAGATTTTCCAGCAAACCTGGAAATCCAGGTATTTATGTGAAATTTCTCAATTTTTCAAATTCTTAAAAATGCTGTGCAGGCTGAATTATACGTCTGCAGGCCAGACTCAGTCCCTAGGCTGCCAATTAGTGACCTCTGCTCTTGGCCTTCAAATCCAAGGGCCACCTAAGCAAAGGGTCCCCATGCCAGAGATGGGATGGAAGTGGGGGTGGAGAGAAGGTGTGAGGAGGGCCCCAAAGTCCACAGGCAAGAAGAACACAATCCTTCTCCCACTCCCTAGAATGGGCAGGAACTGCTCCAATTCTTCTTGCTTCTCGTTCACTACCTTGGCACAGATACAGGGGCAGGAGGAGAGGGGTATGGTTTCCAGAACCTGGACCTTGTTTCTCTCTCAGGCACTGCCAGGTGCACTTGGCCTGACGGCATTCTGTTGGTTTAGCTGGAGGTATGCCCACAAGGAGGCTGTTTCTCCCTCCCTCCTTCCCTTCTCTGTCCACAGCTTCCTCCCTGCTAGGTCCTTGTGGCCACTAGAGCCCTCCCCCCAGGAGGTTTTGGCCAATGACAAGGCTGGGAGGCTGGTGGCTGACCAATCAGCAGTTGGCTGTATTGGTGTTAATTAATGACAATAGAGCACAGAGGGAGAAAGCACAAGTTTTAGGATCAGGCAGACCTGGATTTGACTCACAACTCTTTCCCTAACTAGTTATACAACTTTGAGACAGTTATCCAATTTTCCTACAACTCTCTTCCTTCATCTGTAAAACTGGGATAGTGTTTCCTTGCTGGAGGGGAATAACTATGAAGATATGTGGAAAGTGCCTAGCACAGTCCCTGGCATAGATGAAGAGCTAATCAATAGTTGTAATTGATCTCCAACTCCTCTTGATGTGAATTTCTAACAGAAGATGCAATGCCAGGTTCTAAACAACCAACTTATAAACACACTCTCGGAACAGAAACCAGTTGGATGCCATCCGTAAGTGTTTATTGATGTATTTCCATTTCATCATTTACCTTAGTCTCTTTTAAACAAAACCATGGTAGATTAACAGGTAATAAATTATGCACAAAGTGGGCTTTCAGTCTTCTCCTCCTACTTGGCCGCCCTTCACCCACCAGGACCTTTACTCTGGTCTCCTGTGTTTGCTGATTCGTCAGTCCACAAATATTTATTGAACACCAAGAGCTGCTCCTCACTCTCGAGGGGCTGATAGCCAGTGGGGGCGGCAGATAGGCAGACAGATGATTGCAGCAGGGTGGGATAGAGGGAAGCCCATGGTGCTGGAGGGGCCTGGGGCAGGGCGGACGTCCAATGATACCTGGAGTGAGGCTTGAGAGAGGACAAGGGTCGTGGAGGCAGGACGGGAGAAGAAGTGGAGCCATGAGACCTGTAGAGGGAAGGTGGTGTGAAGCAGTGGGAAGAGCTAGGAGGAAGCCCCAGCTTCTGTTTAGGCGATGGGGTGGATGCCCCCAATAAGAGTGAGAGAGGCAGAGAAAGTTGTGCTAGTGAGAGGAGTCAAGTTAGACTGTGCAAGATGACCTTTGAGATGTTGGTGGGACAGGTGGCACTACCCTGTGAGTATATAGTGGACCTGCTGTGTGCCAGACACATATGAATGTCTGCAGTGTGGTATCTGATTGAATATTCACAACAGCCCTGTGAGAGTAGGCACATAACTATCCCCATTTGCAGGTGAATGCATCGAGGGTCGGAAATGTTGGGTAACTAACTGGTCTAAGGCCACACAGCTAGCAAGCGGAGCTGGTCTGACTTGAGAGCCCATCTTCCCACCCATTCGTTCATGTGTTCCTTCACCACGGTTCACCGAGCACCTCCTGGGAGGCTGGCGCTGTGCAGGTGGATTTATCAGTCGAGAATCCCTGCCACATGCAGATCCTGTTCCACTGCATGGACCGCCTCTGCTGGGAGGTGCTGAGTGTGCAGGCACCGGTTTTGGGCAGGAGGGGCCGGCGACGCTGCCCGCACACAGGTGGGGAAGGCAAGGCCGTGCGGGAGCTCTTCTCCTGGGTGCTCCCGCTCAGCTCCTAGCAGCCCAGCCTGGGGTCAGGAGAGAGGCCGGCCCCTCACTAAGGAGACGAGCCGGGATCGCAGTGGTGTGGCACCTTATTTTACAGATGGGGAAACTAAGGCAGGAGGAACCAGATATTGCCCAAGGCCTCCGGTGCATTAGTGACAGAGCCCAGTGGGAATGCAGCCAGTGTTTGTTGAGCTGCCCCAGGCCCAAATGGTTGACTCTCAGTGTGGCCTGCCTGCGGGGGGCCCACACACTCACCTCCCAGGAGGGCGGGGCACCATAGCTTCTACCAGCAGCCGCTCGGGCAGGTCCACACAGCCTCCCTGGCACCACACCCACACCCGGCCTCAGGAGCAGCTGGTCAGTGGGCGTGAGCTTCCTGCTCGTGTGACCCCCACCCCTATCCAGCCCCGCTTCCTGGGGATGAGCTGCAGCTGCCTGAGCCCCCCCACCAGCCCATGCCCCTTCCCTAATGCCTCAGTGTGTCCCAGAGAAAGAGCTGGCAAAGCTCCGGCCGGGAGCAGAGGCCATTAAATAAGCCAGATGCCAGGATGGAGGGGCAGGACGGGGGTGGAGACAGCTGCAGGCCCCTCTTCCAGATTTAGCCAGGTGACCCCTTTGCCCTACTCCTTCCTCCCCACACTTTTGGGTGGCTGTTGCCCCCATGGTGTGAGCGTGGTCCTGAAAACCGCCCTCAGGATGACTCAGGGGCTGTGGCAGCCTGGAGAGGACTCTCTTCTCATTTCAGTTAAAGCTCTTTAAGCCACTTGGACCTGACCAGCTGCTTCACAGGGGGCTGGAGCCTGGGCCAAATGGGCCTGCCCCACTTCCTGTGTCCCACCTCCCCTCAGGGCCTCCCATCCCCAGAGATGTACCTGTGGACAGACAGCAGCATGGCAAGACTGAGACTGGTCTAGACGGGCAATGAGGCTGGACAAGGATGGGAGTAAAGTAGGGCTGGGCTGGCCTTGGGTGAGAGAGAAGGGGACAGTCAGTCCTGACCTGGCTACTCCAGTGGACAGGGCCCAGAGGCCCAGAGCCCAGGACACACCACACCCAATTCTTGTTTATCCTCCAAATCAGCTAGTCCAGAGTGTCCCTAAATATAATGATTTATGAAATGATTTTAAACTAATATATGGATAAACTTAAAAAAATTTGTAGTAATCAGTGATTTGACAAGTATTTATTGGAAGATGAAGCTAATATTTGAAGAGGAGTACATTTAAGAAATGTATTAGTGAAATATTGTGCTACAGCTGGTATATAATCACAGCATTTAAAAAAAAAACCTATCGGTGATATATAAATGAGTAAACACGGGAGAGGCTAGTCCTCACCGCCCTTTTCACTCTGGTCTTCCGGTCTCCTTCTGTCCCACGTGTCCCTGGTCTACGTCCAGGGAAGACGGTGTTGGAGTGTGACGTTTCCATGAACTGACTTCGGTTTAGTGGGTCTAGCAGAGCACTCAGTCCAGCCTTTAACAGTTCCATGGTGACTTTGGCGGTGGCCTGGGATGGGGTGGGCAGGCCATAACAAGATAGAAAGTCCTGCTGGTGAGCTAGATCTAGTGACCTGGCGGGGCTGGATTAGGCAGAGTGGGAAAGTTGGAGAAGGCTGAGATCCCGGACGACTGGGGAGCCCAGTAGGCATTCCAGGCCCTCGCCTCCTGCCTCCACAATCCAGATCTGGGGGAGCCCTCCCAACACACCCTGTCTCTCTCACCCCGGCTACACCTCGTTCTGAGCCTGTCCTCTGCAGGCTTGCCTTCTGCTACACCCACCCCACCCCGAAACCACTCCTGCAGTAAGAGGGCCAGGTGCTGCCTGTCCCCACCCACAGTCCGTCTAAATCCCCACATAGACCACGTGCTTTGCGCCAGACCAGGTGGAAGAGGGATGGACAGACCCTCAGAAAGGACAGTCATGAACAGGTCTGCCTAATCCTTCTGCAGTATTGGTCCCAGAGAGTTCTGGTGTGGTGCTGGACGCCTCCCTCCACCCCCGTATACTCACATACGCAGGTCAGTGGGGACCTGCGCTCATGTGCTCACTTAGTCCCTCAACCAGCCAGGAGCCTTCTTGCCCTTCTCCCCCTGGGTGGGTCACACCCAGAGCTCTGAATACCCTGAGGCCTTCCCTGCCCACCTTCTTCCCAGCCTACACTTAGTCTCCTGTTACACCCTCTCACAATATCCCCTCTTCTCACTTCACATAACTTATTATAGCGTTTGTAATCATGCATTTGGTTTTGTGACTATTTGATAAATGTTGGCCACCACAGTGGATTGTAAACCTCAAGAAGAGGGGAATAGGGCTGTTGAACATCGATTCCCCAGGACCTGGCTCAGTGCTGGACTGTTGAATGAAAGAATGAATGAATGAATGATAGACTTTGGAGTGAGACAAATCAAGATTTGCATCTTGATTCGGCTACCTCCTGGGTGTGGGACCATGAGTGTCTTTCTGAGCATTGCCTCCCTCCACACCTGTAAACAGAAGCAGGATTATTCATGAGCTGTGCTGTTGAGAGAAGTGTGTAAACCAGTGTAAACAGAGCCTGGCTGAGTATTATTATTCTTGTGATAATAATAACAATGATGGTCACTAGTGTTTATTGAGCGCTCATATGTGTCACATGATTTACAAGCACCCTCTAATTTAGGGCATTCTCATCCCCATGCTACAGATGAGAATATTGAGGCTCAGAGGGACTAAGTGACTTGTCCAAAGGCAGATGGGATCAAGTGACAGTGCCTAGGATATTTTGTAACAGCTTTATTGAGATGTAATTTACATGTCCTAAAATTCATTCTTTTAAAATGTACCGTTCAGTTGTTTTTAATATATTGACAGAGTTGTGCTGCCGTCACTACCACTATCTATTTTTAGAGCATTTCAATTAGCAGATACCCTACCCATGAGCGCTCACTCTCCGTTCTCCCTCCCCCAGCCCCTGACAACCATGAATCTACTTTCTGTTTCTATGGACTTGGCTATTCTGGACATTTCGTTATGTTCACATATTTCACATGTTGTATGACATCATATAATAAGTGGCCTTTTGTGTCTGGCTCTTTCACTGAGCATGTTTTCAAGGTTCATCTGTGTTGTAGCATGTATCAGTACTCCATTCTTTTCTATGGCTGAATAATATTCCATTGTATGGATAGACCGCATTTTGTTTATCCATTCATTAGTTGATGGACATTTGGATTGTTTCCATTTTTGGCTGTTATGAATAATGTTGCTATGAACATTCGTGGGTAAGTTTTTGTATGGACACATGTTTTCATTTCCCTTGGGTATATACCTAGGAGTGGAATTGCTGAATCATATGGGAACTCTAAGATTAACCATTAGAGGAACCACCAGACTGTTTATCAAAGCTGCCTCACCCTTTTACATTCCCACCATCTATGACTGAGGGAGCGCCCGGACTGAAGCACAGCCTGAGCTTGACTGCCGGGTGGCTGACTCGGTGTAGTGCCTTACCTGCCTGCACTAATCATGGTTGTCAGTCAGAGGCCTCTGGAGCAGCTATTCACGTGCTTGGCTGACTGGGCCAACAGAACCGATGTTCAAACAGGATGTGCCCAAACTCGTCTTCTCCTTGGAGTGGTGGTGTTCGTGGATCCTGATACAGCAGATTTGGCAAATGCATAATGGCAACAACCAACACACAAGTTCAACGTTTAATGAGAAGGCATATGCTCCAGGCAGTGAGCTGAGTCCTGTGTGCTGCTGCCCCGGCTTGACGCCTGCAGGCCACTGGCCAAGGACGCTGCTTGGTGACAAGCGGCAACTTGGAGACCAGCTCATCTCTTTTTTCAGAGACGCGGATGGAAGTGAAAAAGGCTTGCCTGCTGGAGGTTCTGATGCCACTGGCTGGGGCAGGATTCGGGTGGGAAGCTTAGAATCTGAACATTCACGGGAAGCTGAAATGAAAAGGAAACTGCCTAAGCATTAGTGTGAACCTGAACCTGTTTCTTGGTTCAGCAACTCAGCCACAAATATTAAAGTCTAAAGATCACTCTTGTTCTGGTGAAAAGACTTGGGGGCTGCAGGTAGTTTCCATCTGCTGGCTGTGAATCAGAAGCCCTAAGAGTATTTTAAAAAAGATCGCTTCCTGGGCCCCATCCCAGACATACAGAATCAAGATCTCCAGGAAAGGGCTCAAAAATTTGTATATTTTAAAAATGCCCTGGGTGGTTCTTAGGTAGCTTTTGGAAACTAGTGACTAGTAATCTTCAGGCTCCATGGGAATAAAAGTACTTCAATCAGGCAAATATGAGCCAACCGCAGGCTCCCAGGAGTGGGGTGGAGCCTCCATCAGCGACTCAGAACCACTGTGTGAGGAGAGAGAGCTGAGGAGCCACTGTGGGGTGGCGACCAGTGCCACTCAGGAACAGGACCCTCAGCATCAGATATTTCCTCCCCCTCTTTCCAGCAAGATTCCTTTGATCGTCAGCTGCAATTTGTGGCTGTGTGATGATCCTGGTCACCAAAGGCAGTGGCCAGCAATGCTGCCAAGAAGACAGGTTCTCACTCTGTGTGCTCAGAAGACTCGTTCTGAAGCCGTCTTCTCCCAGCATGGCAGAACTGTGGGCTTGTTCAGAATGTTACAGAGAGACAGGATGCTGAGGCAGGGTGGTCGCCAGCCAGGTAATCAGCCTACCTGCCCAGCCAAGAGGGACCAGGAGCAGCAGGTGTGAACGGTGAGCTGCGGGGACACACGGCTCATCCTGGGACTCCCTCCATGATTTTCAATGAGATGGTGATGTCGCGATGCACAGCTATCCAGCCTGTGTGCTCCCTCCTCCAACACTCCTGCAGGGACAAAGGGGGCTTTATCCCCAAGAGGGGGCCACAGGGCTCTGCACTTAAATGTGGCAGGTTGAACAGGGATGATCTTCAGACCTTTAAGAAGGAGAAGACCCAGATAAAACAGAAAGTGCGTTATTCACTGGAAACTTTGGAAAAAAACCGAGAGGGAGCCCTGCAGGATACTGCATGGTCTGGGAGGGCCAAGGTGGAGATCTTTTATTCTGGCCTCCACAAGCCATGTGAATTCCTCTTATTCTGGCCTCATCACGTGGCCTCTGCCAGCCTTTACCTATAGAGAAGCCTCTCACGCTCCGTGGTTCTGGGAAAGGGGCCAGCGAGAGATTTTGCTCCTGGACAGCTGCCCTCAGCTGTTCCTACCGCGGGCTCGGACACCTTGGGTTGGCCTCACACAACCACTCAACACCTTGTAACACGTTTACAGGCCTGTTGGCCCAGGGACAGGTGGTGGGGAGGCAGAGCTCAGCATGCCAAGACCTAAGCCTGTGGGGCCTTTTCTCCTCGGCCCAGACTCACGCAGCTGGCATTTCTAGGGAGAGAGATGAAGTTCGGTTCATATCACCCTACCTGTGGAGAGCATCTCTTGGGGTTATTCTTCCAACAGGCATCAGCAGGAAAGGAAGGAAACCACCTCTTGATGTTCCTAGGGAGGAAGAATCCTCTGAGAGTCCGAACAGCCTGTGGGGCAGAGGCCGTGTCGGCAGCTGCTGGTGGCAGGGAAATGTGGGGCACCTGGCAGAGCAGGTGGTGGGCCTGGGTGGCAGCCAGGAGCTGGCGGCAGGACTGCTGTCCCCACACGCACCAGGCAGGGACTTCAGATGCTCTGACAGCTTTGCTGGCCCAAAGGTTGCAGCCTGCCCGCCGATGGGCAGGAAGGGGTGCCTGGGTGAGGAAAGGGTGCAGGAAGCTGTTCCCCAGAAGCAGGTTTCCCCAGCCTCTGAGAGCAGGACTGCAACCCCCTAAAAGGGTCCAGTGGACTTTGAAGTTCGCCCCAGCTGAATCTGTTCTGTGCACCCAGGGCTCCGGCTTCAACCTCTCCTCTCACAGTTGGTGTGTCCCCTGATGAGTTCACCCCCTCCCCCATGGCTTTAAACTGCATTTGTAGCCCACACCTCTCTCCTGATCTCCGGACCTACCCACACAACTGCCTACTGCACATCGACACTTGGCTCCCACAGCATCTCAAATTCAGCAGGCACTTCCAGCCGGCTCGGAGATCTGTCTTGGCCAGGGGCCCACCCTCCACCCCAGCCTCAAACCCCTGAGTCATCTTGGTCTCCTCCCTCTTGCTCACCCGCTTCGCACAGCAGGAGGGCTTACTGGCTCCGCCAGTGACCTAAGAGACTGGGCCAGTCCTGGTTTCGTTGTAGGCACATGCTAGATGAATATGGTGGAGGAACACGAAGGACATGGGGGGTTTCTCTTAATTTGAAAGGCATGTTTGGTTAAGTGGAGTGAGCAACAGAGAGAGAGAGAAGCAAGAAAGTTTATCAGGAAGCAAGGTGTCAGGGTTATCAGGGAAGTTCTCAAAAGTGAGGTAGAATGGAAATATGTGGAAGTAAGCAAAATATATGAATAGTTGGTAAGGGCTTCCAGGCAGGGGAGCTGAACAAGCAAAGACACAGAGGCAGAAACGGTCAAGGATTACAGGGGAGGCAGTGTGCGGCCCACAATGCTGCACATTAATTGGCACAAAGTGCAATGAGTTAGATAAGGGCCACACTCTGCTGAGCCATCAGAAGTTTGCAGGCCATGGTGGTGGGGAAGGGACAGCACCGAAGGCTTTTGAGCAGGACCAGAACATAATGAATATGTGTTTGGGGAAGATTCCATTGGCAAGATGGGCTGGAGAGAGAGGGGGCTGTTGTGGTTGTCCAGGAGAGGGGTGGGCGGTACAGGGAGAGCTTGGGTGGGAGTTGGCTGTGGCAGTGATTCGAGGAGACAGTAGCTGGCAGCTTCTTTCTCATGTTTCCTTTTCACTCCTCCAAGGAGACAGGTCCTGAACGGTGGGGTGAGGAGGAGCCATGTTGTAAGGGACTTTGCTGACCACTGAAGGGGAGGGGGGAGCCTCTTGCCACAGCAGCTGGCCCGCAGTAGTTGAGCTGGAACACAGCGGGGTGCCGCAGCCAGGGTCAGGCCCGATTTTCTTCCAGGTCTCCCGCTCACCTCCTTACTCATCCTGCCCGGGGTTGTCAGTGACAGAGACACAACGCAAAGTAACTTAAGCCAAAGGGAGAAGGTGAGGGCTTGAAGAATCCTAGGTAGGACTGAAAGGCCAAATTGTAGACGGGGCAGTAGGGGAGTCAGACCTCAGGGACAGCTGAGGGCAGGGCACAGATGCTCTCGAGACTTTCTCTCCTTGACCTGCGTCCCTTGTCTCCTCTCTCCTCACTGCCTTTTAGGTCCTTTAGGGTAGACTGATAGGGAACAGGGGAGCTGAGGGGCTGCTGCCTTGTATGGAACAGCTTCTACCATAGCAACAAGATTGTTCTCAGACTCACTCTCTGCCCCAAGTCCACAATCCCAGGGAAGTGACTCACCGGTCTGGCTTGAGTCAGATGCTCACCTGTGGACCAGTCAGCGGGGGCCAGCACCAGGGTGGTGCTGACTCACGTGGGAGTCCCTGCAGAGACTATGGAGAGGGAGGTCCAGGTCCTAGAAGAGAGGAAGTGGGCAGACCATTGTGGGGTCCACCATTCCTCCACAGCAGGACCAAGGAGAAACATGGAGGATAAAGGAGACAATGAGATGGGTCAGTGATCGGCTGACTGATTAAATCCCTCTCTGGTTGAGGTTCTTTTTAGAGTTAAGACAAGTCATTTGTTCATTGACCTGTTGTGCATAGATTCTGTTATTCATCCAACAAGCATTTACAGAATCCCTGTTCTGTGCTAGACCCTGGACCAGGGCTGTAGAGGTGAAAAAAGTAAGGTTCCTCCAGTAGCTTACCTTCTAGCATGGGAGATACATGTAATCAAATTCTACAATAGTAATAATAGTAGTGAACAATGACAAGTGCTCAGTGGAGATGGAAATAAGGAAGAAAGCAGTGATCAGTTCCTCTTTGAAATCCAATAAAGGCTCCAGGAAGAGGTGACTTTTAATTCTCCCTTGACGGGTGGTAGGGTTTCTCCAGGCAGTGGTGCTGGAGGCTGCCTTGTAGGCAGAGAGAGCAATGTGAGGAACACACAGTCATAGGGTGCTGGGGGAGGGGTCTTCTGGTGGTCTAGGGTGGCCAGAGTGGAGGTGAGAAGGTGGGGTAGGGGATGGAGAGTGGCAAGAGGTGAGGTTGGATGGGCAGCTAGGGGCCACTTCATGAGGGGCCTCCTACGGCATCAAGGGGTTTAGAAGGGTGCAAAGTACAAGATCTTTCCTAGAGAAAGACTATTCTGGTGGCAGTGCAGGAGATGGATCAGAAGGAGGAAAAGAGTGGAGATGGCAGACCAGTCAGGAGGCCACTGTGAATGTCGGGGAAGGCAATACAGAGGTCCTGGACTAGCGCCCATGACTGGAGAGATGATAAGGAGGGAGGAGGTCACTGTGAACTTCAAAGTGGGTGGATGAGCCCATGAGCAAGAGAGGAGGAGGCAGAGTTTGCTCGGGAGGAAGGGGCGCTTGTCTGAGTACACTGCTGTTCTTCAAAAGAAGGGTTAGTTTCTTAGAAAAGCAGAGCAGCCAGAGCAAATGCAGTGGCTTGACGGTCTGACCATTTGGACCCTAGAGGAGACATGTCACTTATTGATTATGTGAATTTGGACAAATAACTTGACCTCTGGGATATGGCGAGGGGTAAACCAGATAGTACGTAGCCCAATGCCTGGCACGTAGGAGACACACAACATGTGTATTTGAATCAGAATCTGAACCTTTTGGGAATCAATGGCTACTTTCACTGCTTTTTTTTTGGAAATTGGAGAGATATGAATAATAACTAATAGGAGCAATGGAGCTGGTTTAGTGTTGAGGACAGCACTTTGCTCTC
The DNA here is from genome assembly GCF_057802395.1 of Ceratotherium simum simum. NCBI lineage: Eukaryota > Metazoa > Chordata > Mammalia > Perissodactyla > Rhinocerotidae > Ceratotherium > Ceratotherium simum. The sequence goes on along the minus strand of NC_141902.1, from coordinate 97,227,421 downwards.
ATGGCCTGAGAAGCATTCTGCCCCAGCTTGCAGGCATTTCCTCTGGCATCGTCTTCCTTTATACTGAAGCATGTTTTTAGAAAATCTTTTGTCTCCATTCAAAGAAGGGTTTTACTCCTCTGCTTTCATGTCCCAACATGCTCTGAGGGATGTTCTCAGCTCCTCCCTTTACTCTTTTATGCCAGGGCCCTGGAGAACAGCCAAACAAAGTGGTGCTTCTCTTGTTCCAATCCTAAGGGAGGAGGAAGACAAAGTGCCTGCAGTGCTGGTGTCTGGAAGCTGTTTATTTGATTTTTGGTTTGTCTTTGTTCCAACATGAATTGAATTGTAAGCACACAAGAGCAGATCCTACTATGTGCCCAAATAGCTGGGTGGCAAAATGCCCCCTATGGCCCACGGTCACATATGCCATCTTCATGCATCCTCCATGAGTCCTGCTCAGCTCGCTCCTGTCCAGCCCTGGGAGACACAGTGAGTCCCAGGCATCATATCCTTTGTCCTTACAAAGTTCTGGCCACACAGAGACGGGGTTATAGCCACACAGGAGAGCCAAGGAGAATAGGGTAGAAATCCACGCAGAAAAATATGTCATGTCTAAAAGTTCCAGTGACCATTTAAGACCTGGAGAGAGAAAGGCCGATCACTCCTTTATGGGGATGAAACACTAAGACTCTTTTGGTTGCAAGTAATAGAAACCAAGTTGAGCTAAATTTAACAAAATGCAAAAAAAAGCATGGAGGTTGGATTTATTGTGAAGACACAGAAGGTGTCTCCTAGAATCAAAGGCAGGTATAGAGGCAAGTCACAAGAAGGGACTGGACCAGGAGAAAAAGCATCAGCCTGGCTTTGGTCAGTTGTGTCCCTGGTTCAGTCAGTTTGGCCTGGGAGCCAGGAGTCCCGTTGTACAAGCATGGCTCCAGGAGCCCACTCTATGAACGGGCAGAGCACAGTGGGTCTGGAGCACAGGGTTGAGACCTCGGCTCAAGGTAGGATTTGGGAAGCCTCAGAATATGAGGGTCTTTGAAGCCCTGAGAAGGTGTGGATCTCATTGTAGGAGGTAGGACTTCTTAGGAAAGAGATCGCAACAGAGAGTAGATTATAGACACCACGTAACCTCTGAGGGCAAGCATCGTTTTCTCATCTCTGGCCCCCCACTCCCACCTCCCAGCCTCAAAGACAGTGGTATATGCATAACGGGGGCTAGATAAATGTATAGGGTGAATCATACGAAACTATCATTTTTGTAGATCAAACGGTTGAACATCAACAATTTCATATTGTTCATATGATACACCTACGTTGAACTGAGTTGGGACCTGGCTTTGAATCTTCACTATGAGACCTTGGAAAAGTCATGGGCTCAATGGTTTTGAAGGTTCCTGCTTGCTGCAAGGCGCTGGAGATACAACTTCCGGATTTAATCCTAGGAGCAAACTGACAGTCAGAGGCAGGAAACAGCTGCAGTCAGATAGCTCTGGGTTCAGATCCCACCCAGGCACTGACCCCAGCCTCTGCAGGCCCTCGGTGAGCCAGCCAGTCCTGCCCCGAGCAGACAGTGCCACCGCCTCTCTTAGCCAGCTCTCTTCCATTTTACGCTGAAAAGCAAGGAATAACTTATTCCAGCTGTAGCCTCTAGAAGATATTAGGCAGCACAGCCAACTTGGGCTGAACCCGGGCCAGGGCCCCAGGCCAAAGCTCAGCTCAGCAAAGGAAGCCAGAGCCTGAAGCAGGGGCTCTGTGCGCTGCCTGGTGGCTCCTCCTGGCTGGGAACCGAGCGTGGGCTGCAGCTCCTGGGAGATCGGGCTGAGGGTCCCAGGGGATGCTTTAGGCATTGCTGTCGCTCCCTTTGAATTCCATTTCCAATAAGCATCTGTTGGGAGGAAGCCCGAGGCTGACCTGCATGGCTGGTGTCCTGACTTCTCAGGGTGAGACTCTCTCAAAAGCATTCCTTGAGCATCCACTATTTTCAGCAAATATGAATCAGTTGCTGCTCTGCCCTTTTGGAGAGCACAGCTGTAATGGAAGGTAGCTTTTATAGAGCACTTACTGCATACCGAGGGCTTTCCTAAGCACTTTGTATATATTCTCACAAAATCTTCATTAGGTAGAAGATACTAACAGCTTTATGTGTGGGAGAGGAATCTTAGCCTACAATGTTGAAGGGAGGTGGTTTAAAAACTTGAATGGAAAGGGGAAAAACAGGAAGAATAAATCCACAAGGTAATATCATAAAATATTATGAAGCCACTTCTATTTTAAACAGAACCTACAGAAATTTCCCAGAATTGCAAAGCCACTTAGTGGCACATGTGGAGTTCAAACACATCTTTTAAAATCAAAGCTCCTTCCCACCAACATATAGTGACATTTAGAACACTTACTGTTTGTGCCAGGTACCCTGCCAGTCACTTTGCGTGCCTCACCTCATTATTCCTCACAACAGCCGCTTGAGGAGGATTCCATTACCACAAGCATCTTACAGATGAGGAAGCTAGAGAGCAGAGAGCTCCCAGGACTTGCCCACTTTCATAGCTGCTAAGTGGCAGAGCTGGGATTTGACCCAAGGGCACCTCCCTCCAGTGCATCTTGTTGGGTTTGAGGACAGCGGCAAACATGGCTTTGTCCGGCTGTTATGGTAGCAAAGTTGTCCCTCCTTTTTTTCCCCCCAAACCCTATTTCACTTGCGGTTCCCTAGAGCAGGAACATAAAGCAACTATGTGGTATGGGTAGTGTATTCATGCAGTTGGATACCGCCCGGCAGTTATAAGAAATGAACTACCGATACATGCACCAACACGAGTGAATCTCAAAAACATGCTGAAGGAAAGGAGCTTCACACAGAAGCTTCCATCATGCTGGATAATTCCATTTATATGAAGTTCTAGAACAGGCAAAATGAATCTATAGGATGCTTCTGATATTTTTCAGCTAGAACAGTGGTTGCTTCTTGAAGAGGGAATTGACTGGGAAGGGGCATGAGGGAACTTTCCAGGGTGATGATAGCATTCTGTACCGTGATAAGGGCTTGAGTTACACAGGTGTATGCGTTTGTCAAAACTCAGAAAATGTACACTGAAAGTTTGTGTGTTTCATTACATATTAATTTTACCTCAAAAGATTAAAAAAATATTGAACTCTAGTTAATAAGAGGCATGCTGAAGTATTTAGGGGGAAGTGCTTGAAATTTACCCTGAAATGCATCCTAAAAAAGCGGATTTCTGGATGGAGACAGGAATGGATGAATGGATCGTTAGGAGATAAAGCAAACGTAGCAAAATGATACTGGTGGCATCTGGGTGTGGGCATGTTGGTGTGCACATACTTGGCTGTATGTGTGAAAATCTTCACAGTGAAGTGTTGAGGGGAAGCAATTATGTGGAGCCCAGGGGTCCCCTAGTGGTCAAGCAGGGGTCCCCAGAGCTCAGGGCTGGTAGGGGAGCTTCTCCAAGTGGGCACCTTCACCCTTACTCCTCTCTGTCACAGCCCTTGTTGGGGACACAGCTCTGAGGACGCGCTAAATAGCCGGTTCCCTGGGTCTCCCTTTACAGAGAGAAAACAGAGGCTCAGAGGGGCCTTCCCAAGGTCTCCCACCAGAACCCAGGGCTCCTGATTTGCAGTCACTCCTCCTCGTTAGGTTCATCAGGACACATTTTCCCCCTAAGATCGCGGGCTTTTTTTCTGTCACCCAGGGCTGTGAATCACACCTGCATGCAGGAGTACAGATGACCCATCCCGGGCACAGCATGCCAGTGGCACACAGGGCAGTAAAACTACCCTGGGCTGGGACCCACCTGGTGTCACTTCCTGTAGGTGTATTTGAAGTAGTAGGAAACCAGAGTGGTTTCTACAAATAAATAACCCAGCAGAAGACAAGCCCCTCAGATCAAAGGAGGGGCTCTGGCCCAAATCAAGCGTGCTCTCTCCCGACTCCAATCTGGCCCGGCAGACGGAGGAGTGGAGAGAGTCTATCTGCTGTGCAAACATCCCCTGTCTCTGCCCTTCCTGGGTTTGTGTGAGCCTGAGAACGAGAGCAGGAGGAAGGCTACACTCTCTGAACTGCTGCCAGGCCCAGCCTCATGACGTTCCAGCCCCACTTCCAGACGCAGCAGGTGCCAGCAAATTGGCTTCTTGTTGTGTCCAATCCCGGGCTCCCTCCCTTGTGGGCCGCACAACTGTCTCAGGGCTCTCACATAAGCCCTCCGGGGCCCCCAGCTCTTTGCGGGACTTTTCATGGCCTACCTCCTTTGTCCTAAGTTTGGTGGCCCTACTGGATAATATCAATGATGCTAGTAGAAGAGGGAGATGGAAGGAGATGCACAGAAACCAGCAGGTCTGACTCCTCTAGCAGTCGGGGAAAGATTAGGCCAGAAGGGGTCTTAGAGCAGAGGAAGGTCCCTCAGGAGGGAAGTTCTCAAATTTCAATGTGCACGTGAATCACTGAGGATTGCCAGTCAGAGGCCTCGGCCAAGACCTCTCATTCTGACAAGCCCTCAGGTGATGCTGCTGGTCCCTGGACCACACTCTACCAATGGCCACAATCCCTCCCCTCATGAAGCTTATGGACAATAAGCAAACTCACAAGCAAATATATGATTATAAACTGTGGCAAGTGAAGAAACCAACCAGGACACTATGAAACGTGTTTACAGGGAGGACCTTCTCTTTCAGATGGGAAGGGGGTATCAGGAAAAGCTTCTCTAAGAACAGGTCTTTAAACTGAGACCTGAGGATGGGTGGAGTAGGGGGAAGCATTCCAGGCAGTAAGGATAGCGTGTGAAAAGGCCCTAGGGCAGAAATGAGCTTGGCATCCTCAAAGGAAATGACGAAGAGGCTAAGGTGGCAGGAGCGGAGACGGTGTGAGGTGACACTGGAGAGGAGGCCAGGCCATGCAGGGCTGGGTGAGGAGGCCTGGCTTCATTCTAGGTGCAGTGGGAGCCACTGGAGGGTGTTAAACAAAAATGTGCCATGATCCACGCTGGGTGGTCTGTGGAAGATGGACTGGGGTAGGGATGGAGAGTAGGCCGTCAGATGGCTCTTACAGGAGCCTACAAGAACAAGTCTTGTACTTGTGATGGCAATAACTTTCATTCTTTCTAATGTGGGTCACTTTCCTAGGGACGTGCATGTTTTGGGGACATGCTACAATTGGAGAAAGGAAGTCTCTTTTCCCAATAAAGTAATATGAGGCCTCATTGATTAAAATGGACATTTTATGAGAGGAAAAAGACTTGTAAGGAACTAACCTTCATCTTGCCTTCCCCTTTTGGCTCATTAGTCAGGATTGTTTCCACAGTAAATGTCAAAATACAACTCAAATTGGCTTCAACACAAAAGGAACTTTATTGGCTCAAGTAATTGAAAAGTCCAGGGATAGTACTAGCTTCAGGCAGAGTTGGATCTGGGTGCTCAGGTATTATCTCCCTCCATCTCTGAGCTCTGCATGCCTCTCTGCAAGCCTTGTTCTCAGGTAGGCTGTCTCAGTACAGAGGCGAAGAAGGCCCCAGCAACTCCAGGCTTGCCGACCACGGTGGGATGAGAACCAGCTTTCCCAATAGTTCCACGTCCCCTTTCTTTGTGTTGGGTCATGGGACCATCCCTGGACCAATCACAGCAGCCAGGGAATGGAAGAAACTCATTGGCCAGGCCGGGCCGCATGTCTACCTGGGGAGCCAAGGTGGGTGGGTCAGCCCCACTTGAACCACACAGACTGAGAGTGAGGGAGAGACAGTTGCCAAAGGAAGAGGGAGGTGCCGAAGGCTGGAGAAGGGAAGCGGGCCAGGAAAACCCACAGATGCCCACTGTGGGCTCCGGAGGCCCATGGCCCGGTTTTTCCCTTTCTGGAGTTCTCCTTGTGCTGCCCCTGCCCAGTTCTCCCTCTGTCTCATTCCGTTTGACTATAGCACATTCTCCCACCAGTCTTTAAGATTGATTCTCCCTTTAGGGAAAACTCAAATTCATCACCTTTTGTGTTAAATTTATTTCTGGACCTGTCCTCTCCTGAGGACACCTGGCCCTGGGAGAGGAGTGTTCTGCCCGGGTCAGAAGGCCTTTGCCCCCAGAGGTGCCTGTTTGCAGTCTGAAGGATGCCTTTAGTTCACAATCCATGGGCCAGAGTGCAGTGGGGGTCTGTCCTGAGTCTAAACACAGGTCTCCGCCTGTGCCTCTGAGAGGGCACTGCCTGCGTCGGAATCATCCGGGGGTCAGGGTGTGTGCAAACTCAAGGATCACTGGGTCCTGCCCAGGCCCGGGGCGTCGGAGCCCTTGGGGCAGGGGTGTGATCTGTGTGCTTATCAGGCTCCGCAGAGCAATATCTCTCTCTGCCACACACACACACAAACACACACACACATACACACACACACACACACACACAGCTGCAGCCCTTCCCACTCAGGCTGTCAGACAGCTCCAGCTGCCGGCAGGGCCCCTGCGATGAGTCTCCCTGGTGCGCCATCCCCCTTCCCTTCCCTTACATCTGAGAATGGGTGCTTCAGAACTGCAGCTCTGTGACAGACACAGTCTAAGCACACAGAACAGAACCACACTCAGAACCATTCTAATAAGTTAACGTTTTCCAGGGCCTTACGGTTTTGAGAACATCCTTCCTTTCCAGGCGTGTTCCGTGTGGCCCACTCAGCCAGAAGTCAGCCTTTTAGACCCTGTCCCATGCCCTGTCTTCCTTCTGGGCCCTAGAATCTTGAGAACAGTTGTAAGTTGGGCCCACGCAGTGCACAGTGATCTACAGACAAGGCCTGGAGGCATCCCTCGAGAAGGGTTAGCGATCAGTGTTGAAGCCATTGATGGAGTAGGAATGACGCAGGCGTGCTGTGCAGTTCTCTTAAACTGGTGCACACCACCGCAAATACACCACCACCGGTGGGGGTGTGTTATTTTTTGTGAGGGAGATTAGCCCTGTTTCCAATCCTCCCCATTTTGCTGAGGAAGATTGGCTCTGAGCTGACATCGGTGCCCATCTCCCTCTACTTTGTATGTGGGACGCCTGCCCAGCATGGCTTGATAAGCGGTGCAGGTGTCCGCTGGGATGCGAACCCATGAGCCCCGGGCCGCCAGAGCGGGGTGCGAGAACTTAACCACTCCACCACCAGGCCAGCCCGAGTCGGGGGTGTTTTTAAGCCAACCCCACCTGACTAGATAATTGATGGAGCACCGAGCCAAGGAGGCCTCAGCTGAGAGGAAAGACGTCGTGTCCGTCGTATGCCAGGCCTCAAACAGCAGCACACGGCCCTCCCTTCCCACCCCAACCCTGCCCTTACAGGCCCCCCACCCCCCACAACCGCCGTTCCCTGCCGCACGTCCGCTCCCCCCGCCGGGCTCCCCGACCCTGGCTGAGCCAGCCCCCTCCGTCCTCTGCCCTTCGCACGGCTCCTGTCGGCCTCCTTCCGCTCCCTGGACATGCCAACCCGCTGCCACCCGGCACCCTCCACTTGCTGCGTTCCGTCTGCCTGGATATCCCGTGGCACCACCGCCCTGTCCTTGCTTCAGGTCTCTGCTCAGGTGTCACCTTCTCTGTGAGAACTTCCCTGCCCCCCTTATCTGCTCGATTTTTCTCCATAGTTCTTAACACTGTCAGACGCACACAGATGCATTTACTTTTCTTTATCCCCCGCCCCCCACTGGAATGCACGCTCTAACCTACCCCAGGGCAGGGTCTTTTCCTGAGTTGTTTCCTGCTGTGGCCCAGGGCCTAGAACCATCATGCAGTGGGCACTTAATGAGTATGTGTTGAATTAATTCAATGCAGGCAGAGTCCTCTGGGCTGCACTCTGGTTCCCCGCCCATCCCTCCCCCTGTCCCCACCAGCAGCCCCCCAAGCTTTCAGGATAAAGTCCAGACTCCTTAACTTTGCACCAAAGGAACTTCAGGCCCTGGGCCCCATGCTCTGCTCATCTCTGCTGTTCCTCGGCACCCCTGCAGCCTCACTCTTATTTAGCACTGGCTTGATGCTCTTGGAAGTAAAGCTATTAGTGGGAATGACCTCCCTCCCCCATCAGGCAGGAACCTCTCAGGGTGAAGGATTACGTAGTGGAGGGGCCGTCAAATATCCCAGGAGCAGCAGAGCAGGTCCTACACTGGAAGGAGGTGGGGAGGAGAGGGCAGGGGTCATTTTTCAGAAATCTTTCTGGAGCCTCAGAAACAAGTGGGCACACATGGGGCAACTTCAGGCCAGGAGAAATGCCAAGCCAACTGCTGATGCTGGTATTTTCAGTTAAACACACAACAGATGAAGTGTTGATTGCCACAATCACTTACCCAGCCAGTAGAGTGTACACAACCCGTGGGGAAGGTATGTGGGGGCTGGTGGTTTGACTTGGGCAGCCCCAAAGTTCTGACCCAGAGTCCTAGGAGAGGCTTCCTTCTGAGGTCACTGAACTCTGTGATCAGGCTGCTCTGGGCATCCTCTGACCTTTCAGCTGCCGGCCCTGGGGGCACAGGACTCTGAGGCCAGGCCTCACTGCATTTGCCCAGGGCAAGGCACTAAGATAAAAGCCCCACCGCCAGGCAGCCTCCTCAGCTCCCCCCACCCAGGCTTTCTTTGCCCCGAGGAGGGGAGAGCCAGCTCACATTGCTGCTGGGCCTTCTGCAGACGATCCCACAAAGCCAGGGCTGGGACCCAGGCCAACTTGTCCTTGAATTCAGGTGGCAGCTCCCGTCCCCAGTACCTCCTTACATCCATGACGGAGAAGGAGAAGAAGGAGAAGAATGCACACGCTCTTTCCAGATGAGACCTGCTTGTTTATAGACCCATCTGAGGGATTGGGGAGGCCAGACAGAGGCCCAAATGCAGGAAAGGGCAGTGAGGCTTCTGGAAAGGAATCCTGTAATGGAAGAAGCCATCGTGTGCCCTGCGGATTCCATGTCGGGTCCGGAGGGACCAGATAGAGGGGGACCCAGCTACTCTAGCAGGGTGCGTCGCCTGGACCTGTGTGCACTGAAAGAGCCTGTTTGTTAACCTGACACCTTAGGAGCCAAGTCAGCTGGCTATGGGATGTGTGATGGGGCACGGGCTCTACCCCTCCATGCAGATGAGACAGGCAGCTTCCACAAGGAGGCAGGCAGCAGCTCCGGTGGTGAGGAGTCTCCCAGGAGCCATGCACCAAGCTGGCAGCAGCTGGCTCTCCTCCTGGAGGATGGGAGGCTGAGCTCAGCCGCAGGGGCGGAGCCAGAGCCCTGCTGAGCCCCGAGCAGCAGACTGGGGACCGTTAGGGGCTGTGGCTGTGGCATCCCTGGACGTTGGCAGAATGAGCGGTGACAGGGCTGACTCGTGGGTTTGTGTAGGCACCGTGAGGGGTCTTGGATACACCTGGAGGGAAAAAGGAACCGTGCAAGGGGCCAGACTTCCCGTGTGACTAAGTGAGCTCGGAGATGTCAAGGATCTAATGCCTGGGGACCAAGATTAGGGGACCCTGGGACATTTGGGTTACCTTTTAGAGTTTGCAGTGCCCTCTCCAGAGAGTGCTGGGGTTGGCAGGAGAGGCCAGGACCATTCCTCGCTGCAGCCTCCAGTCCGCTCAGACTGCAGCAGAGGCCCCGGACTTGGTGAGTCTGGGGAGAAGGCACCCATATCAGTAATATGACTTCCCCTCCTCCTTCACGATCCTGGGGGAGAAAACCAAGCGTCATAGGGAAGATACCCTTTTTTCCTCAACTGAGGATAAGGCTTAAAAGAAGTTTTTTAAAAAAGAGTTATAATTTAAAAAATGATCAGCTTGTTTAACTGTCTCCAATTTCTGCTTCAACACTCCCACCTGTTTTTTTTGGAGCGCACTGGACCAAGAGCCCAACGTCGCAGAGCGGGCAGGTAGCCAGGTCCTTTGTTCATTCAGCAGTCGCTTGGCAAACACACTCACTCACTGTCCAGTGTGGACTGGGCAGCCACTGTGCGCCAAGATGTTGGGCTAAGGTCTGTGGGAAAAGAAAAATGGGTTTATGGAGGCCCTGCCCTCAGGGAACCTGCAGCCCAGGTTTCCAATGGAAATCATCCAGTAAATTCCAGAGACAGAATGAGATACCTTAAAGAAAGGTTTGATCAGTAGGCTGTGGATGCAGAGGAAGAAGCAGTTAATGCAGACTCTAGGGCCGGGAGAACGCCTCCGGGGAGGGAGAAATGGAATCTCAGGACACGCTGCAGATTTGCAAGGGGGCGCAGCGCTGCTGGGAGGACGGCGGTGGGGAAACAACAGGAGGGCAAGGGAGCAGCGTAAGCAAGCGCAGCGGGCCGGGGGAGTCAGAACCCTCCGCTCCCGGGCGCGGTTCTCCCTCCCACCCCCCACCCAATGGCCCCCTCGCCAGCAGGTGTCTTGTCTTCCTCCACGGAATGTCCGGAAGAGTGGGAGGTGTAAATAAGTCGTCTTTTATCTTTTGTTTCCCTCCTCTCCTCTTTTGGGGGCTCTGTTGTGCTCGAATGTGAGAGACAAGCAAAGCACTCCTGGAATAAAACACTGAACAAGCTGCGGAACAGGAAGGGCTTCCTCCCGCCGCCCCTGAACCCCTGAGGTCACGGGGACCTCCCCACCCATTTGTGTCCCATTTCCAAGAACAGGGCTTCCGACTTTGGGGCCCAGGGCTGTGGCCTGCTGCCGTGGGCACAATTCCCGTTGTCCAGGCGGGGCATGTGCCCGGAGCCCAGCGTGGGGCCCCCGTGAGGTCGCATTTGTGTTGTGTCCCCACTCCAGTGTTTCCTCTGTCAAGTCCTCTATGTCAAGCTTTTGAGAAAGCATCTCGTTTAGAGGTACCTCTTTACTGATGACAGAGTATTACCAACTTATCCGTGCAGGAAGCAGCCTAAAAATCCCATTCAGTAAGTCACGCTGACAGTCAGCCACATCAGGCAGTGAGCAGGAGCCAGACATGGATGATGGTGATAAACCAACATTGATGGAGCATTACCCTGGGCCACCCGCCCTGCCACACACATCGCATGCATCATTTCATCCTTCTGGTAGCCCTGTAAGGCGGCTACAATTATTCCCCCATTTCACAGCTGAGGAAACTGAGGCTTAGATTGTTAAATGAATGACCAAGTTCACACACAATTCTTAAGGGCAGATCTGAGACTTAAATTTGTATCTATCTTGTGAAACAGCCTGAATGCTCAGTGCTTAGCCAATGCTCTGTCAAATATTCATGAGGCTGACACATAGATGATTGACAAGAATCTCTCTTGAGCTGAGTTAGCACTCTGAACTAGTGGTTGGCAAACTTGGGCACACACGCGAGTCGTGTTGAAACACAGACTCCGCATTCTGTGAGCCTGACACTCAATGGCCGGTCACTTCGTCTTTAGGAATTAGAAGCACAGTTTCTGCAGAGGAGACCAGGCTTTGGAATGTCCCTGGTCTTTTCTGGAGTGTTTTTGGTCTTGGTGGCTATGAGAGAGGTATGGGCAGGCGTGTTCTCAAGAGGAAGGGGCAGCTGGAGCCAGAGCAGCACGTTTCGTGGAGCACCCTGGGAGATGCTCTGATTTGCAGGAGCAAAGGGTCTTCTAAGCATTTTTCTCTGAGGAGGGCGGGTCCCCCTGCCCCTGGGGTCCCTAACATGGCAGCCCCACATATCCCATCCAAGGAGACGGTGCTGATGGCAGCTCCTCTGAGAAAGGGCTCAGGACTGCTGGAGAATCCCCAGAGGTGGGACACTTCCAGTGTTTACCCGTGATCCAGAGGGTGCGTGGCTGCTCTGCCTCCCACCTCCTCTTTCTCCCTGGGGATGCTGAGTCAGGACCAGTGACCAGAGAGGTGCATTCCTCTGCCTGTGAGAGCTGGGCCTGGGCTGGGACGAGCGGCAGACCAGGGAGCCAGCTGCCCATTGCCTGATTCGGGAGAGGGAATGTTACAGAAGGGTTTCTGAACCACCATTTGTCAGAGGAGCTTTCTGTCCCGAGGGAAGCAGATCTCTGGCCTCTGCCTTCCAATTTCCACAGTTTCTCGTGGCCCCTGGGATAGACTTGTGGGTTCTTATCCAGAAAAGGATCTAAGTTGAGTCTGTGCAGGGGATCCAGCCTGCACCAGCCCCATTGGGCCCTCCAGGAATAATGGCATGGATTTTAAGGCCCATGGACAAGAAACCTAGGTTGTAATGACAGGGGGCCACCAAGGCTTTCCCAACGCAAGAAAGCTGAGGGAGATTCTTGCCCACCTCCCCCCTTCCCCTCAGCTTGATTTCAGGGTCATTAATCTGCTGACGAGGGGCAGAGAAAGATCACCTGTCAAACGTCTCCTCCCTCAGTGAGCCTGGCCGAGAGATGGCGGGGTGGGGGAGTTATTGTTCCTGTTTCACAGAGCACGGCGTCCAGAGCCAGACTCCTGGGCTCAATCCTGACTGTGCACCTGCTGGCTCTGTGACCCTCGGCAGAGTCCCAGGCCCCGCCCCACAACCGCTGAATCAGAATCTGTACTTTACCAAGCCCTCTGGGAGATTTACGTGCACAGTATAGTTTGAGAAGTGCTGGCTGTGTTATCTCTCATTTTTCTACCTGCATTCCAATAGCTTGAGATTATATTGCAAATAATTTTATCTTTAGGAATTAGAAGCACAGTTCCTGGAGAAGAAAGCAGGCTTTGAATTTTGTCACCCACTAGCTGTGTACCTCAGTCAAGTTAGACTCCTTGTGCCTGAGTCCCCCCATCCACAAACTGGGAGTAATAATGATCCCTAACTCAGAGGGTTGCTATGAAAAAGTAAATTAGTCAACATATGAAAAGCAAAGGCTGGGTTGGTGTTTGCTTCTATTGTTATTACTGTTACTGCAGATGAGAGACCTATGAGCTTCAGAAAGATGAACTAATTGACTCAAGGCCGCTGCAGTAGAGTGCTGGGGCTGCCATAACAAAGTACCACAGACTGGATGGCTTAAACAGCAGAAATTCATTTTCTCACAGTTCTGGGGGCTGGAAGTCCAAGATCAAGGAGTTGGCAGGGTTGATTTCTTCTGAGGCCTCTCTCCTTGGCTTGCAGACGGCCGCCTTCCTGCTGTGTCCTCACATGGTCGTCCCTCTGTGTGTGTCTGTGTCCTAATTTCCTCTTTTTATAAGGACACCCATCCTATTGGATTAGGGCCCACCCATATGACCTCATTTTACTTTAATTACCTCTGTAAAGGCCCTACCTCCAAATAGTCACATTCTGAGGTAGGTGCTAAGAGTGAAGACTTCAAGATACGAATCTTGAGGGAATACAATTCAGCACATAACAGACTCATAACCATTAAGTGGCATAACAGAGTAAATCACACTGTTTCCAAGAGAATTTGTGAGGGTGTTGTTGGTTCCCAGTCTCCCACATCTCAGCAGGAGAGAGAGTGGTCTTCATACAGATTGTCGTGTCTGGACAGTGGTACCATCTCTCTTTCTACCTTTGTCCAGGAGGACAACAGCTCGTCACTCGGGGGCATAGTTCCTCCTTCCTTCCCTCTCTCTTCTTGCCATAAGATACTCCAGGCATGGGGTGGGGGGCAAGATTCACATCTGGTTCCTCTGTACCTCCCACAGGACCTAATCTGGAGACCAGCGATAGATGACTAACATCTTTAGAGCCAGCCTATCTCCACTGAGCCTCACAACAGTAACTCCTGGTTATGGGTAGTATTAATGTTCCCATTTTAAAAATGAGAAGGCTAAGCCACAGAGAGGTTGAATGACCTGTGTAAGATCACACAGCTGGTGAGAGCCAGAGTTGCAACTCAAACCCAGGTCCTCAGATTCCATCTCCCAGGCTCCTTCATGTGTGCTACCACGTGTCCTTGACACCAGTAGTTCCCGTGACTCGGCACTGACCACGGGTCCGGCACAGAGCTGGATGCTCTTCATGTGGAGCATCTCATTTGGTCCTTACAACGGCCTTGGACTTTAGGATGCCTTATTCCAGGTTTACAGAAAAAAAAGTGAGGCCCAGGTGGTCAGATGGTTTTCCCAGTGTAAGCTGCCTGGCTAGGATGGAAGATTCTGGAGCCCAGGCTCTTGGTCACCACACTGTGCTGCTAGTCGCTGAGCTGGGCCTCATCTCGGTTTCCGTGAAACAAGAATTCTCTTAGTGCACATTTGCCAGGGAGTGTGACAGTTGTCCTGTGCTTTCTCCTTCTCCAAAACGAGCTTCCGGATCACCCCGCAGATCTCCGCTTGCCCCTGCTCCGAGCTTAAACTGACCCTCTCCCCACCTGCATCTCCCTCCGCTCGCCGTGGTCCCTGAAGAGGGTCCGGGCTCCGCGGCTCTGCAGGCAGTGTGAACTCTCATCCTGGGCCCAGGACGCCGTGGGTGTGCTCTTGCTGGTGCGGCTGCTCTGGGAGGTCTGGCCAGGATTCAGGGGCGTCTCTGGAGGCTTGAATAACACTGCTCCTCTTGCTCGGCAGGTGACAAGCTCTGGGCCCCAGGGCAGCTGTGGCCGGGCTGCCCGGAGGAAGAGCACAGACCAGGCGCCTGCTGTGTGAGCGCGGGCAGCGTCTCTTGCTCCTGCTTCTGCTCCTCATCCCTGGGAGGCCTGACAAATACAAGGACGAGCAGCAGCTGGACTAGGGAATGCTGAGCTTCTGGAAAACTTTAGCTTGTTATTGTGAAGACTTAAGGAATATCCCGAAGTGCCAGCCTTCCAAAAAGCGCGGCCACCTTCTTCCTCCACACAGGCTCTGCTGAAGAGGTCTGCTGCACCTTTAAGGAAAAGGCCAGCTCAGGGCCATCAGGACCCAGCAAGGGCAGCAGTCAGCCAGCCTCCTGCCAATAGCTTCCTGCGGAAACTTCTAGAACTGTTAGCCACCATGCACTCTTCTCAGGCCTTCAATAGCTGGGACCCGTTTCAAGACAGTGTCTCGTCAGCCCGGGAAGCCGGATCGCATCTCCTGTTGCCAGAAGGCTTTCTGTGGCCAACGGAGAAAGCCATCCTCCCTGGGTGAAGAATTCCCAAGTGAAATTTGAGAATCTTTGGGGATTCACCTCAACAGAAAGTTTCTCAGGGTTTCTGTACTTAGGCGCTGGAAGGGCGAGAGGGCATGGAGGACCGGCCCCCGGCAATGTGGGGCTCACCCCTGTGGACAGAGGGGTCTCTTTGATCTGATGGCTCAGACATGGCTGGCTCTGAGACAGCAGACTCTGGTCTCTTTAATGTTAGGAACAAGAGCATTTGAGCATCATCCCTCCAAGTGGAATTGTTTTTACGTCTGTCCAGAAAGTGATTTTTTCTGTCTTTGAAATGACCTATGATATAATTGGAAGATGTCAGAGCTCTAAAGTCCCTGTGTGCCAACTCCCACTCTGCACCTGGGGAGTCCCAGGCCACAGAAGGAGGTGCCGTGACAAGGGTCACCCGACAGTGAGGGCAGGAGAGCTGCCTGCAGCCAGACTGCCTCCCATGCCCTGTCACCTCCAACCTTGGTGCTTGTCACATTCCTTTACCACGCAAAGGTGCCAGCTCATGGCCTAAACATCCAGGTTCCCTTAAGAGGAGCCCCGTGACAATTCGGGGCTTCTCGGCAGCAGACAGAAAACTGCCTTTGGTTTTTAGACTTGAGAGCAGGGCCCTGGCTTCCCCTGAGAACCACGAGACAGTCCTGTCCCCACTCTCCCCTCCTTTCTACTGCAAAGGGCACAAAGCAGACACTCCTCTCCTGGGGGCCATGGGAAAGGCGCCATTCCCAGATGCTGCGATGGGTGACTCCAGCGATCGACTGAAGAGGCTAGAATGGGCCCCATTGTTCTCTGCAGATCAGACCTGGGCCAGGCAGGGCGCCTGTTAAGGGGACACCGCGGGCATTGATTCTGAGTATCATTTCCTCGCTCTCCTTCCTCCCCAGCACGCCTGTGTGCTCCATGTGAGACCCTTTCGCCTGCCCCGACTCATCCCTTTCGCCTGCCCCGACTCACGGAGTGCACACAAAGGGCTTCACCTGGAGCTGAAAGGTCAGGGATGGTCAGCTTTGTTCCTCAGCTAGTTCAGAGGGAGGAGCCTGTGTCGTGAGACAGATTCAGGCCCTTTTCTCAGTGTGGGAGAATGTCTGTTTGTTTCTGGGAATGACGGCATGGAAGCCAGATCTGGCCATTCCCCAAGCCCAGTCTGAGCAATCTGTGTGTGCCACATAGGACTTGAGGACAAAAATGTTTCCCCAAGTGGCCCTATATTCTGAAAGGGGAATCTGGCATCTTCTTTTCAAAGTTCCTTTCTTGAAGTTTATCTAGGCAGATTCCCATATTCACCTTCTGTATGAGTAAAAGAAAAAAAAATAAGTGGGTTTAATAAAATAGAAGTTGAATTCTCTCTCACATAAAAGTATATCCATAGTCAGGCCATTTCAGCTCTCTGCAGAGCAGGAACCTCAGTTCTTTCTCTCTGCTTGCTGTGCCGTCCTCAGTGCCTGGCCCCCACTATGTGGCCAAAGACAGCTGCTGAAGATCCGGCCGTGAGGTCCACTTCTAGCCAGCAGGAAGGAGGAGGAGGGGAGAAAGTCTTCCTGCCTGCCCTTAGGGACATTTCCTGGGATTCACACACTGTACTTCTGCTATATTGGCTAGAACTTAATTCCAAGGCCACAACTAATGCAAGAGAGACTGGAGAAGGTAGCCTTTATTCTAGATGGCCACGTGCCCAGATAAAAATCAGGGGTTCTGTTACTGAGTAAGGAGAGAAAATTTGATATTGGGGGGGCAATCAGCTATCTCCGCCCCACTTTCCTCTTGGATAGGTGGTATGAAGAGGGTTTGTAATACACAGGCATCCATATTTAGGATTTCAATATTATTATCAAGACTTGTTTTAGAAACTACACTGCTAAAGGTGGAGTAAAGTTTAGAAATCAGCCTGTCCACATTCTCATTTTTCATATTAGGAAACTGAGGCCCGAGGCAGTTAATCATATCAGCTGAGCTCACACAGCAAGTTGGTGGCCTCTAATTTCCAGCTCACGTTCAGTAGAAGTATGTTTTGTTTTTTCTGTTTCTTAAGAAAAAGCTTCATTCTGGAGGGGAGGGAACGTGAGCGCCAAGGATGAAATTCCATCCCTCACTGGGGTTCTGAGCTGCAGGCCACGGGTGGGGTGATGACGGGGTTTACATGCCCCAATCTGCCCAGCCCTGAGTCATGGTGGCCGAGGACTCTGTGCTGGCCGGCGGGAGTGTGCCCACGCCGGCACTGCCTCTGTGTGTGCATGTGGCCCTGTCTGTGTCTGCGTCTGCCCCACACGCTGGCTCCAGCCCGCGGAGGCTGCAGGTCTGACTCGGCGTGCTTCCATTGCAGGACACACTCTGCCAGGATGGGAGCTGCTGGTGGGCAGGACTTCTCCTTCGGGGTGATGCTGATGATCAGTGGGCTCATCCTGGCCCACGTTCCTGGGGCCACATCCACAGGTGAGCCACCGCAAACCAGTTGGACTTTCGCATCTCAGCGAGGAAGGCACAGCCCCTTGTTGAAGCAAGGCTGCTGGGAGGCCAGGAGAAGGAGCCACGGGGGCGGGCTCAGGGTGGCTGGGCTCTGACCTGTCCCTGCTAATTCCTTAATCCTGGGCACGTCTCATCCTGAGCTTCAGTTTTGTCATCCACAAAGTGAAGGGGTTGGACCAGACTGAGGGGTTACAAACTCAGTGTCTACAGGAGGCAGGCAAGTGGCATGACCGGTGGAGCTGGCCAGGTAAGGGTGGTCCCCTGAGGAGTTCAGACCCCTCTAAAGGGAACCCACTTTGCGGTTCTGGCCAATTGCTGCTGCGTGTGAAGGTGGGGTCCCTGTGGCAGGATCTCGTGAGTTTAAGAGAAGGCAGAAATCTAGATTTTCACGTAAAAGCTCCCTACCTGTTAAGTGTTGGTAACCAATCCAAATTTTCCAAACCACTTTGGGGGGCCAGAAAAAAACACACAACTGCGAGCCAGCTTGCCACCTCTGGGCCACCTGATCTCAATGTTCCGTTCCTGCTTTGCCATCCTAAGATCTGGCTACATTAGAGCACCTTGTCAGCTGTGATGTTCTGGACGGGATTTAGATCTATTTTTCTCAATATCGTCTGCTTTTTCTTTGAGTGATTTTGAATTGACATCCAGAAGCATGAGGATTGTTTGCACGGGCTGCAGAAAACAACAATCGAATAACCCAAACTAGAGGTAGAAGAAGGTGAGAGATGGCGGACAGTTTTTTAATTTTTACTAGAAGTTTAGTAATGTTACCATCACCATTGATTGCTCTTTTTTCAATGCTACTATTATTAATTGAGCTGGATACTTTTCTACAATAAGAATAAAGGACCTTCCATTGTATTATATTCTATTTTTTTCAACCCACTGATGGAAGGAAGTAATCTCTAATCATAACTAATGAAATTCCTTCAAAGTCATTCCTTGTAGAATCTTTCCTATCCTGAAGAGACGTAGCAAGAAACCAGTATTTTTGGGGCCGGCCCTGTGGCGTAGTGGTTAAGTGCGTGCGCTCCGCTGCTGGAGGCCCAGGTTCGGATCCCGGGTGCCCACCGACGCACCGCTTGTCAGGCCATGCTGTGGTGGTGTCCCATATTAAAGTGGAGGAAGATGGGCATGGATGTTAGCCCAGGGCCAGTCTTCCTCAGCAAAAAGAGGATTGGCATGGATGTTAGCTCAGGGCTAATCTTTCTTAAAAAAAAAAAAAAAAGGAAATCCGTATTTTAACTTTCAATGCAACAATTGACGATGTTCCCTGAATTCGTTCATTTATCCTTCCACTATTTATTCAATTAAAAGACACCAAGAGGTCATGGACTCTGTGCCAGGAACTGGGTTTGGATTTCCCTTTAGTGTGATCCACCTCAGGGCCTTGGGAAGGTCTAATCAGGGACTTCCCTGGATATTTCCTCCCACTTCCTGGATATCTCTCTTCTGTTTGGGTGTAAACCATTTGGAAAAGAGGCTGTGCCTCTGGTCCCCTCTGGGCTGTGCTTTCCTCTGATGTCAGAGAGTTGCAGGCACCAGCCCCTGCCATTCATGCTCCGAGTAGGTGGGGCTTGTGTTCATCCGCAATGTTGCTTCCTGTGGCCCCTCCCAGGAAGGGTGGTTGCCGTGGTGATATTTCAGCAGAGACATTGACTGTTTCCAGCCACTAGCTGGTTCATACAAATAAAAACCCACTGAAACTGACCTTTACCAAGAGCAAAACATCCAGCCCCAACAAAGGAACCAATCTTGTAACTGCTGTTCTTTTGCTGGGGGAGTCGGAGCTGCTGGAGCTCGGGGCATTGTGCTCCTGATGACAGGAGAGGCTCAAGATCAGGCTGACCACCTCCAAATGCAGATGCAGAGACTAACGCAAGCGCGTGCACTTGGAGAGGAAAGGGACAGTCAGGATTGTCCTGGGAGATGTGGGCAGTGACACTCTAAGGCTTTGTCCTGGGGAGTTGGAATGATTCCTTCTCAGAATGCTCACGGCTCCGTGCCTGGACCACTGGGCTTGCCAGTTGGCCACGTGCATTCCCCACACGGCTGGGGAGTCACCTCCTGGAAAACGGAGGCTCCAGGTCCAGGACTAGGTGGAGGGCAGCCCAGGGCTCCTGATTGGCCTCTGCTAGAAGCCAACCAAGCACTTGACCCATCTGAAGACAAACCCAGGGTGGGACCTTGGCCCTCAGAAGCCGCTCAGAGGGTCGGAGGCTCCAGAGCCCTCATGACCATCATTGGCTGCTGACTGCCGAAGCAGAGAGCCCACCCCCCAGCCCAGCCTGGCACCTCGCTGGCAACCCTGCTCTCTTATGTGAAAATGGAAAGTCCTCTGATGAGCAAGCCCCACTTTTTTTCATTGCTTTGCCACTACTTGAGTCCCTCAGGGTTTATGACAGCTGGAAGAGCTGCTTCAGTAAAAGTCCAAAAAATGTGAAATTCTCTTCTTAATGAAAGAGATCCAGAGCCTGAATTAGGACTCATAGTGGGGCAAATGAGCATAAAGGACAGGTGTTGTGGGGCTGTGGGGTGGTGGAGGATGGGGAACAGGACTCAGCAAACTGCGCCGAATGCCTGCACTGTGCTCTGCAGAGAAGAGGAGGGCTGGGCACTGCTCTCAGATGGGCACAGATGCTGCTGTCGGGGGAAGAGAGAAAATCTCCCTCTGCCCTTTCCCTTAAGGTTCTTCTGGCTGGCCAAATAATCAACAAGACAGGTTAGCAGGAGAAAATAATACCAAGTTTAATAACATGTATACATGGGAGAAAGCAGGGACACTGCGTTTCTCAACACAATAGCAGAAATTCTCATCTTAAATATCATTTTCAGCCAATGACAAAGGAGGATTTTGGGGGTGGGGGGAGTCAGTTACAGGAGATTACCACTAAAGCACAGTAAACAAGAGTAAGGTTTATTATGTAGCTCAAGGCCTCACCTTCCACATTGATAAGTCACTAGAGATGAGCTCATCCCCCTCTCTTCTCCAAACAGAGAGGGAGATACCTTTACAAATGGAGATTTCCCTTATAAATGTAAATGATTGTCTGGCAACTCTTCGCAGGGTCATCCAGAGAATGTGGCCAGAGAGACAGAACTTCTGATAAGAGGGGCTTGTTGGTGCCTTTCCTATTGTAACATTTACCCTACGTTATCTTTACAGCCATCATGATAGATCTGTTCCAGGAAGGAGCCACCATGTCAAATTCTTTAGGCAGTTAGTGGGGGAGGTCAAATGTCCCTAGAGAAAACAACCACGGTAAAGAGATAGATTTCAGGGTGGCCAAATCTTGATCTCCCACACTGCAATACGGCCTCCGGGGCTGATACCTGGTGCTGAGTATAGATAAAGGAGCAGCTCCCTTCCAGTTCTCTTGAGATACATAAATATGGGACAGACACTCTGCCCCAGAGAGAGCCGAATAAAAATCAAGTAACATTTACAACTGACATGCTAGCCATTGTACTGAAGCCAGAATCCCTTCTGGGGTCCCCATTCCTGTTGTGGATGTTGTTCACGGCACCCACTCTGCTCAGGAGACATGACCTCCCTTAGGCACCCTCCCTGAGGGCCTGAGCTGGGGCGCTTGCATCCATTCCTTCCAGCAGCTCCCCAGGGTCCTCACTCCCCGAAACCTTGTCCCTGCCGTGAGTTCACTGCGAGCACCTTCCCACCTCTCCGTCCTCACCCCAGGGTACTTTAACATCTTCTGTTTCATACTTCACGACTTTCTAGGGGTGGAAAAAAGGAAGGCATTGGGGCTTGTTCTTTGAGGCAAGTCATCCTCGTTTTGTTTTGCCCATTGCCTTGTCCCACCTCTTTCCCTCTGGATTTTTCCTTGCTATGCAGGGAAATCCTTCCAGTTTCTGACAGCCCTCCACCCTCCTCCATCCGTGGTGCACTGCTGGATTGGAGCCCGTGAGCCAGAGGAGGAGGAGGCGGCTCCTCCTGGTGCTTCCCCTGGGGCTGGGAGAAGAGCCTCTGCAGCACCCAGCACAGGGCTTTCAGTTCAACTAGCCGTTCAGACTCATGCGGCTGCCAGGGGCCGCACTTGGCGCCAGACTCACTCTGGAGGATCTAGGACAGAAACACAGCCAGCCCTCAGAGTGGCATCAGCTTTCTCTTCCACAGGAGTAGTCCTGGCAGCATTCCGCACAGCCTTCCAGAGCTGTCCTCTTTGGTTCCCCAGGTGACAGCTCCTCAGGTGAGAGGAGACAGCATTGTCGCTGGACAGGTGTGGGAACCACCTTGGCCTAGAAGCCTCACGCCCTACCAGAACCAGTGCTTCTTATAGCAACTCCACAGATGTAGCTTTCAGAGTTCCTGACTGGGACGTGCCCAGTTACGAGCACCCTCAGGGAACCCTCAGCGAGACAGCCCCACCAGGGATAGATATAAATTAGGTGTAGTTCCTCCCAGTTTAGATGCCATTTACTAATTGGGGGTCACTTTTGAAAATATAAGCAATGTTGCTTGGTAACATAGTTTATATAATACTATCTTTCTCAGGTTTCCCGGGGAACAGAGCTAGAAAATTAACTAAAAGTCAAATTCTCATGCAGAGGGGGAATGGGCTTTGTTAACTCTTCAAATAACTGCTTCCCAAAGGAAAGAATGTCTTGGGATACAAGCCATCTAGGTATACCATGGCCTGACTTTAGGTCTTGGAATGTCTTGAGGAGCCATCTGGTCTACCCTTCATTTTATAAAGGGAAAAACCGAGCCCAGAAGAGGGAAGTGACTTGTTCACAGATACATGATGAATTAATGAAAGACAAGGACTGGACCCCGGGCTCCTGGCTTCTGTATTCCGGGGGTCCACTTGCTTTCTAAGGCCTTGCTTTTAGTTCTAGTAGAGAGGAGGCAGGAGCCATGAAGATGCATGAGAGCCCCTCTTGTGGTCTGTGGCAATCCTTGCTTGGTGAGGTTGGTCGATAGGAGTGGTGACATCTCTCTGTCCTTGGCAGTGGCAACCGAGTGTCCTGACCAGAGCCCTGAGCTGCAGCCCTGGAACCCTGGCCATGACAAGGACCACTATGTGTACATCGGCCAGAGCAGAACACTGCTGCTCACCTCTTCCGCCACGGTCCACTCCATCCACATCTCAGAGGGAGGTAAGCCAGTTTCTCCCCCTGGTCTCTCCCCACTGCATGGCCTCAGATCCTAGAAGATGAGATGCAGGTTGCCATAACTTCAGAGGGACAGAACAAATGTCACACACTTTGGGTTCGTGTCAGAGCATCTGGTTGTTTGAGAAACCGTCAGCTCTGAGCGCTTAGGAATGGCTTGTCAGAGGTCCGATCTTAGTGAAAGAAGCATTTATAGAGGAAAATCCTATTGGTGCTCTGAGCAGTCCTGTTATCTTACCTTCAAATGCTTGCTCATTGAATGCGTTGCATGCACTGATGGCAGTAAGTAAACCAGGCAGGCATTATTTAAGCATTGCAAGGCAGAGAGAAGAGAAAAGTAACCACTTGTAAACACAGCAAGCATAGAAATGTTTGAAAGATGTGCCTCCTTGCCGGCCTGCCTGAGATGGAGGCTCAGGAGGTCAGCCCTTGGCTTTGCTAAAACCTCACCACTAACACTCGTGTTCTGAAACCTCACCCCATCCCTACCTCTTCAGGAAAGCTAGTCATTAAAGATCATGATGAGACAATCGTTTTGCGCACCCGGCACATCTTGATTGACAACGGAGGAGAGCTGCATGCTGGGAGTGCCCTCTGCCCTTTCCAGGGCAATTTCAGCATCGTTTTGTACGGAAGGTGGGTAGACAGCTTCCATGGGTCAAATGTTACTCTTGGATCTGACAGGAAGGAGGCTTTCCAAAGGAGAGAGGGAGGCAAGATGGCGAGGTTTTAGTGCAATACAGGAATTATTATTATGTACTGCCAGATCGTAATCATGAACAAGACAGACATTGGTGATTTGAGTGAGCTAGAGAAGTACACGAGGCATTTTTATCCTGACCTGGGTCTGTACTTAAGTTACAGAAGTCCCTGCCAAGCTTTCAGCCACCTTCCAATCATGTCATGGCTCAGGGAATCTCTGCAAGTGTGTACTTAACGTTACGATGGACAAGATAAAGAAATATTCCATGCAGTATTTGCCTCTGGCTCTGCTCCCTCTTCAAGTAATTGAGAGTTCTAAGAAGTGGTCGCCAAGGGTACGCAAGGGTATGCAGCACGTGTTCAGGTGATTCCACATCTGATATGGACCAAAATACAGAGCAGTTAGAACCGAAAAGAAGTGCCAATATGTAAACTATGATCAATATTTCCGTGTGGCCTTTGGATTCGTTTCGTGTGGCTTAGGAAGACCTGGGCGCTAATGCTGTTTCTCCAGGCCTTGTGCGATCACCGAGGTGACTGGCTCTATGCCAGCCACAGTGGGAGTCAGGAGTAGTGCAGGCCCCTCTGGGCTCAGCGTCCAGCAAAGAGAAGTGTCGGCCGACTTTGGGGAGCTGTTTTCTCTCGTAGGGCTGATGAAGGTGTTCAGCCGGACCCTTACTATGGCCTGAAGTACATTGGAGTCGGCAAAGGAGGCACCCTTGAGCTGCATGGACGGAAAAAGCTCTCCTGGACGTTTCTGAACAAGACTCTTCACCCAGGTGGCATGGAGGAGGGAGGCTATTTTTTTGAAAGGAGCTGGGGTCACCGTGGAGTCATTGTTCATGTCATCGACCCCAAATCAGGGACAGTCATCCATTCTGACCGGTAAGGTTTGCCTTCGCATAAACACATACTCATTCATTCATTCAGCATACACTTCCTGAGCCTGGGCCCTAGCCACACGCAGCTCTAGGTGCTGGGAGGGCAGCAGTGAAAGACCCAGACAGGAGTCCCTGACCTCAGGGGTTCCATGCCTCCTTCCTGAGGCATCTGCCGTGTGAAGCTGATTCAACAGAAACAAGCATGTACACACAACAGAGTTTCAGACTGTGATAATTGGTTATTAGGGGAAAAAAGACCTAGTGACATGGTAGAGAGTAACTAGGAAGATCGTTTTGCTTCAAGTGGTCAGGGGAGGGCAAGGAAGCCACGCCTAAACTGAGAGTTCTAAGCTGCAGGGTGAGGATGGGTCAGGGGAAGAGTGTTCAGGACAGAGAGCAGCAGGTGCAAAGGGCCAGGGGTGAGAAAGAGCGTGATGTCCTCCAAGCACAGGAGGGCCAGCAGAGAGATTGAGCACGGAGAGCAATGGGAACATGCACGATCGTGTTGGAGTTTTAGGCAGGGGCAGGGGCAGGACCTTGAAGGCCACGGGAAGGAGGTGGGTTTTGTTCTAAGTGGGATGGGAAGCCACTGAAGGTCTTTAGGAAGGGTGTGATCTGATTTAAAAGAACATTCTGGCTGCTGTGTAGAGAACGAATTGATTGTGGAGGCCAAAATAGAGATGGCGAAGGTGGTGAGGAGGCCTCTGTGGTGGTCTAGGCCAGAGGTGTTGCTGGCGAGGACTCAAGTAGAAGCCGTGGCAATAGAAGTGGGTGAACTTGAGAGCTTTTTAGGTGGCAGAGAACGCAGGTGTCCTGCTCGCTCCTCTCTACCGCCTTCCCTGGCTCTGATGTAAGCTGGCAGATTCTGCAGAGGCAGGACCTGCCCTGCAAGCTCCCGGGGGCTCTTGTCCTGGCCCTACAGAGGCTTTCCCAAGCCACTTGGAGGGAAAGATCCACCAGAAAGGACGCAGTGGGGGTAGACAAGCGGAGAGAGCTATCCTGGTGCTGCGGGAGGAGGGAGACGCGGAACTCTCGAGAACAGGGTGTGAGCTGTTGTGTCCACAGGAAGTATAGCGGGGAACCGGCTGCCCCAACAGGGGCAGGTTGGGCAGGAGCAGGCTGGATAGCCAACCTTGCCCTCTGGTGAATATTAGTAACAATAACACAATCACTGGACTTTGTGCAGCACGCTGTGTTACCCGCTTTATTTGCCATAAGTAACTGAATCTTCATAAACCCCCTGAGAGGTGGGTTCTGTTATTATCCACATTATACAAATGAAAACACTGAGGTTCAGCAGGGCTAAATTTGCTCAGAATCACATGGCTGGTAACTGTTGGAGCTGGGATTCAAATCCAGATCTGCCCAGACCCTTGACCGCTCTCTGCCTCCACAGTGCCCTGGTGGCAGTCCTCACCCCACAGGTGACAGATGAGGCCAGGGTGAGCATGGCTGACACAAAGTATGTCAGAGAGCCCCCACCTTCTCACGGGAGAGAACAGTCTCCTCAGTCATGTGCTGCTTCTTAAATCAGTGCAGTATGGTTATTGCAGCAAGCCAACCTTGAGTTGAATTCATTCTTGAACTGGATAATGAGAAGTTATCCTTACAGCTGATGTGGAGGTTCCAGAGACAGAATGCCTGCTCCTTCCAAGTCTCCTTTGCTCAAAATGTGTGTCAGTGGCCTCAAGAATCTGATAGCTAAATGTGCATGAGTAAAGATATTAATAAACACTAAACATACACACACACGTAAATGCAGGCTATGTCACCTGGGAAGGTTTCCTAGAGGAGTAAGAACTCAGGTCAGCTCTTGGAAGGTAGCAGGCACCTGATTAGGTGGAGAAAACGTGGAGTTGCATCAGTGAAGACAGGAGTGGGCGTGTGGTGTGGTCACAGGGCCCTGGACGTGCTCGGCTTGCCGCAGGTGATTCCTGGGGAGGGGCGGGGAGAGCAAGGGGCTTGGGCGGGTGGGACCAGGTTATGCCAACAGTTGAAAACAGGTTTGAGGACTCAGGAGCACCTGTCCAGTGACCACCGTGCCTCCAGTGTTTTCCTTTTCCCAAATCTTGGCTATTCATGCTGGTTTATTTTTTTAGATTTGTTTTAGAACTATTTTGCTTGTTAAGTCCCAAGGCAAATTCTTTTGGAATTTCCATTGTAATTGCACAAAATCTTTATACTTAACATGGGGCAGAGTTGGGATCATTACAAAATTGTGTCTTTCCTTTGTAAATTCTTGTCACCAGTGGTATAGATTTTTTGAGATCTGTATTTCATGGATGTTTTATGTGTATGAGGATCTGTGTCAAGTTTGAGATGACCGATTTTTGCTGTAATAAAAGCGTCTTTCTTTAAAAATCACAGCCCTTGGGATCTTTGGATGACATGGCAATATAGACATGTGCTTAGATCTCTCTTTTTTGGCTGCTTCTAGGACTATTAAAGTCCCCTCTCTCGGCCCTTGTTAGGTTTGACACCTATAGATCCAAGAAGGAGAGTGAACGTCTGGTCCAGTATTTGAATGCAGTACCCGACGGCAGGATCCTTTCTGTTGCGGTGAATGATGAAGGATCTCGAAACTTGGATGACGTGGCCAGGAAGGCGATGACCAGACTGGGCAGCAAGCACTTCTTACACCTTGGATTCAGGTATTGCCCATCACTTCCACCTCCCAAGGCTCCAGAACACTGGAGCAACATCCCAGGCAGAGTTGACCTTTGCCTCCTCCTTTCCCCGTGGCCACTCTACCCTCGGTGGTGACTTAGGGAGATGCAGGCACATTATGCATCTGCATCGGACATATTGGGGCTTGTTCTCAAAGGGAGTCTGGTTTTTTTTACAAGCATATTCCACTCTTAAAACACAAAAAGTCTCATTAATATGAACTCATTCAGGCAATCACCTAGAAAATATTCGTTGAGCACCTGCTGTGTGTAAGGCCACACCTCAGATGTACAGCAGATGCTCATGGCAAAGGGGCTGTGTTGTGCCTCAGGGATAGGCAGACATTTGTTTAGAGATCATGCAAAGTGTCTCTGCCCAGCCAAGCACCCGGGGAGAAGGACCTTTGACGTGCTCCAGCGTGTGTTTTCCTTGCCTCAGATTACAACGTCACGCCTGACTTTGGTGTGCACACACATTGGCATGAAGAGAAAACCGGTTACCCCGTTTACCCCAAAGTAACCACACCTTTTTATCATGTTGAATCAGATCTCACCTCAGTGGAAAGTTGAGGTTGTCTGTCCCGTGGCTGTTGGGAGATAATGGTGCCCCTCCCTTCAGCTCCACAGATCGTGGGCAAGATCATGGGCAGGATCGTGGGCAGGGCAGAGGCTTTTCTGGGCTGCAAGCAAAGCGATTTTATTGGCTGGGCAGAGATCCCCTGGGCACGGAGTGGCGCTCCAGGTTGCATTCTCCAACAGCCCCGGGGCTGCTCCTTCTGGAAGGGTCTGGGCAGGAAACTCAAGCAGCCAAAGATGACAACCACACCTTGGTGTCGCAAAGCTCCTTTGTTAGCAAAAACGGACAGCACTTCCATTTCATTGTTTTGTAAGCCAAAAGGCCAGTTAATTTTTTTTTTAAAGATTTTATTTGTTTATTTTTTCCCCTCAACGCCCCAGTAGATAGTTGTATGTCATAGCTGCACATCCTTCTAGTTGCTGTATGCGGGACGCGGCCTCAGCATGGCCGGAGAAACGGTGCATCGATGCGCGCCCGGGATCCGAACCCGGGCCACCAGCAGCGCAGCACGCACACTTAACCGCTGAGCCATGGGGCCGGCCCAAAAAAGGCCAGTTTATTAATTTACAATGAGAGACAGAACCACAAAGGGACTGGCTACTTAGGGCCTCAGCAGAAGAAGGTCTAAGATGTGGCACCTGATTTAGCCTGAATTTGAGTCTGGGCTGCACCTCCTGTTAGGTGTGACCGCAGGCGAGTGACTCATCCTCTCTCTGTGTCGTTCCTGTATCTGTAACATGGGAATCTGTCAGGAGCCATCTCAAAGGGCTTTTGGGAAGGTAAATGTGATAATGTGAGCAAAATATTTGCCGTTGGGTCTGGCACAGAATAAGGACCCAGTAAATGTTAGCAGTTTTTCACTTCTCATAAACAAGAGCCATGGGAAGGATGCGTACAGTGTTTTGTCTTGGCCATTCCCATGGGTAAAGGAAATAGGTAGGCAGGAATTACATTTTTACCCCTCATTTGTATAGACACACTTTGAATGATAAACTCAAAGCATCTAAAATCAGTAGAAGAACTGAGACTTGAACCCATCGTTTGTTCATTCATAGAAGAGGTGGTTGTTGAGCAGATACTGGCGTAAGTCGTAGGCTAGACTAGATGTACAGAGCTCTCAAGGGAGAGCAGACATTGAATGAGAATGATGATGGGACGTGAGAGAGCAAGAGAGTGGGCAAAAGGCAGAAGGGGGGCTTTCGTGCAGACCTGCAGTGAAGATGAGGGCAAGGAGATTCTCCACAAGAGACTAGCATGTGCAGAGGCCCAGGGGTGAATGTGTGGCTCTCCTGAAGACATGGGGGAAGTACAGGTAGCAGGAGGGCTTGCAAGAGTGGGAGGGGAGAAGGATAAGGCTGAGGAGGCGGGCACAGGAGGGCCTTTTGCTTTGTGCCAAGAAGCTTGGTTTATCCAAAGGGAAATGGGGGACCATTGAAGGACTTGACACAAGAGTGACACAGTCAAATCTCCAACCTCAATAAAGACTTATTTTCCAAGATAAGAGATTAAAACAAAAATAATAAAAGCTATTGAGGACCAAAATCTATTGATATCTCATAGTAAGAGAGAGGCTATATTAGGCATTAGGGGGAAGACAAAAATGGGTGAGAAAATCTCCCTGCCATATAGCAGTGCACGCTTCAGTAGAGGAAAGATGGATACACAACTTTTCAAACTGTTCCCCTTTGTTTTTCTCCTTCACTTCAATGAAGAAGTGGTGTCTCTCTCCATCCCAAGACCCAGTGCAGATCGCTGGGTAATCAGTCACATCAGCCATTGATATCTTCCTCCAGCTTTACTCTGGGGAGCTGGGCTTGAGGGAAACAACCTTTCTCTCTTGGACCCTGTTCCTTGTTTTCCTAAAGGAATGAGAGCACTTGCTTCAGGACCTAATTGAGCCTGGCTTGTGGTACGAAGGTCTGTGGGCTTGTTTGTTAATTTGTGATTCGTACCCCGTCTCCTGCCAGAATGGAGCTGAAGAAGCTCACAATCCACAAACATCCGGCGGCCAGGTGGTTTGAAGGCCAGGGCTGCAAAGAAAGGCCGTGCAGAAGGGGAGCCCAGCCCGTGAACAGCCAGGAGGGCCGCTCATCCTCGGGA
The DNA here is from genome assembly GCF_057802395.1 of Ceratotherium simum simum. Lineage (NCBI taxonomy): Eukaryota > Metazoa > Chordata > Mammalia > Perissodactyla > Rhinocerotidae > Ceratotherium > Ceratotherium simum. Next base: position 97,197,983 of record NC_141902.1, on the reverse strand, counting down.
CGCCGTTTCAGCTCTGCCTCCAGAACAAGCTCAAGCGTGTGAAGAACTTCACTTTCTGTTGTTGTTTTTTTCAGACACCCTTGGAGTTTTGTAACCGTGAAAGGAAATCCCTCGTCTTCCGTTGAAGACCATATTGAATATCACGGTAATAAAGAGCTGGCGAGAGGCCTATTTCCCTCAGTGTCTCTCTGAGCAAGAGGCTCAGGGTCTTTCCAAACCACCCACTTCCCTCAGGACTTGGTGGTCATCTCCCCACACCCAGTTGAGTGACCAGCCGCTTAATTGGCCATGTCACGTGAAAGTGCCAAAAGTCAACACTGATTTAAAGTCAATCAGTAAGGTGATATTTACATTTTCAAAGAAATTGGCATTGACAATCCAAAACACGTGACACAGGAAAGGTGAGAACTGGGACAGAGCCAGCAGGGGTGATATTTGAGCTAAAAAGACACCTTGGATGGTCTTTACCACATAGTGGCGGCTTCCTCTGCCCAGAGAAGGTTGAGGAAGGCACTGCCCGTTCAAATCCAGTCTCATCTCATCCAAGAAGGGACAATAATCTGCTTCCCAAATGGAAAGATTGACCTGAAACTTTTTTTTTAATAAATGGCTCAAGATGAGTCTGTGTAGAGGGCTTTCTCTGCCTTAGAGAAAGGCAGAGATCCTTTCTCTAAGATCACATCCTTCTGGATGTGGGAGTCTGTCATGTTGGTAATGCGTCTGGTCTCTCCTATAGGACACCGCGGCTCTGCAGCTGCCCGCGTATTCAAACTGTTCCGGTCAGAGCATGGCGAGCTTTTCAATGTTTCTTCATCTAGCGAGTGGGTTCAAGGTGAGGAACTTGGGACAACCTGGTAAAACCTACCTACCAGTGAGATAAAAAGGCCAGGACTTACTATCTTTGTAGAACAAGGATTTTTCTTTTGTGCCAATAAGACCACTTAACTGTTGCAGAGTCAGCTGAATTTGCAACTGGAAGCTGCCTTGAATTCATCAAGCCACAGTGGGCAATAGTCCGGAGGGATGTTTTCCCCCACAGAATACCTTTCTGTGCCAGGCAAAGGCCCTGAATGGGAAATGCAGACAGGAACAGGACCCCACCTTCAAGTAGCCCCAACGTGGGGACTGGGGTGCACAAGGCAGCCGTCCTTGGATAAGGGGTTTGTGGATGGATTTCATCTCTCTTCTTTTTGCAATAATGAAGAGTATCTATTGCTTTTATAAAATTAAGAGTCAATACGAGGAGTTTTGAATTAAAAGGTGGGAGAGTTGGCCGATTATTTACGAGCCTCCGGTGCCCCAGGCCGGTGCAGCTTGGACAGATGGTGTTCAAGTCCTGCTGTGCCGAGGGTGCTTGGGACTACACTGAGCATGGCTGGCCCTCCCGGGCCTTTCCTGTCTGACCCTGCTCTTTGCTCTCTGCCTAGACGTGGAGTGGACAGAGTGGTTCAAACATGATAAAGTGCCGCAGACTAAAGGTGGGGAGAAAATTTCAGACGTCCGGGCTGCTCACCCAGGAAAAATCTGCAACCGCCCCATTGATATACAGGTACCGAACTCAAAACAATCAGTGGTTATAAAGGCTTTATTTTGAAGAAGACTCTGCACATCACAAACTTGCTGGCCAGTTGAGTGGTGTGATTCTCATGGCCCTCCTGTGACACGGGTAAGCCAGAGAATAACATTCCCATTTTAGAGACGGAAATGCAAGCTTGTTATCAGTTCCAGGCCTCCCGGTTAGTGAGTTCCAGAGTGAGGACTCAAATTCTTTCCTGGACCCACCTTCCAAGTTCCCTGCCTTCTCTTTAACCTGCTCCTGCAGCCATGGCTGAGAGTGCCCAGCGCAGGGATGGGTCGGCCTCATCCCACTTCTCAGTTGATTTCCTTTGGGACCCTAAGTACACAGGATCCAGCTGGGATTTGGGGTGCAGGCTGAGCCCAGCCCAGGTGGAGAACACACCCTACAGCCTTGTTCTCTGCAGAGCTAAGTGAAAGCCAATATTCATAGAATAACAGTGTTTGCTCAGGATCTGCACTTGGAGTTACCCTATCCAGAGGGGACCTCAGACTTCTCATCATGGAAGTATTGAGTACATACACCGCCCTCATAATTCAACAGCTCAGCTGGTGAGCTACTGGGCACAATGGATGACAGGTAAGGCATAGGCAAAGAAAATGGAGTTTATTTCCTTATGCCCGGTCTTGTTCCAAAACGAGAGTTGAGGCCACCTAAATGCTTGATGTAGAATTAGAAATCATTTTTGAAAGCCCATCCTTGCTCATTTTATCCTCTTTCAGCCAATAAAAGTGGTGATCAGCATCTGTGCCACCCCGTCTCTCAGATTCTCCACCCACAGGCCGCAGGTCACCTGACTGTGCTCACACCCCACTGCACCATGCTGGGCAGTTTCTGCCCTCTGCCTGGCATTGTACAGGGACCAGGGGGCAAGTGGCCACTTTTCCAAGGGAGGACGCTCTGTTCTGCAGTTAGCAAAGGCCAAGGAAACCTTTCTCGTTACTTGGCTAGGGCTCTCCCTTCACGCGGCTCCAATGTTAATTGAAAAGAATTTACCCAGATTAAGTTGCAAGTTGTAGGCTCTTCTTGGGTCTGACAGAACAAAAAACACTGACTCGCGCAAAGCACATAGGTCCTGGATTTAATTTTAATTTTCTCTGCAACCTGAACATTCCAGCTTTAATTCTGAAATAGCCATAATCTTATTCCTCCAGTTTCCTTGGCTAGAGGAAGCCCCGTCCTTTACAGTCCTCTCTTCCCAAGTACTCTTGGGAATCCTCACAGAGTGCTGACACAGTCTACAGATCCCTCGTGTTTGCCCTGCCAGCCGTCTGGCTCCAGACCACTGCTATTTGGAAGACCACTTCTCCACGCCAAGGAAACAGCCTTCCTGAGGCATTCCCCTCATCCAGTGACTTTGCTCCCAGCACAGACACAGGCTCTTCCCTGAGTATGTCGAAGCATGGCTAATCCCAGGCTAAAACATTAAATAACACGTTACCGAAGGCTCGAAGATAGCAGAGGAGACTGGTTTATGTATGTTTGCCCCCACCCCATACTCTCTAACCACCAGTCTGCTGCCATAGTGCAGGGTCCAGTTTCCTTCCAACAAAAGGAGGATCCTTGACAGTGAATTCCCTGAGTTTAAGTTATTTGAGGTCTGGAGAAGAATAAAAGACCCGACAACAGTTTTCCCCGCTTACCCTGAGGCTTGGAACAGCCTTCCTACAAAATCGCATTCTTTGACAATATTTTGCTGAGCATTGTAGCCCCTTATTAGTTCAAAACTCTCAATTCCAGAATAGGATCTTGGCTTTTTCTTGGCAAAACGAAGGCCCGTTGAAGCAGTCATTTAAAAATATGCCATGTGCCTCCAAAAGTGAATTCAGACCTCTGTCTCTAGAGACCAGGAGAAAGTGCTGCTGTCCTAGAGATGTGAAGTTTGCCCGTGCTTCTCACCATCAACCTTCAGTCAGTCATGGTGCCCAGAGTGAGCTAGAGCATCGCTTTGAACTCATAAAAGACAACAGTGGGGGTGCATAATATACTCCTGCTTTTTCCAAAGTTAGGGAAGCGGAGCCAGCCTGGTTCTATGTCTGCAACAGATGAGAGAAGCAGAATTTCATCCTTGTTATGAGTGTCAGACACATCAGCCAGGAGCTAAATGCCCTAGTTAATTAACCCACAGGAGAGACTGAAACAGAATTGAACTTCCCACATGTCCATTTTTGGCACTATTGGAAATCACAGATTACTGTGGTCACTTGGCGTGTCTGACCACTGCATGGGCCGAATGCTCCTCTTCAGGGCTGTGGCTGCCCCCCGAGCCTGTGTCTTACACATAGAGGGCCCCAGACGCCTGCTCTGCCTAGACATAGTCAGATCCTCCGGAGGGGAAGGTGTGTCAAGGACATCTGTGACCTAGGCAGGATTGGAGGAGGAGGGCTGGAAAGAAAGAGGAAGGAGCAAGACTGGCATAGCCGACCTCAACTCAAGGAAACCTCTTTCAAGATCTGATATTTTGTGATTCTGCAAAATCAAAACCCAACCCCCACCCCCACCCCGCCCAGTTTCCATGTCTTTGTCCTCCTTGCAATTCTCCTTGGCTGAAATCCCCTTTCCTCCCAGCTTCTCACTTAAAACCCACCCACCTTTTGAGGCCAGTGGGACCTCCTGGACTCATATCTCCTTGGGGATGATACCACATTGGGCAGTCTGTACATCCCCCACAGCTCTTGCATGGTGGTTGGTGGTTAGCCTGGTGGTTAGGAAAATGTATTTTGACACCGGGGAAATCTGAGTTTGCCTCGAAGCTCTGCCACTGTGAGCTGAGGTGCATCAGCAGTGCCAGGACCGGGCCAGGCGAGTGAGGAGCCCAGGGCAGGCACACCGTCTGAGGTGGCCCTCCCTCTCAGGGGTCGACTCTGCCCTCTTGCGACCCTGACGGGGAGCACCGCCCCAAATGTCGCACCCGGGATGCCTCATTCACAGTCCTGGCCACAGATTCCAGTCAGGTCACTTAACTTCTGTCTCAATTTCCTCATAGGCAAAAATGGGGATAGTATTGTTCCCTCAGAGGATTATTTTGTGATTTTAACGCAACAATATATGAAGTGCCTGACCTATAGTGAATGCTCATAAATTTTTTATTATTTTAAAATTGTTTTATTTTATTATTATAATAATATTGTTAATTATTTTATGATTATTAGTTATTATCATGAACAACAATAAAATTGTGCCTAAAGTGAAGATGAGTTTCAATAAACAGTGATGGAGCCCTTTTTACTCTTCTTATCCAAAACTGAGGTCATTCTTCAGGTTAGAAAAGGGAAGAAGAGACAAGCAGCAGAAATGAGGAGATTCCTTGGAATTGTTGTTGGACGTTGTGCCTTGGAAACTGTCCCACTCCGTTCGGTGGTGTTTTCAGGCTCGGTTCTCAATATTTTGGGGTCTACGAAGAACATACTGGCCTCATCGGAGAACGTCAGGGGTCGGGGAGCTGGGCTTGCCAGTCAGCCAGCTGAGCTGGCTTCTAACCCCTCCCAGGCTTGGTGTTGTCCTCCAATGGCTGCCGGCCTCAATGCCCGCCTCTGCTGCAGCGAGACCACCCGAGACCACTGCTGTGCTGTGCGGCCTGTGGGGAGGGTGGAGCTCACATCCCAGAGCTCTCCTTCCCAGCCAAAGACAACTGTATCTGCTGGGTTCAAAACAATGTTTCCTAAAAAGTCCTCCCCTTTTCTGGGTTGACTATACTTTGCCTGCCTGTGTGCCCAGCCCTGCTCGCTTTGGTCTCCGTGCCAAAGAGGACAACAGCTGCAGCCCTGGCTCTAAATCGCATGTCTCTGATGACAGCCACAGTCTCGATGAGACACACCCAGCCTGGGATGAGCCCCAGCTGGCAGGCATCACACTCTCCTCTGAGCTGCTCTCTAAATTCTCTACCTGGCCCTGAAGCTGCTCGCCCTCCCGTCTGCCCCCATTGGCTGAGACCCCACTCTGTGCCAGCCCTAGGCTGGATGTTGGGACCTGGGAGACAGGCAAAAACCTGGTCCTCGCCCTCCCCAGAGCCCACAGTCCAGTGAGAGGAGGCCAACATTGAACAAAAGACATTAGGCAGTGGGTGCTGGAGGGCAGCAGTGGGAGGGGCCGAGAAGCACAAGCCCAGTGGTTGGATGAGTCTGGATTCAAATTTTGGCTTTGCCACTTACTAGCTTTGTGACTCTGGGCAAGTTACTCAACCTCTCTGCATATCAGTTTCCTTATTGTAAAACTAGTAACAACCTCGTAGCTCTGAAGATGGAATGAGATAATATATGTAAACACTTAGCTCGGAACTACAGAAGGGTTCTCAAACTTTACTGCCCATTAGAATCACCTGGGCAGCTTTTGTTTATTTGTTTTATTATTTTTTTAGATGAATTCAAGTAATATATGTTTTTAACTCAATATATTTAAAATATATTGGAATTATGGAATCATAATTGGCATTATGGAATCATAATTCCAATATATGGAATTAATAGAATGGAAGCATGGAATCAATAGAATAAATTATTAATGAGATATTTTACAATTTTGTTTGGTACTAAGCCTTTGAAATTGGTATATGTTTTATACTTACAGTACATCTCAATTTGTACCAGCTATATTTCAAGAGTTCGTTAGCCACGTATGGCTAGTGGCTACCATATTGGCCAGCACAGTTTAAAAGTCCTGATGCCCAGGGAGCTGGCCCGGTGGTGTAGTGGTTAGGTTTGCGTGCTCTGCTTTGGCAGCCTGGGGTTCGCGGGTTCGGATCCCAGGCACAGACAGAGGCAGCGCTTATCAAGCCATGCTGTGGTGGGGTCCCATATAAAGTAGAGGAGGATGGGCACGGATGTTAGCCCAGGGCCAATCTCAGCAAAAAGAGGAGGATTGGCATCAGATGTTAACTCAGGGCTAATCTTCCTCACACACACACAAAAAAAGTCCTGATGCCCAGGCTGCACCCCAGACATGATCAATTCTGAGATTCCGAGGATGGGGCCTGGGCATGAGTCATTTTAAAGGCTCCCCGTGTGATGTGGAATCACATTTGGGTACCAGTGGGTTGAACACAGTGAGTCCTCGGTAAATGTCAGCCACTGTTCGTGGTGCTGGTGGTGGTGGGACGAGTTGTGAGAAGCCAGCCCAGCTCCTCACAGAGCGCCTGATTACTGTGGATGCCCCATAAGTTGTCCCCCCGGGAATGAGCAGTAAATCATGGGTGTGGATTTTGAGTACCGGAGGACCCCAGGCAAGGCGTTTATCAGTCCTGCGACTGCATGCTGTTTTTCTTACAACAAAACTGATGGGGGCTTTCATTGGAATAATAATCCTGGACCATTGCAAATAGTTTTTGCAGCAGGGACAATTTTAGACTTATGAGTATATGTTTATAACATTAATCATCACCTTCCTTCTTTACAAAAAGCAATGACTTTGCTCTATAATTTCTGTGCCATTTCCAGGCCATGACAGTGGATGGAGTTAACCTCACCACCGAGGTTGTCTACAAAAGAGGCCAGGATTATAGGTTTGTGTGCTACGACCGGGGCCGAGCCTGCCGGGGCTACCGTGTGCGGTTCCTTTGTGGGAAGCCTGGTAAGCAGCTCTCATTTCTTTTGCAGACAGAAATGAAACCGTGGCTCTGCTCCTTGAGCTGGCAGCTACACATCGTGAGCTTGGCTGGCTGGGTCAGCCGCCTCCGAGCATCACAGTGACACACTGCTCCTGCTGAGCTCGCAGTGGAGAGCTCTTCTGTGACACAGGAGCAGTGGGAGGGTCCTTGGAGTTGGCAGGAGCCAGCAGAGCCCCACCCTGCCCATATGCCTTTCAGGAAGGGGAAGGGCCTGGTCCAAGAAACCCAGGGGCCAGTGGACAGAGCTGACCTCCCTGCAGCCCTCCCTGCAGAGACACGCAGCTGGTTGCCTCTTTGGATGCTGTTATTTTAAACTCAGCTCCCGACGTGCTCTTTAGAAGGGATTGGAAATGGTGGGTTCATTCGAGGAGGCACTTGGCCACCTCCAGAAGGCAGTCATTAGGGATGGGAGTTCTTTGGGGGAAAGGCTCCCGGCTACTGTAAATAATGGTTGAGAGGAACTATATTTGTTTTACATCTTGAGCAAAGTGGGTGTGGTGAGGCAGCCACATTTAACTCCAGCTAAGGAGGTAGTGGAAAATTCCCCTGCCCAGACCTAATGAATGGCTCTTTTCTGGTAGGGTTTTTGTTGACTTCAAAAACCTGCACCAAGACCGGGATGGGTGAGCCTGGTGATTTGGGTTTTGGATAGGCAAACCCGGCATTTGCTTATTTAGGGAGGGGCAGGGAGGAGGTGGGCAGTTGGAAGTTTGCTGAGAGCAAAGGGCTGTATCTCAGTCTCTGCTGTTCTGGGTTCCAGTGAGGCCCAGACTCACTGTCACCATCGACACCAACGTGAACAGCACCATCCTGAATCTGGAAGACAACGTACAGTCATGGAAGCCTGGGGACACCTTGGTGGTCGCCAGTACTGATTACTCCATGTACCAGGCGGAAGAGTTCCAGGTGCTTCCCTGCAAAGCCTGTGCCTCCAACCAGGTCAGAGTAGCAGGTAAGATGTTCACTAACTCCTCCCTGGGCTAGATGACTCTGAAAATGGTTAGGCTTAAAGTTGCCTGAAATCACAGCAAATCCGTATTAGTTAGCTATTGCCGTAATAATGCTGCATAACAAAAAAACCTTAAAATCTCAAGGCAAGCATTTATTTCTTACTTATGCCTTGCAGGTTGTCTAGAGCTCAACTTCTCCAGACTGAGCTTGGCTCCAGACTGGGAGTTGGGTTTAGATCAGCTCCATGTGACTCTCATTCTTTCCAAGACATTTTCTTCTCATGGAGGAGGTTGAAAGTTCCTAGAGAAAGAGATGGACACACAAGAGGACTCTCAGGCCTGGGCTGAGAATAACACACTCTCAAACCCACATTCCATTGGCCAAAGCAGATCGCATGGTCAGGCTCAACGTGGGGGGCGCCTGTGTCTCCCATCCTGACTCGGGGGGGAGTGAATGTTTTTTAGGCAATAATGTAATCTACCACAAAACTTTACATCTCCTTTTTTTATAGTTTTTGGGTTTTCCTTTCTCTTCTCCTAAATCTTGACCTAGGTGCCCTGTCATTTATGTTGTGTGAGGTTACTGGAATTACAGATTGTTAGAGGTACAAGGAGACCTCAGGTATAGTCCAGGTCAGTTATTTTTGGTGGAGAGAGTTGTGGATCAGTTCTTTGGGTTGTAAGCAACAGAATCCAACTTGACTGTCTTCAGTGAAAAAGGAATTCATTGGGAGGCTATTAAACTTAGAGAACTAAAGTCAAAGCTGAACAGCCAGGCTGCAAAAGGACAAGGAACAGGGCAGCTTCAGGGATCTGGGTAGCAGGAGCGAATGGGCAGCATCCTCAGGGCATCACTGTCTGCAGGAACCATGCTTAGTCACTGGACATAGCGCCCAAAGGTCACCTTCCAGGGAGAGAGCCCTAATTGGGCTGGTGGCTAGGAGGAGGCAGCGCATCTTCGTTGACAGTCCCTCTAAGACTGTGTCGAATGGAGAAAGGGTCATTCCCAAAAGGAAAGTTGGGATGTATTACCAGAAGAAAGGAGAATCAATACTGGGCATTAAAAATACCAGCTGCTACAGGACATTGCACCTGGAGAAGTAGTAGAATTTGGGGTAGGAGGAAGACTGTGGGGTGGAAAACCATCTTCAATGTATTCCAGATACCTATTATTTTGGAAATAAAACAACAGAAAATAAAATTCAACACAATCTTTTTGGCTGGTGGGGTTGCGCTTGAGAAAGAATTTGGGGGAGCAAAGGTTAAAAAAGATGAGAAACAGTGATGGAGTCCAAAGCCCTTATTTTACTCATGGGGGAAGGGGACCCTGGAGGTCACATGGCTGAGATGGCCCACACACACCGCAGCTATGGTCCCAGGGCACTGACCCTGCAGGACTCAGAACCTGCAAAAGGAAGGCTGGTGATGTTTCTAGGAGATGGTGATTTGGGGGTTGTGGCTAGAGAGGGGAAGGAGGCAGCAGCTCATGGGTAGCAGCTGAGGTGACCAAACGTTCATTCCCCGACAAGGTGGCAGAGTCTGCCTTTTTAAAGGGTGATTTGTTGGAATCCTTACCTTCTTCGAAAAAGGTTTGAGGGTATCTTACAATAAACTCAAACCCAAGTAAATCTTCATACAGGAAAAAAAAAACAGATTGAAAGATGTGTGTCTCAGTAATAAAAGACTGATGGAAGGAGAATCAATTCAGCAAAAAGCAGGGAAACGGAAGTTAGCAGAAGCTGCTGAAATAGACCAAGAAATGTATTTCTGAGCTTCCTGGCAGCCAGAACAGAAAAGAAACTTCACAAATTATTTAACTATTATTGTCCAAAAAAAGGGAGGAGACAGAGGCCAAGAGGGGCGGCTCTCCCTTAGCTCTGAGCTGCTGAGGAATGCGTCATGGGAGTTTCCGAGTGAAGGATGCTGCACAGCAGTGAGAACAGCGACTCTGGACGCGTGTGATGCAAAGATGCTCCACGTGTGGCTGTCTGCGGTTTGACTGGTGGTATCAGGTGAGGGGACATGCTGTTGGTCACCTTCTCTGAAGACATTTTGAGAAAGGCTTTTCTATTTTTTTTGGTAGAGGTAGAATCGCTTAAAGAGCATAGGATTTGAATTCCAGGGACACCAGTTCTTGGCTGTGTGACCTTAAACAAGGACTTAACTTCCCTTTGCCTCGGTTCCCGTGTCTGTCCAGTGGAGACGATGGTCATCAGTACTTCACGGGGAGCTCGTATGGGTGAGGTACTTACAACAGTGCTGTCACACAGTAAGTGCTCAGTCGATGTCAGCTGCTATTATTAGTTGTATTAGGTGCAATAATTGAGAACCTAAGCTTAAAGATGGAAAGGAAGGAAGGGGCGCAGCCCACAGGCCAGTGGTTGAAACTTGTATATTTTGTAGCTTATCAGTTCTGTCCTCTGGGACGTGCAGGTGAAGGGAGTTGCAGCGAGAAAGCAGCACACCGCATCTGTCTTGATGAGTAAGTGGCGCGTGAGGTCTCTCGGAGGCCTGCAGGGGGCCTCAAGGTGTGGAGGCCATGTCTGTGAGTGCACATGCCCCACCCTTCTCCCACCCTTGGGCTGGCCAGGCATCATCACTCCTCCTTCCCAAGAACACGCGTGGGGAGACAGGAAGGAGCGTTTCATCATTTATGCAGCCAACAGTTAGAGAGCACGTATGTGCCGGGCAGTGTGCCAGGCTCTGGGGTGCCATGGTGAGCCAGATACACACATTCTCTGCCCTCAGGGAGCCTGCAGTCCTGCAGTGGGAAGAGACATCCAGCAAAGAATCATCCTAGTGAAAAGAAATCCCAAATGGGAGAACTGCTCTGGAGGAAGAACATAGGGGCGGTGATAGGAGCATAGAAAAGGGGGATTTGTCAAAGTCAGAACAGGGGTGGGAGCCTTCTGAGAGGAATTAGTGATAGAGCGGAGGGCTGGAGCGAGAGGAGAAGCTGACGAGGGGCAAAGAGCACAGTCAAAGAGGGACAGCCAAATGCGAAGACCCTGTGCTGGGAGGAGCATGTGGTGCTCCAGCCGCGGAAGAGGAGCAGAGTAGCCACAGTGGAGAACGCCAGAGCTGCGTGGGGCTGGAGAGAGCAGGAGACACCACGGTGGCAACTTGGGGCTCTGAGTGCAGTGGCCCACTGGGTTTCCCCTGGTGAGGAAAGACTCCCTATATCCCCATTTATAGGAGAGCACCAAGAGAAGCAGGTTCCTAATGACGGGTGACCCTTAGGTCTCCACTGGATGACTCCTGTGTCCTCCAGGGACAATCCTTGTGGACAGTCCTTCTGGGATGTCGTTCTCCTGGACTCTTGGCAGGAGTGGCATTCAGACCGTTTGAGCTGATGTCAGTCTTCATTGTAAGGTGCCATTTGTGCTCCTAAGAGGGGGAAAAGCCTGCCTTGGAGTCCTGCACAGAGGCGGAAGGAGGTGCTCCCCTGGGAGAGACCCTCGGAGCCTGTTCAGACCAGCCCTCACCTGCACCCAGCGTTGGGCGCCCCGAGGACTGGAGGGACTTCACTTTGAGCGGGTCCCGAAGGGGCAGCTCTGGGTGCCAAGGGTGGCCTGAGCACGAGGGACCCCTGTGATGTCAGGGCATGCCTGCCTCACCCAGCACTGTGGTCTGTGTGTGAGGCTGGAGAGCTGCTCCTGCCAACAGTGTTTGGCCAACAGGTCCAGCTGCCTCTTGAGGCCTCTTAGGCAGGATGTGGAGTGAGGTGGCTGCTCTGGGCCCTGAGTACCAGGGGGGCGATGGACAAGTGGAGGAGAGGCTGGAGCCTCCTCAGGGCCCTCCCCACTGCCTTGGTCAAGCTCTGCCTGTGTCTGTATCTCCACCAGCCCCACAGCCCAGCCTACCACCTCCCTCCCTTCAAGTTGTTAGGCTCAGAGTGGACCATCCACATTACTCTGCTTAGCTGCTTTGCGGCTTACGTGAAAACAGCGCCTCCTGGTGGACAGCATCAGAAAAGCCCTAGGTAGGGGGGTTGTGTGTGTGTGTGTCCTGGGGAGGCTCGCGTTTCTCCTATTCGGCCCCAAGCCCATGCTTTGCCTCTCCATCCCCCGCTGACTTGGAGTGAGGATGGTGCCTGCTTCATTCTTGTCCACTCATAGCTGTGCCCCCGGCCCCCACCCCACCTATCACTTAGGGCCCCCTCCCCAGGCTGCCTGTAGACAGGGACACAGCCTTCCTAGATCTTCCTTTCTCAATGCCCCATTCCAGTAAATAGGCCTTTTTACATTTTAAGGGTTTTCTGATGGGAAACAGATGGGGGTTACAAAGTAATGAAAATGTGTGAATCATCTAAAAAAATATTTCAAAGTTTTGCCAACCACAGTGTGATTCCTAACACCTCCTGACATGGCAATGGGAAACCTCCATTTTCTGCCCCATTTTCTTTCTCACCTTCCCACTTGCTTATAACCACCCCCAGCACAGAAACACTTTTAAATATTACTACTATTAATTAGTATTAACATTTTTTGAGTTTCCTATGATATGCCAACTTTACATAAACCAACTTGTTCACCCTTCATGATAACCTAATGAGGTGGGGGCTACCGTTTTCTCCATGTCACAGATGAGGAAACCAAGCGTCCTGGAAATTAAATGTCTAGACTTGTGCTTTCCAATATGGTAGCTACCAGTCATGTGGGGCTATTTAAATTTAATTACAATTAAATAAAATTTAAAATTCCATTCCTCAGTCACAGTAGCCAGATTTCAAGTGTTCAGTGGCCGCATGTGGCTAGTGGCTAGCATATTGGACAGCGCAGAACAGAGCATTTCCATCAGCTCGGAAAGTTCTAGTGGGTGGTGCTGGTGTAGACCAAGCAAGTCTACTTGGTCTGTCTGAGCCAGGATTCAAACTCGGGGCTCTGGCTCCAAGGCTACTGTTCTACTTCATCCTTCCGCCACGAAGGACCCTGTTCCCAGCACCTCCACTTGGAGTTGACTGGACTGTAGGAGGAACCTGGGGAGCTCTGTGGTTTAAATTTGTTTCTCTGGGACGTTCCAGCCAGACTCCCTCTGGGCTTGTCCTTGAAGGTCTGAGAAGGGCAGGTCCCATCGCCCCTTCCCTCAGACTCACGGGGTCCTGCCAGGTCTGAACTACAAGTACTCGTGTCTGTTTCCCCCACTGGAAGGTCCTTGATGTATATTCTTCTCTTGACCCCAAAGTGCCTAGGACCGTGCCTACCCGTAGAGGGGACCAGGGCGGCCGCCAGGTGGGCGCCAGGAAGGAAGGTCAGGGTTTGAAGCCCTGTGTGGGGCGACCATGCAGAGCCCCTCTGCTCCCAGGCCTCCTCCCTGCCTTTGTCATGCTCATAGCCCCTCTGGATCATTCAGGACAAATGTGGCGTGGCCACATCTGCTTCCCCTGGCTGTCCTCCATGTATCAGTGCTGCGAGAAGGCAGGGAGGGTGGAGCTGGGACGGAGAATTCTGCAGGCCAGATGGGGTGCCGGGAAATTGGGGCATGCAGCTCCCCTGGGATAGCAGCCTGGGAGAGGCCTGTGAAGGCAGCAGCAGGACAGATAAAATGGCCGCCACCGTGGACAGCAGTAGTGCGGTTTTGTCAGGTCCTGATGAGGGATCCAGGGGGAGGAAGCGGTATGACTGGATACTCCTCCAGCTCTCGGTCTGTCTTCCATCCCCACTCACAGGAGTCTGATCAACACAGCCCCTCCTCACCTGGAAGTCACTCCTACGCCGAGGCTGTTTCCCCAGAGCACAAAGAAAGCCGCCAGACCTGTTTTCTACCAAGTCCCCATCATTATAGGCATGAAGCTAGTAGTGGGAGCTCTGGATTCCAGACTCCACTTGGGGACAATGCTGGTGACAGCCGCATGTGTCCCTTCTGTTACACTAGCCTCCACCATGTCCCACGAGCTTCCTAAGCACATTCCATGGATTAACTCATTAACAGTCATGGCTACCATCTGAGATATGTGCTATTATTATCTCCATTTTATAGATGAAGAGCCTGAGGTTCAGGGAGCTTAAATAACGTGTTCAGGGACTCACAGCTGCATCTGAGTCCAGATCCAATCTGGGTAGCCTGGCTCCAGAGCCACAGTCTTCCCCATCCACTCTCCTGCCTCTCCAGCTGTGTTTGAGACTGGATCCCTGAGGAACAGAAGCCACTTGTCAGTGTCCTGCCTGGACACCATCTTTAAGGGAGGTGCCGACAAACTGAGAGATGCCCCCTGAGCCCTGAAATGCATGCGCTCTGAGGGCTGGTTGGAAGTCTGGGGATGTGTATCCTGGAGATGGGGAGGCTTGGCCTGGTTTCCTGGCTCTGCCGAGTGCTGTGGCCACACTGAGATGCAAAGGCAGCGTGGAGGATGGTTGGGCAGACTTCACCGAGAAGGAGCCATGGGAGCTGGACCTGGAAGGACAAAGCCATTTGCTTCATGGGCAAGTTGGGGAAGGCTGTCCCAGCTGGAGGGAGCAGCTTAGATAAAAGCTCTGAGGTGTAAAACAGCAAAGCCTTGTTCAGGGAAGGGTGGGTGGTATGGTCTGGCTGGAGCAGGAGGGGTTGTATGGGAGTGATGGCAGATAAGCCCACACAGAGTCTGGGGTTTTCTCTGTGCATCCTGCGGGTTGGTAGGCGGGGATCTAAGCTCCTTGGAGCTGCAGAGGAAGCTCTTTTCCCATGCTGCTGGCTGGCAGGACCATGCCTGCTGCTCCCTGTGCAGCCACTTCCCTAATGTGCTCAGCCTTGGGGGGGCATCCCCTTGGGAAGCATACTCTGTGCTGTGCCTCTCGGGACAGCCCCTAGGGCTCCTCCGCACTTGCTTTGGCCAGCTCGTGGACATCTGAGCTGCCTCTGGGGTGCTGGCAGGAGTTCTTCCTTCTGTACCCCAAGACCAATCCGAGGACTTGCTGGTTGAGGAAGCCTTTGGAAGCTTTTCTGGGTGTTGCCAGTAAAGCTGTCCATGGGGGTGTCCAGCAGTGGAGAAAGAAGGTCTGGATCTAGTGTGTCCGGAGGCATGAGGCAGACCAGAAGAAGGGCCCATTTTTACTTACCTGTTTATCCACAGGGAGTGTTTTGAACTGGGATGGTTTGGGAGACTAGGGAAGGCAGGGAGGCAGAAAGTGCTGAAAATTCTTTGGTCTCCATATTGATCCCCAAGATCTTCCACTGGCAAGGGAAAAATAAAGCAGGAAGGTGTGTCCAGACAGAGTTAGATGTGCAAGACATTTACTGGGGGGAGGAGAGAGGGAGTAGAGGAGCCAGGAGAGTCTTCAGACTGAGATGCAGGTCTGATGCCTGTAAAGGGAGGGAGGAAAGGAAGGATGATTAGGTCGGAGGAGCTCAGACTACAGTGCAGCTCTGAGAAAGTCTCAGGCAGGCCGACCGGGGGCTCCAGAGTCAAGGCTGCCTGTTGGGGAGTCCTGCGTGGGGCGGGAATGGCCCGGCTCCAGCACCTCTGCTGTGCGCCAACACTGGGAGGAGCCCGAGAACAGCACAGGCTTGGAGCGAACACAGCTGGCTCCTGAAGCTGTGGCCGCTGGAGGCCATCTGCCACCTGCACTCCTTGCAGCAGGCTCTCCTGAAGAGAGGCAGGAGGCAGCACACTCCCGGGGCTGTGGAGAGAACCTCTATTTGGAGATAAGGTGACAGGCTCAGCCCTCAAAGTCAGAGTCGAGGATTTACGAGGTAAAAGGTTCTGGAAAGACAACCCTCACGTTTTCGTGTGGCACAGTCGTCAAGTCACAGAATGGAAGCATCATGTGAAAGGTGCTCCTGGCGAAGGCCCAGGCTCATGGCACTCGCTCGGTCCCAGAGCCAGAACCTGATGGAGAAGAGAGACAGCCCCCAGCACCAGTCATAGGTGCCAAGGGGGCGTGTTTTCCTGGGAGTCGTGCACCCCACATTCTCGTCCTGACCCTCTATCAGGTCACTGGGCAAGCCCTTGGCATTGTCCAACCTTCCGTTTCCCTAAATGTGAAGTGAGGGAGCTGGCCGAAGCGACTGCAGAAAGCCCTCTGGACCAGATTCTCAGTCAGGATTACAGTCCATCCTCAGTGTATCAGCTGCTGGACGTGGGGTGTTTAAAGCGGCCTGTGTGCGAGCCTCCTTCCTTACCAGCAGTTGGACGCTGCTCCAGGTGCAGCCTTCTGTCTGGCTGCCTCAGCTGGGGCCTCTCAGAACCTAGTGCAATTTTTTTGCAAAAGACTCTAGCCCCGGACCCCCCTATAAGGCCCCGTGACTGGTGTGCCTGTGAAGGCCCCAGAGCCAATGGGCAGGAGAGCAGCCAGGGATGGAAGAAGAGGCTTCCATACAGGTGGCCAGAGGGGACCCTGCTCCTGGACCTTAAAACTGTAAAACTGCCACGTGGCCCTGTGACCCAAACCAGAGGCCACAGTGGGATGCGCTGGAGGAATAGGCCCCCGCATTTTGCAAAGCTACCTTGTTTCAAACTCTCTCCTCTGGTTGATGTCAGAACCCTGGATGCAACCAAACTCCTGAGAGCCCCCACCCATGGCATCCACTCCTGACCCTTTGGCAGGAGGCACAGGCCTTTGGCGTCAGATTTCTCAGGGGATGAGTGCATTATAATAAACAGACTTTGTAAAGTTATTTTTTTTAATACTTGAGACTTTTTTTAGGAAGGACTCTATGGTAGGCTGAATAATGGCCCCCAAAGATGTCCACATGCTAATTTTCAGGACCTGACCTGTGAATGTTACCTTACTTGGCAAAAAGGACTTTGCAGCTGTGATTAAGTTAAGGCTTGTGAGAGGGGAGATTGTCCTGGATTATGTGGGTGGGCCCAGTGGAATCACGAGGGTCCTTATAAGAGGGACACAGGAGGGTCAGAGACAGAGAAGAAAGTGATGTGATGACAGAAGCAGAGGGTGGAGTGATCCCCACTGAAGAAGGAGGAAGGGCCCACCAGCCGAGGAATGTAGGCGGCCACTGGAATCTGCAAAAGGCCGGGAAGAGAGTCTCCCCTGGAGCCTTGCAAGGCCCCAGCCCTGCCAACACCCTAACTGCTGACCAAGTGAGATTGGTTTTGGACTTCTGACCTCCAAGACTAAGAAAATGAATTTCTGTTGTTTTAGGCCACTACGTTTGTGGTAATTCGTTATAGTAGCCACAGAAAGCTAATGCCAATTCCAAAAGGGATGTTTTCTCAGCTTTGCCACCTACCAGTTTCACATCTTGAACTAAGATGCTTCAAAGAAACTGCCATCTCCCTGAGTCTGCAGAATTCCAAAACAATAGACATCCTTAGAAATACTGCAGACCCACCCACAGGATGTGTGCCGGGTGAAGGGGTGGGCAGGGGAGCTGGCTCTTCCTGTGGACGAGACAGCAGAGCGAGGTCACTGTTGGTGGCTGCTGCTTAGGGCTTAATATACCACGGCCTTTGCATGTGGGCACTAGCCGTGTCTTGGGGCTGACGTGTGTGCTCTGTTGCTCAAGTCAAGGTCACAGTGAAAGCTATGTGGTGTATGTGGTGTGGGTCAGGCTGCAAATCCACATGAGAGATTGCTGCTTTTTGTAATTGCATCCTCGAATGGAAGAGACGGTGCCTACAAGCCAGGTCAGCAGTCTTAGCGACAAGCCAAATTTAGAGGCAGGCTAAGATGTCTTTATTCCAGAAAAGAATTTGAGATTGTGTGGAGGCAAAATTGGGGCTGTAAATCAAAGACAATTCCAAATTTCCAAGCTTTTGTCACCCTGCACCTTTCTTAAGGTGCATTTGCTGCACAGATGGAGGAGGAGACTGGAAGGGAGAAGTCAAGTGGATCTGATGAGACTGAGTGGAGTGGTGGGAGGGAGATAGTAGAGGGAAAACTGAGGGGGTGGGTACAGACCACAAGTTCAGGGACTCTGGCCATGGTGGGAAGGAGACTGACAGTAGCTAGAAGGGGTAGTGCAGTCGGGTACAAAGATCTTTTGTTTGTTAGTTTTTTAAGGATTGGAAGGCCTAGATGAGTTTGAAAACAGAATGTAAGTAACTTAAATGAGGGAAGAAATGAAACTACTGGAAAGGGCTGGCTATTGGAGTTAAGGACTTTGAGACTATGGGAAGGTGTGGAGCTGAGGGTCAGTGGTACAAGAGAGAGAGCATCCTCTCCTCCAAGGCCGGGGGAGGGAGGGAGGTCAAAATGAGGTCAATATAGAGTGGGATGCAAGCTCTTTTCCACTGTTCTGAGTGGTACCACAGAGGCACCCCAAACCTGGCCACAGTGCTGGACACAGAAGCTCCCATCTGGCTTTCTAGAAAATCCAGTGTAGATGCACACTGTACATGAGGTTGAGGAAAGTAGAACACTGATTTGCCTACCCAACAGAATACAGATTTGCACTGCTTTATAGCAGTGGCTTTAAAGAGAGATGGGGTTTGTGTTGTGCCCATAAGAATCCCAGCTGTTGGGCAGTCAAGGACATCAGCTCTGTGGGTTCATCCAGAGCCAGGTTTCCTCTCTCTCATTGCTCCACCATCTCTAGGGCATGGTTCTCACCTGCTGGGCGAGGCTGACCCATCGGTACATGTCGACATTCCAGCCCCCAGGGAAAGAGCAAGAGCAGGTCCACCCGAAGGTTACACGTATCACTTCTGTTCATCTTATGACCACACCGGACTGCAAGGAGGCTGGGGAATGTGGTTGTTCTGGGGAGCCATGTGCCAAGCTAAAATGCAGGAGATTCTAGTGCCAAAAGCGGAAGAAGGAACAGATATTGGGGGACAAATAGCCATTTCTGCTATTTGTCAGAAGCTGTGTGGGCTTCTGACCTAAGCATGCATGGGTGTGAATCCTGGCTCTGCAAGTAACTTCACCTCCCTGAGCTTCATTCTTCTATAAAATGGGACCAGGGACCATGGGGACCACCGTGCACACAGGTCATGTTGATACATAAGCAGCTGGTGGAAGCACCTGCCAGGGGCCTGGAACACAGTGGCACACGCAGTACCTCTGACTTCCCACTTTTCCCCCTCTCTGCCCTAGGGAAACCAGTGTACCTGCACATCGGGGAGGAGATAGATGGCGTGGACATGCGAGCCGAGGTCGGGCTCCTGAGCCGGAACATTGTGGTGATGGGGGAGACGGAGGATGAATGCTACCCTTACAGCAAGCACATCTGCAACTTCTTTGACTTTGATACCTTTGGAGGCCACATCAAGGTATGAGTCTGCCTGGCTGCGGCTACAACCCAGCCAGGAGAATTCCCACAATGCCAGCCTGTGGGCGGGAGCTCTTGGTAGGGAAGAGGATGGAGGAGTGGGAGGTAGGACCAAGAGAAGAATACCTTCTGGAAGTTGGAGGAGTCTTATGTATTATCCATTGGCATGTTGTTCTGCCTGTCAATACTTGGCAACGAGAGAGGTGATGGAGCCAACCTGGGAACGTCTCTTGACTCCCCAGGCATGTGGCACCTGTCACACTGTGCTCCCTGCCTTCATGATTTTCAACCCCAATCATTGCTTTCATTCCCTTTCTTCATTATTTAACCCTGATCACTTTCTAAAAGAACTGGCATTTAACTCACAGAAAGTCACGTTTACAATAGAGCCATTAAAATACAGATAAATGATTAGCAGGCAAGAGGAACTAGAAGTTCGAGCATTAAATTTACCTGTGAGTCTCCTGGTGGAGAATCAAGGCGGTGATGGGGACAATGAACTGCAGAGCTCTCACTGCGCAATAAAGGAAAATGATATTAGTTCACTGGAGCTCACATTTCCTGGTATTAAGCTCAAAGAAGAATTTGTTTTGCATCTGCATATAAAGTGGCTTTATCTGGCATATTGAATAGCATAAGACACCCAAAAGTTCTTCACGTGGCCATTGCTTTCAGTGAATCAGGATTAAGCTGATAGATTAATAGTATCTTAGAGTTTTGTGAAGACAATTCTCTTAAGCTAAAATCATAGGCTTTAAGGATACGACTTTCTGGTAATCTAACTGAAAAGAACAGTGAAGTGAAACTTACAGAGTTCATAATGGGTGCCCTACTGGTATTTTAGGTAAGCCAATTTTTTGTCTTGCTGGCCTATATTACAGGATTTCTAGCATCCCTGGTCCCTGCTCATTAAGTGCTAGTAGTGCTCCCTAGTCATTGCAACCACCAAAAACACTTACACGTATTTCCAGTCAGTTTATGAGGATGGGCTGGGGGCTGGAGTGGCGGTACTGTCCACGGTTGAGAAACTTGTTAGAGAGACTAGAGCAGAAATAGCAGATTTGTGTCACACAAGCTGCTGCAACCCCATTTCCAGTTCTGAGAGTAATCCCTTAGTGCTCAGAGCATTCCTCCCCACTTTTCCCAAACTAGGCCTCAGAATCATTCTCAACACAGCTCTTCAGGGCACCACTACTGGAGTTGGCATTCCAGTTGACACATATTTTTGGAAGGAATGGTTAACATGTCCTTAAGATCATCCTTCTCTAGTAGAAGTTGGCTGAGCCCAACATTTGACAAGAGTCATTTCAGACTGTGCTTTTACATTGAGCTCCTGAAGTGCAGACACTCAGTGTGGTCAGGTGGTTCCCTTGAGCAAGCTGGGAATGGCTCCAGGTGTACTATAAAGTGAGCATGTAG
Organism: Ceratotherium simum simum; assembly: GCF_057802395.1. NCBI lineage: Eukaryota > Metazoa > Chordata > Mammalia > Perissodactyla > Rhinocerotidae > Ceratotherium > Ceratotherium simum. Next base: position 97,177,288 of record NC_141902.1, on the reverse strand, counting down.
AGTACCCCACAACTCACACACAGGCTACCAGAGTCATGGGCTCATGAAAACTCCCAGCTCAGTATCCCCTCACTCCCCCAGGAGAGGTGCTCAGATGGGGGACCATGGCACAGGCTCTTTCTGCCCCATGGTCCACCCTGTCCTGGATTCCCCAACCCTCCTAGGGCATGCTTTTAGTGAGCCTCCCTCCAGAGGTATGCCTTCATCATAACACTCACTGGCTTAGGAGGCAGGAAAAGAGGGTTGAAGTAAGCCCCAACTATTGCTTGGTCCCTCTGCACTTCTTGATTCCAAGCAGTTCATTGCTGTGCAACATCCCTATGTTATTAGCAGTGCCTTTCCTTCCTTGGGGTAAGAAGGGCTAGGCATCTTAACTCGTTTGCAGAGAATAACTTTGATTTACTGAGTATCCAAGGTGGGGATTAATGAAGCACTTTGAGGACAACATGTGTGCATTTTTGGAGTGTGGGCACCAGTGTTGGGGGTCAGGGAGCACCTCATGAACTCCTTCTGACCCTCAGCTCTCCTCTCCCAGTTTGCACTGGGGTTTAAGGCAGCACACCTGGAGGGCGTCGAGCTGAAGCATATGGGGCAGCAGCTGTTGGGTCAGTACCCAATTCACTTCCACCTGGTTGGTGATGTGGATGAAAAGGGAGGCTACGACCCACCCACGTACGTCAGGGACCTCTCCATCCACCACACATTCTCTCGCTGCGTCACCGTCCACGGCTCCAATGGCTTGTTGGTAAGCGCCTGGTTCCTGGGGAAGCAAAGGATCTAGAGCTCCCTCATCCCTTCCCCTCCTCCCCCATCCCCGTCAACTCACTGCTGGGCCCAGGGACCGTGAGCACTGGAAGGATGTTTGGATCTGGTCACTTAGTCCGGGGCCATTGGGGGTTGAACCACCCTTAGCTCAGATTTTAGAACGATATCAATTGAGAGCAGGTTACCAACAAAAGAAGAAGGAGAAAATAAGGCTGTATCCTTGCCAAAGGGCACCAAGCTACAGAGATGGGTGAGTAATTAGTTTGCAGTGGTCACTGGAGTCTGGTCCCTGCTGCGCCTCACCAGAATGATGGGAAATCTGAGGAGCATTCTGTGACTGCGTGGCATGACAGATCTGCTAACTGCAGACAAGGGGGATTGTGCCAAGACTCTGTGCTGTGGCCTTTTCCCAACAGACTTGAGGCAGTGTTAGCAAGCAGTGGGCTCTTTTCTTCTGTTGAACCAAGTGTCCTTCAGAGCAAGTGCTGCTGGGAGAAAAGCCTTCATTAGCAAATCAGTGTATGTGTCAGAGGCTTGTCTTGATTTGAACAGATAATTTTTACACTAAATTGATCCTTTTTTAAATGAACTAAACTTGTATCCTCTATAAACTTTTAAAACTGGACAGTACAAAATGGCAGTCTGCCAGCTGAATCCAGCTTGTGTTTTGTTTGGCTAATGCAGTGTTTGGAGAAACATTTGATAATTTTTTACACTAGACTGATAATTTTACACTAAACTGAACTTTCTTTAAATGGACTAAACTTATATCCTCTATGAACTTTAAAACCAGATCTCACGAAGCAATACCCTGTGAGCTGAACCCTGTGAACAGATGTGTTTTGTTTGGCTTAAACAGCGTTTAAAGAAACATTTGAATGAGTTTCCATAATTTAAAAATTGAGATTTCGCATAAAAATTTGGATTCCTGGCTTCTCTTGAGTTGGTGGCACTAGACCCACATTCCTGCAAGGCAGCAGTGGACTGGGGCGGAGTTGCGGCCGCCCTGCAAAGCCAGGCCGGGGCCACCCATCTCATTGCCTGTTGGCCCCCATGGGTGTTTAGTTTGTGACCCCTGCTTTAAACACACACAGTGAACCTCCCCACCAGGCGTGTGGTAGTGGGAAGACGAGGGGGCCTTGTCAGCATGTTGTTGGTGAAGCCACTTTCCGTTCTGTTCAGTGTACTCTCATATTATGAAAGACTGCCTGCTGTCTCTGTGTTTTAAATGCTCGATTTAAAATCCCACTGAGAATAGGAGAGAGAGCATGGGCTTCGAGGCCCCGTCTAGAAGGGCCTGGTTCAAGGGCTTGGTCCACAGGTTATGAGCTGTGGGACCTCGGGCAAGTTGCTTAACCTTCTAAACCTCGGTTCCCTCCTCAGTCAAGTGGGGAAATCACAGCAAACACACAGGGCCATGAGGTGACTAGACAGTGCCACTGGGGAGACTAGACAGTGCCCTGCCCGCAGCTCGCAGGGAGGTCTTGCCCAGGAACCGGGGCGAGTCTCCCCAGCAAGTGGTCCGAGGGCTGAGGCTAGAGCAGTTGCTGGAAGACATGGGATGTTTTTACAGTTCAAGGAAGAAGCAAAGGAGAATGTTTTCTGTCTGAAGCAGAAAGACAGCAGGATATACAATCAATTCAGAATTTCAGGGATGCAGAGGAGGACGAGGACGAGCTTGGGCTCTGGCCCATCCGGCTTCTGCCACTTAGCAGCTGTGGGACCTGGGGCCGGACGTTTTCCCTCTGCATGCCTCTGTTTCCTCCTCTGTGAAATGGGGAGGACAGTGCTGCCTATCCTATGTGGTTGATGCAAGGAGTGAGTGAAGGACGTGGGGACTGCTAAGCTCAGGCCAGTACGCTTGGCCCTGGGCAGGCTTCTGGTCTGTCCCGTTCGTGCAGTTTGCTGAGTGAATGCATGAAGGGAATCGTAGACGTTCTCCCTCAGGTTGGTGATTAAGCCCAGAATACGTGGTGAAAGGAACAAGAATTGGTGAAGAACGATAACAGGCCTGAGTCTGAGGAGCTTTACTTGCCTTAAGCGTTTGTTCTAAAGTTGTGTCCTTAAATTTAGCTTAAATTCACCTACGTTTAACATTAGTCAAGAGAAAGAGATTAAGATTACTAGAAGCCTGTAATTACAGACCGTTTTGAGTGGAATCTGTTCTAAATCTCAAGGCAATCACACACACACACACACACACACACACACACACACACACACAGTGTGGCTGTGCTTGCCCACCCACTTGCCGTGTGACCTTGGGGCAGCTACTTAATCACCTGGCTCTTCAGTTTCCTCGTGTGTGCTGTGGAGAGCGTGGTGATTACCTCTCTGGGTTGTTCGGTTAGAAAACACGTTTGAAATGCTTTTGGCCAACTTCATAATCACAGAGCTGCCTCAGAGCCACGAGCCCAGGTCTCAGCCGCAGGAACGGGCGCGTATGGGGGAAGCAGGGCAGGAGCACCGAGGGTGGGCCAGGGTCATCCAGTCTCGGGGCACTCATCGGGGCATCTCAGTGGGGATGCAGGCTGGGGAGAGGCTGGGAGAATTAGCACGAGGCCGGAGTCCCAGTTAACGCAGATGGGCAGAGCAGGGAGAGATGTGTGGAGCAGGAGGGAAGGCAGCAGGTGAGGAACGGTGCACGGAACTGGCTCATCTGGAGCAGCCGGATGGTCAGCTGCACCCACGGTAGAGTCAGATTTTTAGAGCTACAGCCTTGGACAACTTCTTGGAACCCGAAGACCCTTGCTGTCCTGCAGACCAAAGTCTTCCTCCTTTCTGGACCCAAGGATGCCAACCACCAGACTGGGAGGGAACATCGTCAGCTCCCTGGGTGTCTTCTAGACACCAGGCCGCCCAGGTGCCCTGCACAGGCCTGGTCGGGGAGCCAGCTGCAGCCTTCTCCTGCTGGCCACATGGGGCTCCAACCACGCTCAGCTCAGGGCCGTGCTTGATGGCCAAGCTGGTGGGTTAGGTTTGGAGCCTGCCGGCCCGTGTAGCCTTCCCAAGGTGAAACAAAATTGCTGTGGCTTAGAATCTAGATGAAGTGCAGGCCTCTAACTCTCTGAGCCAAAGAGGCAGCGCCACAAAGGAGTGCATTCCTTACCCTTCCCTAAGAGCTACATCTCTGGACAGGAGCTGGGGTTTATGGATTGGCACCTTACCCTATAAATGCCCCACCACTGGGGCAGAGAGGGCCACATTCAGAAATGCTGCCTCGGGAGCTGGACTCGCTCCATCAGTATTTTACGTTAGCTCCCTTCATTTTGGCTTGAAGGATTTACCAATGGCTGACTATGTTTAGAAATATGTTTTTAGCTGAGGGGATGAAAGGAGGCCAAATACAAAGACTTGATTCTAATTTAGAATGTAGAGGCCACTCAGTAGCATCGTGGGTACCTTTTCCCTAATGCCATCTCCCATCTGGAGATGCCTTAAACTCCAGACGGGCAGTCACTGGTTCATTGGAAAGAGAGGTTCCTAGTTGTGCAGACCTGAGAGGTGCCTTAAAGCTGATCCCAGTGTCCTGGGCAGCCCCTCCCCATGGGCTCCTCCCTGCCTGCCACCTGTAGACACATTCTGGTACCCTCCATCCTCAGCGAACATCTGCACCGCCCCCCGCCAACCCGGGGCAGCTGCCTTTGCTTCTTCTCTTTCTTCAACACCAACTTTTGGAATGAGTGGTCTCAACTTGACATTTCCACCAACACCCACTTCTCACTCCTCTCATAACTCACAAAAATGTGGGCTTCTCAGCTTTTGCCCCCCTGGGCCTTCGTGATGGCTCTCAGTGATGTCATTCCACACGTCACCACCAAGCTCCTCCTCAGCAAACCCACCTCCCCCTTCTCCCTCCTCATCCGACTCCTTACTCTCTCTCATCGAGGCTGTTATTGCAGGCTCAGTAGAACAGTGAGGTTAAAGAGGATAGAGTCACAGTGACCTGCATTCTCATCCTGCCGGTGTGAACTTGGGGGGCTGATTGACACTTCCTGAGCCTCAGTTTCCTCCTGTGTAAAGTGAGGATGATGATAGAACCCATCTCAAAGGCTTTTTGGGAAGATTAAGCCAGAAAATGTATGTGATATCTTAGCAATGATATTAAGTAGTCTTATCACTATGCCTCTCTGATTGTGATCTGTGTAAACCTCACTGGTCCCATGAGACCTAGTAGGTCTCCCCTTGCTAGCACAGTCAAGGCTTGCAGTGAAAACACATTTAATGTTGATTATCCTAGTGATGCCAAAACTCATTTAAACACAAAGCCCTTTTTTTCAGACAACTTTTGCATCTTACGGAGTTAGTGTTCTACGGAAAAGAGTTTGGGAAATGCCTCTCATAATATTGACACCATCCATGGTGTTCTACCTGAAACTGGGTGGTTCACACCAAAGCTCCAGGATGCTGGCCGATGTAGGGTGAAGCCTGCCTTCAGAGGAAGGCTTCACCGCACATTCTCTGCAGGCTAGAGACCTGGGCGTGTAAGATGGGCTCACACTTAGTGTGTGTTTCTGAGCTCTAAGGCAGGACACAGGCGGCATCACCTTCCTGTTCCCTCCTGGAACACAATGAATCCATTCTAGTACTTTTGAGGAAGGTAGAAAAGACTCCAATATGGATTCTCCAATTTTGTTGTCTCCTCCTTTCCTTTTTTTGGGCAGAGTGTGGGTGGGAGAAGAAAATGTGTCCTTTCCTTCATTCCCACCTCTTGCACTGCTCAAAATGTGTTATCTTTGATATAAATGCCTCCAAGAGCAACCAAATGCTTGAAACCAGGATGTCCCCAACAGGCTGCCACATGTGGCTATGCAGGTTTGCCCTGCGCACCTCCAGGGAGCACCATGTGTGGACTGCATTAAGTCTCCAAGCCCTCAGCCCTAGGGAGACAGCCTTCCTGTGACATTCTACTACAGATGGCTGGAGCCCCATACATAGATGGGTAGATGGCAGGAAACCCACTGCCCTCTCTCCCAGCCTCGAAGCTCTGGGAAACGTGGGAAAGGCTTCTGTTTTTCCCTTTTTCCACTTTCTTGAATTCGCAGTCTCACCCACTTCTTGATCCATGTAGCTTCTCTCATCTCTCCTTCCCACATGAGCCCAAGTGAGGAACCCAGACTCTTGTCCTTGATTTCCCCAAAAGTGTCACTGGCTAGTGCCTCTACTGGCAGACTAGGGTAAGAGATGGGGACGGGGCAAGAGTCCATTACAGATCAGCACAGAAATCAATGGCAAATGGGTAACAGGTCCCTCTTTTCTTACTGGTCCCTCAGCCCTCCCCTCCCTCAACCTGGTGGTGGAATTCTCACCTCCTTCTCTCGCTGCCTCTCTGCCTCTTCCAGGGCTGCCTTAGAAACTTATTCTTTTCCTTATTAGGCAGAGTGATTTGGTTCTGTTTCCTTTCCCCAGCTTCTATTTGCATATTCAAATACTCCTTAACACACTCTGCAAAACAAATTACCTCCTACTCCAAGGCTCTTTTCTTTAGCAGCTCAAAAAAATAAAAAATAAATGGCGGAAGCTTGGAAATTACAGTCTTCCTTTTAATATGATCGTATTTGTTGATAAGTCTCTCGCTAATATGAATTATATCGCACCCACCCGAGAAGGCAGAAACAGGTATAGTTCATTTCTGTTTGTATTTGTTTGTTTTAAACAGCAATTTCTTTTTCTTGCCGTGTACAGGTTGATGGTGGACATCATTACCATTGGGGTGACTTTGTATCCCCATTTGCACAGGACAGTTCCATTTTATACCTGTTGTCCCAGCTTAATCACTAATAGCACCCCTTTCACTCCCAAAAATGTCTTGATTCTGATGATGAACTAAATGGTCACCTTCACGGAAGCAGTCCCTGAGGGCTGAGAACTTTTCTCCTCCACAGTCTCATGTGTAGACACCACCTAACAACAGTTGAAGACTTAAAACAGCTCTCAGGAGTCAATTTCATGACTGTCAACCATCAACAGGGAAGAAGATGTCCAGAAGAGGAAAGGGAAAAATACAATTTGTGTAAGAGAAAGGCAGGGAGCTTACACGTTACTTTTGGTTAGCATCCATAGGTACATGGTGGCCACCTATAAATCTGTATGTATGTGTCTGTTTATCTGGCTACAACCTACCAATCTATCTAGCTATCTATCTATCTCAAGCGATGTCACAGTTTAGATATCTAATTCTGGGAAGTGTTCTAAGGAAGAACAATTGTAAAATAGAGCTGAAAAGGACTTTAGAAGTCACCCTGTCACACAGGGACACTCAGGCAAGTCACACAGCAAGTTTGTGGCTGAGCCAAGACTTGAACTTGTGTCTTCTACTCCCAACCCAGGGCTTTCTTCTCTCTTATTTATCATGCTTCTCTCTTGACTCTATATGCCATCCTCACCCCACTCCTAATGAGAAGAATGAACCACAGCCCAAGATGAGAGGGTTTTGTTTCTTTCTGTTGCTTTTGAGAATCGATGAGGACACAAGTTATGGAATCAGACGGACAGAGAATCAAGTCTCAATTCTGTCCTTGCAAGGGAAGTGACTTTGGGCAACAGTGTCATCTGTAGAAAGGTAATAGTAGTTGTGATGAGGATTAAATGAGATAATGTGTGTAAAACATTTGACACCCAGTAAACAGTCTTATTTTTCTTCCTTTTCTCTCCACAGTACACTTTAAGAGTCTGGAGGGAATTTCTTCCTCAGGCATTTGTTAGAATAAAAGTGTACCTAATTCATTACTCACTCGCATTCAGGGAAGGGCTACCCAAAGTGTGATCCAGACAGTGGGCAAGTGGGTGCGTAGGATTTTAAAGGAGCCACAAGGAGGAGGCAGGAGGCCTGGGTCTGAACATGGCTCCACCATGAAGTTGATGGGCATTCCTTCTCTGAGCGTCTGTGTCCTCCTCGGTAAAGTGAAGGCCTTGAACTTGCTCTCAGATGTCCCTGCCAGCTTGGGCCTTGTCCTCCCATGCTCGTCTTTCTAGGCTACTTATAACAGACTATCATGGGAGAAAAGGGAGCAGGCCCATTGGATGGCCATGGTATTGACTGAAATGCTGACTGAGGGACTGAACAGGATTAAGATCACGCCCTTGCCTCTCACCAAAGGTTCAGGGAGAGCTGCTTGTCTGAGAGAATAGAGAGCCTGTCTGGAGCAGGGAAGCTTGTATGTTTGGATCCTCCCTTACGAGGTGAATGGACCCAACTAGAAAACTGAGGTTCTGGCCCTGGCTTTGCACACATGGGTCGTGTGACCTTGGGCAAATCACTTAACTTATCTGAGTCTCATTTTCCTCATCTCTAAAAAAAATTTACTATAGGTTTGTGTAAGACTTAAGCAAGATTAAAAGGTGTAAGAGCCCAGCCCGAGGCTGGGACATGAAGGGTCCAGATTCTGGATGCTTCCAGAGCATGGCTGCCCAGGAGTTGGCGAGTAGGCAAACTTTGTCATATAAAGACTCTGGAGGGAACTGGTGTGTTTACCCTAGATTAGTGCTTCTCAGTCGGGGCTGTTTTGTCACTCACCTCCCCAGTGGAATATTTGGCAATGAATATCTGAAGACATTTTTGGTTGTCACAACTGAGGAGGGAGGCATCTGGTGGGTAGAGTCCAAGGATGCTACTCAACATCTCCCAGGGCCCAGGACAGCCCCTTGAAATGCTAACAGTGCTGAGGATGGCATTGTTTTTGGGTGGTATACAGACTTTCCAGGGCCTGGCACCATGGGAGGTACTTACTAGGTGTGGGTTGAATTGATGTCCTGGCAGCAGGAGCTTCCCTTGTTGGGTGACATCACTGGGCAGTCAGAACCCAGGCCTGAGGACGTGGATGGAAGATCTCAGTCAAGATAAATGAGGTGTTTCTGCCATCCTCAGTGTCCTGCTATGGACAGGCCACCTTGTGAGGTAGTGAGTGTCTTGTTTCTGGGGTGTTCAAGATGGAGCAGGATGCCCGTTTGTCAGGGATGCTTGCGAACCGAGTCTGGCGTTGGAGAAGAGGTAAGGCTCAGGCTAGAGGCCCTCTGAGGCCTTTTAGTTCTGAGATTGATGAGTTCATAGGATTCAGACCCAAAAGGGGCCTCAGAGATCATGGAGTTGGAGTCCTTCATTTGTGGCAGGGAAAGTGAGTTGAGATGTTGGGGGACTTGTCTAAGGTCCCCATGCTGGTTGCATGCATGGCTAAGACTGTACCCCAGGTCTCTCAATGTCTTTAATGGTCTTTCTGCTTCCCCCACTGACTCTGTGATTCCAAGAAGGATATTGAAGAGCTGGAGTTTACAACCTCTTCTGGTTCTCAGCCCAGGGGTCACAAATGTGGCTTGATGTGCATGATGGGCTACAAAGCTGGCTTGGATTCATAAGTGAGGGCACAGTGAGGAACATCAACACCAGTATTCTTAGAAAGCCCGCCTGGCCCAGCTCAGATGCTGCCTCCCAGGTGAAGCTCTCTCCATCACCTTCCTAGGGGAATCCCATCTGTGCCACTCCTTCACGTTAAGTCCTTGTCAGCTGTGTGCTTGCTGTGTCCTCACCAGAGTAGGCTCACATGAAGTAGTCTATGGTCTCCTCTGGGACCCATATCTAACATTTTGTCCCCTTTCTCACCCCACAGAGCCTCGGCCCCAACACCTCCAGCTGGAAGGGACTTTAAAGTCACTGCTCCATCCCTCTGCCCCACCCTCCCCAGGCCCAACACCTGTGTCAGGTCCAACTCCAACCCCCCAGTACTCCTCCTGGGTCTGGTGTACGGCTGATGCTGTTTAATGTTTGTCAAATGAATGAGCTTGTGAATAATTGGATGCTGGAATTGGAAATGTCCCCTGTCTTGACCCCTGCAGGTCAAGGACGTTGTGGGATATAACTCTTTGGGCCACTGCTTCTTCACGGAAGATGGGCCAGAGGAACGCAACACCTTTGACCACTGTCTTGGCCTCCTTGTCAAGTCTGGAACCCTCCTCCCCTCTGACCGTGACAGCAAGATGTGCAAGATGATCACAGAAGACTCCTATCCGGGGTACATCCCCAAGCCCAGGCAGGACTGCAAGTAAGCACCTCCCTCTCTGTGCCCACATGCCGCTGCAGGCCCATGCCCAGGGAGGGCTCTATGAGCACATAGAGCATCTGACTGCTGCACTCCTGGGCTTCTGAGCAGCTCGGACCTCACAGCCTCAACCCGTACTGCTCTCAGCGTCTTGGAGAAAGGGCAAGAACATGTTCTCTATTTCTCCCTGCTCAGTGTGCCTCGTGTGCATGGTTCTTGTCCAAAGGAAAGCACTGTTCTCATCCTCGGGCTCTTCCTGAGGCCACACACGGTGCTCCTTCGAGGAGAGGGAGCGGCTGCCCCCTTGGCTCCTACAGTGTGTACATGTAGGCACCAGCCGCACTGATCCATTTCTAGACACGAGAGACAGAGACAGAGACAGAGACAGAGAGAGCTTCCTATGCGGTCACCCTTCTGAGTCCAGGGCCTCTCCCTTAGAAATGGCCACTTTCCTGGTGCTTCTGACTTACATTTATTTTAGAGCCAATCTTAGACTTTGCCCACAAACGCTTCTACCTTAAAGAGCCATGCCCTTTTCAAGTTCTGAAAATTTTAAGTGCTTAAGTGCACCACACTTTAACAAGAAAACTGGGTTCAGATCAACAAATCAAGGATTTCTCAAGTCACTGATAAGAGGCTCTTCAAACCGATATTAGCTTGCCTGACATGGGCCTGTCCATGCAGCAGAGTGGGAGCTGATAGACTTTTGTATGACACTATTCCATCTCTTCCCCTCCCCGCAGCGCTGTGTCCACCTTCTGGATAGCCAATCCCAACAACAACCTCATAAACTGCGCTGCTGCAGGATCCGAGGTGAGCAGAAACATCACTTCTTTGGCAGAAAGTAGGGGTGGGGGTTGGGAGAGAGGAGAGGGCCGGGGCTAGCCTGGAAATATGTGTGCCTGAGCCCCGAGTCTAGCTATCCATGCAGTCAGGCTGGGAGTGAAGAGGCAAAAAGCCAGACTGGGAGTCAGATGTATGGATTTTAAGTGATGGCTCTGTCACTTCATCACACTGGTGGTCATAGCTAATGAGTACTAAGCACTAAGTACTAAGTACGTGTAATAACTCATTATTAGATTGAAATTATTGTAGCCTAGAACAGTGCCTGGCACATCAGTGTTCTAAGCTAAAATAATTTAATTCCTATATCCACCCTATGAGGTGTAGGTATCATTACCTACCGCCTGATGAGTGAGGACGGGAAGGCAGGGAGAGCTAACGTGCCCTGGGGCATGCACGGGTTACAGACATGGCATTCTGTCTACACAGCCCTGCTCTTAGCCACCCCTTCCTGCTGCTTACCCCCATGGGACCCTAGCAAGTCAGGTGCTGTCTCAGGGCCTCAGCTCCCATATCTGTGGAATGAAAGGGAAAATCCTCCCCTTATGTCAGGAGGAGGTGGTGAACCCAGCAGCAACTCTGAAGCAGATAGAGGAGGACCCTATGAAGGGTTCTAACAGTCAGGGTGGACCCCACAAAATACATTTGCCTCAAACTTCTTGCTGTTTTCCTTCAAGAACTGGGCCACAGGGAGTTGTGTTTGTGGATGGGTGGTGATGGTACTAGACCCACCTCACCTAATCACCCCGACAAGGGGCTTGCTGGTGCTGATTCTGTGGCTTTCCCTTTGTGCCTTCCCCTAACAGGAAACTGGATTTTGGTTCATTTTTCACCACGTCCCAACGGGCCCCTCAGTGGGAATGTACTCCCCAGGTTACTCGGAGCACATCCCACTGGGAAAATTCCATAACAACCGGGCACATTCCAACTACCGGGTAAGTCTTTCCAGACTGCGCCTCCCCGGCCGGCCAATCAGTCCGCCTTCCCAGGCCTGCAAATGATTAGAGCCAGGATGGCCACTTGGCTACGACGGGGACAACTGCGTTCCCAGCGCTGGTCTTGAAGAAAAGGAAGCGGCCTTCCAAGGCCTCCCAGGCCACTGGCCACTCTTAGCAAGAATCTCCTGTGGCTCCTCCTGCCTTGGCCTTGACTTAGCATCCGGCTAGAACCAAAAGATGAGCAAGATGCCCCTTCACTCCAGCCGACGGGAGGAGGGCTTCTCCTTCTCCTCCTGAGCTGGATGCCTGAATTTGATTTTGTAGTTCACTCGGTGGGATGGTGCAGTGTGGACTGTGAAAAGTGAGGCCTGACCCATAAGCTAGAGAGAATCAGGACATGGTTCTGAAGGAGGGTGGAGGCAGCCTTAGCATCTTCTCCTCTGTTCCCTTGTGTTTTGTTCCTGGGAAATGGGTTGCTCCGTCCGTGCAGAGTTGAGGAGGCAGGTGGAAAACAGAAATCCCTTAGTCACTTATCAATAGTTCTGTGGTCCAGAACCAAGCTAGGTGCTAGGGGAAGAGACTGAGATCTCGAGTGTGTCAAGGACCCCCAGTTGGGACAGCATCAAGACCACGGGACGCGGGAATGGAGCTTGGGAGCGAGGCTGAGACCAGAGATGCTGCTCTTGGGGACCCTAGGGCACTGCATAGATGGACGCCCGAATGTCAAGGCTGGTCTTCTGGTCCAATCCCTAAGGATACGGATGAAGAAACTGAGGCCCACTAGAGGGCAACAGACACATTCAGGGTCAAAAAAAAAAAAAAGGCTTAACCAGGGAGAAGACGGTTAAGAAGAGAAATCATCTCAGGATAGACCTGCACTTGCACCTAGGAGGGGGAGGGAAAGGGCCTGTGGGAGTACTGGGCAGCCTGGGCAGAGGGGGAGACCCCGTCTCCCAGAAGCTAAGACAGGATAGTGTCACAGAGAGAGGACAGAGGCGAGGAGGGCAACAGCCTCACCCTGACAGAGGAGGGAGTTAGTGCAGGCCTCAGAATGGGCATTTCCGAGGGCCATGGCCTGGGAGAGCCGTCGCCATGTGGAACAGGCACAGGGGCCATCCGCTGTGGGGGCAGCGAGAGCCGTGGAGAGAATGTTGGCTGCTTGTTGAGACCTCGTCCTTGAGAAGCCTTCCCCTGAGCAGGGGTGGCCACGTAGTACATGGCTGTTTGGAGAGGTTGGAAGGGGAGGAATATGTGAGGGAGGATAGTTTCCAACAAAGAAGTAGGCAAGGACTCATGGGCACAGGGGGACGGGCAGCCTGGAGGAAGGTGGCAGGGCGGGAAAGGAGCAAGAGGAAGCCCCAGCTGATTGATTCATTGTCTGAGTGGAGGAGGAAGCCCCCGCTGATGTCCACGCCCAGTGAGCCTGAGTCCACATCCACTGTGTGAGCGTCCTGTCCCGGGACTCTGCCCCTGGGCTAGCTTACGTAGTCCTCCCAGCCCTCCTGGGAAATCAGTGTTATCAGCCCATCTTACAGAGGCTGTGACTGAGGCTCCAGAGCTATGACTTACCCAAAGTCATAGCTCATCAGAGAAGAGCTGGGAGTCTAGCTCCGCATCTCCTGACTCGCATCACTATTGCTTAACTCTAAGTCAGCTGAAGAATACAACAGTCAGAGTGTCCTCGGACTGTCTAAAGAAGCGAAACCCGAGTTGGAGCCTTCCTAAGAGGCCACGGGAGTCCAGGAATGAAGGAAGGCTGAACGTGCCCCCTGGGCAGCATCCTCCAGCTGCCTCAATGCCCACTTACCCTTGGCTGACAAAGTGCCACCTTTGGAGCCAAATAAGAAAGTGAGGTTCTGTCCTCGAGTCAGGCAGGAACCAAGACAAGACCGTGGGAGGATCACAGACCCCTGGCCCAAGGCCAAGACAAGACTTAAGTTTAGCATTTTATTAAATCTCTGCAGACACGTTTCCCAAGAATGCATACCTGTCATCCTTGATTTGGGGCCTGGGCTCATAACTGCCCAAAGCAGTGTGAGTTCTGGGCATGGACTTAGCTGTGTGGCCTTAGACAAGATCCTTAACCCCTCTAGACCTCAGTTTCCTCATCTGCACCTCAAAGAGGACACATTCCAGATTTGAGCTGAGCAATGCATAACAATGCAGGCTCTTCACCTCCCTCGCTGCAGACCCCCTGCTTCCATTAATGCATCCTGAGAGCAAAGCTGGTTTAACGGAACACTCAAGAATGTGCAGTGAGGCTGGGTGAGAAGATGCCTGGGTCTGCAGTAGAAGCTAATGTGTCCCTGAATGTCTCCTCTCCCCAGGCTGGCATGATCATAGACAATGGAGTCAAAACTACAGAGGCCTCTGCCAAGGACAAACGGCCCTTCCTCTCCATCATCTCTGCCAGGTAATCAACCCTCAGGAACACATACACTCCATGTGACCACTCAACTCAGCCCCATTCCCTTTGTTCATTCATTCATTCATTCATTCATTAGGTATCTGTTGAGCCCTTTCTATGTCCTGCACATTGAACTAATTGCTGGGGATAATGAGAGGGGTAAAATCAGAATTAGAGTTTAGGCTCCAGCACCCGAAGGGAAGTAGAAATTCCTAGAGGTTTCTGGATCCCTCAGCAAAAGCCAATACCTGGTTAGTCAACAGGCGTGGCTGGGGCCACCGTGGGTTGGGCTGGGAGCAAAAGGTGAAGAGAAAAGAAGGGAAGAATTTCACCATCAATTTAACGGAAAAGAACACGCAGGTGGTACCTACAAATAAATCTGGAGCTCAGCTGAAGGCCAGGGGCCACTTTTTAAAAGGTGCTGTCAAAACCTCAAGGCAATTAGGAAAACCAGTACCCTTTAAAGAGACCAAGTTGCTTGGTCTCCGTCACAAGTGGGTGACACTAGTGACATGATAATGTCCCCGGAAAATTTTTGCTGGACTGGACATCAGTGAGCATCCACGCTCAGCACTCCATTTTTCAGCTGAGAGACAGAAGCCCAGAAAAGGCCCTCGGTCAAGGGTCCCCCGGTTAGTGGGGCAGTATCGCAGGCTGGGTTTGGGATTGGCTGTCTGAACTTTCCTCTGGGCTCTGCTGCTGCCTGGGGGCGCTCCTCAGTGGTGCGGATGAACAAGAGAAGTGAAGTGTCTGTAGCCTGCATGAGGCTGGACCTTAGAGAAAAGATCTTTTGCTTCTGGGCTGAGCTGAGAAAGCTCATTCCAGAGCCCAGGGGATGTGAGTCGGCTGCTGTTTAGTCAGTGTCTTCCAGGGCACTGTGAGCAGAGAGAAGCTCACAGCCCAGCAGGGAGTCTGTTCAGGAGCCCCCCCAACACCCCACCTGTGTGTGTTCTAGATACAGCCCTCACCAGGATGCTGACCCACTGAAGCCTCGGGAGCCGGCCATCATCAAGCATTTCACCGCCTACAAGAACCAGGACCACGGGGCCTGGCTGCGCGGTGGGGATGTGTGGCTGGACAGCTGCCGGTGAGTCCTCCGGGCAGGGGAGAGAGGAGAGCAAGGCAGAGAGAGGAAACAAGACACACCAACCTTTGGTTTCTGGTCCCCCAACCAGGCAGGGGCATAGAATGGCAGCAGGCAGGAACCCCCCAAAAAACCCTAACAACAGCATATGGCTTCAGCCCACAAGGCCAGGTGCTATGGGTCATGATTTGCCCCCAAATAGTCACTGAGCTTGGCTCTCTCAGGCCACACAGCCAGTCAGTGACAGGAAGGAAGAAGAAGAAAAACTAGCCTGTTCTAGGCACCTACTATGTGCTGAATCCCTGGTTGCGTTTCTTACCATGTTTCTCAAAGATATAAATTATCATCTCCGTTTTAGAGATGACAAACTGAGGCTCAGTTCAGTGAATTTCCAAAAGGTAAGTGGTTGAGCTGAGACTTGAAATTTTAGCTCATTGGACTCCGAGGCCCAAACACAGAAGACAAGGAACCCTGAGTTCTGATATAAGGCCCCCTGGGGAGCCACTAGCCCATGCTGGACAAGGGTCGGAAGGGACAGGCAGCTGAGTTGGGATTTGTTTTAAAGGAGTATCATGAAATGTTCTCCTTGTCTGCCTTTTGTGTTAAAAGTCGGAGATCAGAAACTCTACATAGGAAGTAAATGTATTTCTCCATTTTATTGTGACCAATTAAAGGAGCAATAAAGGTGAAAGGGAGGAAGAGGAAGTGAAAGAGTGTGAGGAGGGACATGGAGACACAGAGTTCACATACATACACGGAGAGAGAAAGACAGGGAGAGAGAGAGAGAAAGCCTGCTCAGAAAAGCAGAGGCCAGGGAGAGACAGACACTGATGGAGCCCCAGGCAGCCCCAGAGAGAGCCGAACGTGGCTGGGAGAGGCAAAGGAAATGTCACTGGCAGAGAAACGGGTGGGCATTCTTCTTTCATGGGGTCAGAGAGGTCATGGGTTTTGAGAAGAGGGGAAAGGGAAGAAGAGAGCCACTTCGGGGTTTCTGAAGGCATTTAGGGGATGAGGAGGCAGGCTTGTTCTGATTGGCTCTGGAGGGCAGAAGTTATAGGCACAGGGCAAATTCCAGCTCAACCGAAGGAGGAGCTTTCCCACAAGACAAGGTGTTAGTCAATGAGGTGAGCTGTTCATCCCCAGAGCAGAGGCCCGATGGCGCCAGGAGAGAGGTTTTGCAGGAGGTGAGGAGGGGAGAAGACAGACGGCACCTGCGCCAAGCCTCTGCGGCGCTCCAAGGCCAGGGAACATCTTGGTTCCCAAGAGGTCAAGTACCCACAGAGACAGTGGATGCCAGACTTGGGGCAGCAAGACAAGCTGTGAAGCCCTTGCCAATGGGGTTGGATCTTCCAGCCCTCTGCCAGACTCCCTTCGAGATAGCCCAGAATCTGGCTGGCACCGAGGGGGCAGGCCCCCAAGGGGTAGGGTTGGCACAGTCAGGGGCTGACAGAAGATGGGGATCCCTTCAAGGACTTTGAACATTTGGCCATTGTGTCCATTCCAGAAAGATCACTCTAGCAACCATGAGATGCAGGCGGGGGTGGGAGGGGGCTCTCCTGGAGGTGGGAAAGACAACTAAGATACTACTGCCACAGTCTGGCGAGAGCTTAGCTGAAACCGAGCTTTCGGGACCCTGAACAGGCTTAGAAGGAAGATAATTGTATTATTTTAGACATGCTGACCTTGAGATGCTTTTGAGATATTCAGTGGAAATACCCCAAACTTTGGAAGAGCAGACGAGAAGGGCAGGTGATTTGAGAGTGAGCAGCAGACCAGCAGGGATGGAAGCTGTGAGTCTCTGTGAGGTCCCCAGGGACATGGTGGAGCATGAGAGGACCTTGGGCAGAGCACTGGGGGACAGCAACGGTGAGGAGGAGCCATGAAGGGACTGGGAGACAAGACCCAGGAAGTTTGGGGAAAGAACTGGAGAGCACAAGGCCCTGGAAGATGGCCATGAATGATTGATCTGAACTGGATGGGCTTCAGAGAGAGAGAGAAGTGCAAGTGTCCCAGAGGAGAGGGAGCAGGGCAAGCAGGAGCAAACCAGGAACCAGAGACCACTGGGGCAACCGGGACCAGCCTGGCGTGGCTGAAGCAGTGGGAAAGTGGACTCCCCATGGCCTTGAGCACAAGCGCAAGGATTTGGGCTTAGGTTTATGGACGATTTGAAGCCACTGGAGTTTAGGAAGCAGAGAGTGTCGGGGAGAATGGCACTTCGAGGAGAGGAGCCTGGCGGGCGTACAGAACAGGCGGAAGGAGACCAGGTACATCTGCCCCAGGGACAAGGGAACGAAGGCAGCTACGTCTTTGGCCCTAGGGTCTGGGGCAGGGCAGCCCCAAGGCTCAGCTCAGATTCTGTGCCATTCCTTGTCACTCACAACCAGACTCCTTCCAGAAGTGTGCTCCTCCTGACCCTCAAAGGAGACAGAGGCAAAAGGGAGCTGATGAGATGGCCACAGTGTAATTGTCCTTCTCAGGGCCAGCGTCTGCTTGACTTCTGGGAAACTTGGACCTCAGTGCTATTTGTCCTGCTTGCTACAGCTGACATAGCAGGGAGGATGGCTAAGGGGAAATGGAACTGCACCCACATAGCCCGCCTTTACCCAGTGCTGGCCCTGGGAGTGGCAAGGCCCTCCACGTGCCCCTGGCCCCACCTCCCAGAAGCCCTGGAATCACAGATGAGCATGGACTGGAGAGGGAAGCTCATGGAGCCCAGGCTGCATGCTGCAAATGCAAGGTGGCATCAGACGCTGAGTGGGAGGGGGCCTAGAATGTCCCCTTATTATACAGAATGGGAGAGGCCACAGCTCCCTCAGGAAACCCTCTACACTCATGGAAAGACTCCTTCCCCACACAGTACCCACAGTATGACTCCAGGCAGGGAAGGGTCCTTCCTGCCATGACTTCGCTGAATGTGGAGCGAGAGCATGCTCTGACTGTCTGCTCTTGTCCCAGGTTTGCTGACAATGGCATCGGCCTGACCCTGGCCAGGTAAGAGCAGCTGTTCTTGTGCTTAGCCCTCTGTGGGAGGCTGTCTCTGGACATCTCTTCTCAGAGATCTTCTCTCTACAGTGGTGGAACCTTCCCGTATGATGATGGCTCCAAGCAGGAGATAAAGAACAGCCTGTTTGTTGGTGAGAGTGGCAACGTGGGGACAGAGATGATGGACAACAGGATCTGGGGCCCAGGCGGCTTGGACCACAGTGGAAGGACCCTTCCTATAGGCCAGTAGGTTTGCAACCATGGCAGCTTCCTTGTTCTGCATGGCTTAGCCTAAGTGGCAGCAATGGAAGGAAAGATGCTAGGATGTGATTTCTACCCATTGACTATGAATTCCTCTGTCCTCTACTAGTCAGAGCAATCACTGAAACAACGGAGATTAACCAGCAGTGGGGTGAAATCGAGCAGGAGAAGTCAAAATACTGTGTTAAATATAACTCAGGGGACATAGCTACCAAAATGCACAGTGTGGTTCTGGGCCACGTTGGTGGGAATTCGGTGTCCAGGATCAGTGACCACGGGTTCCTTTCTCCTCTGACGACACACCCACTTGGAGCATTTTATCCACTTCTGAGGACGGTTGAGTGACAGACTCAGGCCAAAGCACACTCACAGGAGAATAACCAGGAGGGGGACAAAACCCAAAGCCATGCTACATGCAGGTTGGGATCTTCAACCAGAAGATGGGATCGTCCTTGGGGGACAGCATGAGAGATGTCGTCATACATTCTCGGGGCTGCCTCGTGCATATAAGATGAAACTCATTCTACATGGACCCTGAGGGTTAAAATTGGTTTGGTGCAGGGAAGAATTTTCTAGCCATCAGATTTGTTCAACAACAGAAGAGTGGAGCTGTCCTGAGGAGTTGGGGGCTTGCTCTGACGACTGGGTGATTGGAGAGGGAGGGGTGACTTGGAGAATTAACAGAGCAAATGGACTTGGTCCATTCCTCAGCCACAGCCTGGGTCAGTCTCTCCTCCTTCTGATGGTGTTTCTGTTCAGATATGAATTCAAGCTGGAGAGCAAGGCTCTGAGCAGCATGGGGGTCCCTGTTCTCCGAGTGCTGAGATCAGCCCTTCCTGCCCCCCTGAGCTTTCTTCTCTTTCTCTAGGAAAATATAATGCCTACCTTTATAGGCAAGACACAGCCTAAACTCCCAACCTGAGGGCATGTGTATCTTTGAAAAGGTTTTGCAGATGGAACCATGGCGTCCTTTGGCATACGCTGTAGAGAATCCCTTGTTTCTGTCTAACCTAAGTGATGTAGCGGTCCCTTCAGATCATTTTTATGAGCAACTCTGGGTCTGCACATTTGGGGTTGCTTTGCTGAAGGTTATCAGCCTCCCAGGGCCGGAGTGTTCTGATGACTTCCAGAGGTGACTTTGTTTATGGAGGCCTGACAGCTCTGTCAGACTCAGGCAGGTTCCTCAAACTACGTCTGTGAGCAGGAACCTGGGACCGTGCCGTCCTAATCGTGGGTAATTCATCCCGTATGGGCCTGGGTTGGAGTCTGAAGGAAAAGTAAGCCACAGTTTAAATATAGAGCTAGTAAGAACGGGCTGTCTCTGAAATACCTTAAATGGAAAAATGTACAGAGCTACCCCATGAGAATCAAGAAGGGATCAAGGTGAGGATGTTAACCAATTACAAATATGAAAATACAGAAATGCAAGAAGTCCTTGGTGTCCACTGAAGGCACATTGCCAAGACTGGTGTGAGTAGGGTCTTCCTCAGGGATCTGTATCTGAATGGAGGGGACCCCAGTGTTGAAGACGGGATGGCTAGAGTGTGGGCTCTCCCCATGGACAGATCCCTTTTCTGCTTTCTTTTCCCTCTTTCTACCCTTTCTTCTTTATGTTTGCTGTGGAAGGAGAGGGCCTTGGCTCAGAGGTAGAGATACTAGTAAAAGCATAAATATTGGGCTTGAAGAATGAGCAAGCTGAGATTCAGGGCCAGGCCCAAGAAGGTCCACCAGGAAACCCAGCCAGCCCCTCCAAGGCCCCTGCTTCCCACGCCCTGCTCAGGAGTCTGAGGCAGATGAGGGAGGCGTCTCCGAGCACCCAGCCCCTGCTGGGCCCAAGGAAGAGTTTCAAGTCACCCGTTAGCCTTAGTCCCTCCTACCTCCATCTCCATCTGCTGCCTCTTCCCGCATCCTGTCCCTGCCTCCTGGGTATCAGGGCCTTCTTGGGGGCCTGCCCTCTTTTCTAGGGATGCTTGACAAGTTACATCGAGGTTATTTTACCACATGGTTATCACCTTCCATTCTGTCTTTCCTCTGCCCTCTGTTTCCCAAACCCAGCATCCTCCCAATCGAAAGGCTTACTCACAGAGAGGAAACTCATCTGGGTCTTCATCTGATTAAACTGTTATAGCAACTAAGACTAGGCGATAATGACTAATGGCTCTACTCTCCCAAGGGACATAGCGTTGGCCCTCTCCAGCAGTATTGACGGTATTTACCCAGTGACTCTTCATAGGATGGAAAAATTGTGGAAAATGCTTGAATATCCTGTAAACCCCAAGCCAGCAACTAGACAGATACTCATTTATTCATCCATCTAGCCATCCAATAATTCATCCAGCAATCATTTATTGTCATCGACTGTGTCCATCAATGCTTTCTCAGTGAATTAATTAATGAATCAATAATGTTCTGCAGTGGGGGAGTTGTTTGGGGTGGGAATCAGCAATGGCTTAACCAGGAAGTCTCTGTCACCATCCACCTCAGAGGGTACAAACAACATGGTGGCACGACGTGGCGGTTGGCCTGACATCTGACTTCCTTAACTTCACAGGAATTTTCCAATCCGAGGAATTCAGTTCTACGATGGCCCCATCAACATCCAGAACTGCACTTTCCGCAAGTTTGCAGCCCTGGAGGGCCGGCACACCAGCGCCCTGGCCTTCCGCCTGAACAATGCCTGGCAGAGCTGCCCCCACAACAATGTGACCAGTGTCGCCTTTGAGGACGTCCCGGTGAGTGAGGCGGCGGGGCAGGCTCCTGGCAGACCAGACGTGGGGCAGCGACTCACAAGTCCCCGGGGCTGGAGTGTGAGCTGCTGCCTCCACCGCAGGGGTTGAACAGCCTCCTCCAAGCAGCTTGGCCCACATCCCAGTTCTGTCTGCATCCAAACTGGAAAAGTACAAGCCTAGGTTGCCCCACAGGTCAAGTCTGGGTAAATGCCCGCTTGCCCTCACCCTGCCCAAAACCCGCCCAAGCCTCAGCAGGAAACTTACGCTGGACTCAAGGTTCGAGGCTGTTCCTCCTAGGGTCTTGGTTTTGACCTGGTGAGTCCTGTGACCGGGCCACTTGAATTGGCACAATTAATCCAAAAAGCCAACAGTGTCCAAAGGAATCTTTGCTGAAGATGCTCTGTTTAATCTCCCCCTGCGCATGGGACATAATAAACAGGGGCCTCCTCCCCAAGACAGCTGACAGATCAAGATCTGGGAGTGAGGAGATCAGGACAGAGGGCGCCCTTGGAGACTGGGCTGCCCAGACCTCCTGGTGCGTTTTCTTCAGGTTACGCAGTTCCCAGACCTCTCCTCCTCCTCGTCCCTCTGCTCCTGCCCTTTGCCTGTCTGCCCAGTTACTGGCAGGCTGAGGGAAAAGATGTGAAACTTAAGTTACTTAATTTCTTTACTCAGGCCACTGAAGGCCTGAAAGTGGTCAGTCATGGAAATCTCCAAGGGCTCATGTTGAAAGACTGTCTTCCTGAAACACACCACACACTCACACACACGTTCTCTCTCACACACATGCCCCCCACATGTGTGTGTGTGTACTTTCTCATACAAACATTCCTCACCACCTCAGTCTCACTCTCCCTCCCTCTCTCTCACCCACACACACTCCCACGTCCCCCTCCCATCTCTGCAGTGTTCTGGCCGTGTGTCAGAGCACCCTCCAGGGTCACCACAGCAGCCAACCTTCCCGTGAGCAGACGTCTGAGTGAACGTTTGGCTGTTTTTCCAGCTCCATCTGTGACGTCAGCCATGCGTTTCCCAAGTGCCTGAGAGCATCTTTGGTTTGGCTGGTCTGTAATGGCAGCGGAAACCGGAAACTTCCCCTTGGCCTGATGACGGCTGCAGTTTCCCTGCACCTTCTGGCCCAGCCTAACTTTCCCGGGATCTGTTTAGATTACTTCCAGAGTGTTCTTCGGAGAGCCTGGGCCCTGGTTCAATCAGCTGGACATGGATGGGGATAAGACGTCGGTGTTCCACGACGTTGATGGCTCCGTGTCCGAGTACCCGGGGTCCTACCTCACCAAGGATGACAACTGGCTGGTCCGGCACCCAGACTGCATCAACGTCCCGGACTGGAGAGGGGCCATCTGCAGCGGGCGCTATGCACAGGTGCAGACGCAAGGGCGCACCTCCCTGGGTGTCACTGGTCACTCACTCCCGCGACAAGCCCATGCTTCTTTTTCCTTCTTTTTTTCCTTCTTTTTATTTTTCCTCCTCACCCAATAGAGTTTTCAAATAGTCAAAGTGAAAACACTTTGTAAGCATTCTGCTTACAAAAAGAGCACTCTGAAGTCAAGTGCCCGGATTCCAGTCAGGCTCCAGCACTTACTCACTATGTGACCCTGGACAAGTGAACCTCCTGGTGCCTCAGTGTCCTCATCTGTAAAATCGGAATTGGGGGTGGCTTCATATAGTGCGTGTAAAGTGCTTCACCAGCTGTGTCCTCCAGAAGTGTAATGCAAGCCACACGTGATCTTAAATTTTCTAGTACCCATGTTAAAAAGGAAAAAGAAACAGGTGAAATTAATTTTAACAATACATTTTATTTAACTCAGTAGACTCAAAATAGTCATCTCAACATGTAATCAATATAAAAGATCATTAATGAGACACTTTATATTTTTTCTTGTTCTAAGTCTTCAAAATCCACTGTATATTTTATACTTAGAGCTCCCTCAATTTGGATGCAACTTATCAACAAAGTGACAGCTAGTCCTACCAAAACAGATAAGTTGGGTTTAACGGAAAATATTTTGCACTGCTTTTTGGTTTGAAATTTAAATTAATTAGAATAAAATTTAAAATTTATGTCCTCAGCCACACTGGCCACGTTTCCAGTGGTCAGTGGCCACACGTGGCCGATGGCTATTGCTTGGAACAGCGCTGGCTTACAGTGCCTGCAATGTGGCAGAACTGAGAGTATTAGTTAGCTATTATTATGTTATGGTTATTGTTATTGTTATGAGTTGGACGAATGGCTGATGAATAAACGCGTAAGAGGAGAGAGGCCCAAGGGGTCAGGAAACGTGTGTGAGTGAAGAGGTTGTCCTCACAGCTATCCTACAAGGCAGATAACACACTGTTATCACCACTGTGGCTGTCCGTGGGTAGAAAAGAGCTAAAAAGTAGTTTGAGGTTTGGAGAGGGATGGGAGAGGAGCTAGTGTGAGGCTGAGGGAAAGGGCCAGTGGGCAAGGTGGGCGCGTGGGGGCAGGGGGCATGCTGGGGGCGCAGGCACAGCGGAGGTGGGAGGAGCCGGCGTTTAGCAGGAGGAAGGCCCAGAGGAAGACAGGGCAGGGGTCAGGGGCAGGAAGTCGAGGGCTTTTCTTTCTACAGTAGGAGGTGAGGTCATGCGCTGAGGAGGCAGAGAGTGGGCCTGAGGAGGTGGCCCGCAGACAGCCATGAGGTTCAGACGAGCTGCTGTAGAGTGGAAAATGCTGACAAGAGGCGTGGGGAGGAGCGCGGGCCATGGTGAAAACCAGTGCAGATGGAAGATGGTGCACTGGAAGGGGCACCTCACTCCCAGGCTTTGGGGTTTTCTCATCCCACTCGAGAGCCCTGGTGGAGGAGGTGGACCTGTGGAACGATCCAGGGCAACATTTCTGTGGCATCTGTAGACAAGGCAAGGGATTTGATGCTGTGGGAGCAAGCAGTTGACGTGATGGTCTAAGGAAGACAAGAAGGGAAGTTGAGTCAGAAGGGAGTCGATAATGGGAGCCATGCCCTGAATAATTGAGGGTGACCAAGCCCCCAAGCCTTGCATCCATACTTTGGGCATTACATGGCATCTCTGATTCAAAGACGAGATAGCCCATGTGGAACCTTGATCTCCATCTTCCCTCCCACCCTTTCTTCCTGATACATTGCTTGCCTTCTATTAGAACTTGCCAGGTTATCATAACTGGCTACTGGTTAATAATTATTAATAACCTCCTTCCTTCACTTTACAGCTTACAAAATGCTTTAATGTACCTTTAAATTTTTATACTTATGACTACTCCATATAATGGGCAGGGTTAAAGTTTCTTTTTCCATATTACATGCAATAGAACTGGAGGGGAAGATAACCCCTTCCTTCCAAAGGCACAGCGTTATTACACATTGATGTGATGATGGTCTCTCTTGGCCACAGCTACAGGGATGTCACCTTATGAATATGGGACATGTCATTAAACCGGACACAGTCTTTTATACTGAGGCTGGCCCAAAGCATTGGGCTCATTGGTCCCTGGGACTCAGGGGCTGACAGTCTTGCTTTCACTTTTTCCTCTGAGATGAGATGCCATTCATTCATCTGTCGTGTACTGACACCCACATAGACTGGCCACATGGGCCAGACACTGGGAATCAGAGGGAGAGGCAGGGCAGCACACCCAGGCTCTCTCTCAAATGCAGGCAGGACAACAGCCCATGAAGGGGGAGCTGCATTTGCAGCAGATTGCAAAAACTCTCTCTCCCTCTCTCTCCCTTCCTCCTTCTTGCAGATCCTCCACCTTTTCCCAGAATTTGCCATCTGACCATTAAGCAGACTCCTCCCAAGTTTCCACTGGTATCTCCTCAATAGAGCACTTTTTTGAAGATGCACAGAAAGCATTAGGTAGATTGCACAGTACAGGTTGGGCTGCCTCCACCAGCAGAAAGAGATGCCTCCTTATTTGGCCTTTCTTTCCTTCAAGCCTTCTAAAAAGGGCTCTGTTAAGAGAGAGTGCCTTTGAAAGTGCAGTCTGTAGTCAGATGTTAACCAGACGCTCTTGGAAGAATCCCTTGTAATTGCCTGGTTGTGTGTTTCCTTTTTGGGTTTTAAAAGATGTACATTCAGGCCTACAAGACCAGTAACCTGCGAATGAAGATCATCAAGAATGACTTCCCCAGCCACCCTCTCTACCTGGAGGGGGCTCTGACCAGGAGTACCCACTACCAGCAGTACCAGCCAGTCATCACTCTGCAGAAGGGCTATACCATCCACTGGGACCAGACGGCCCCCACTGAGCTCACCATCTGGCTCATCAACTTCAACAAGTGAGTGGATGCCCACCCAGGAGCAGTGTGACCCAGGGACAGCTGCTCTGATGGAGCTCAAGGCAGTGGGGGTAACAATGCCTCATTGCAAAGTCCCGGGCTTGCCGCACACAGACCCTCAGGCTAGCCCACGTCATCCCTGTAGAAGGATGTGTCTAGAAGGGTTGACTTCACCCAGAGGTTAAGAATCAGAAGACGTGAGTGGAGCCCCCATTCTGGGCAGGGGTGACCTCAGGGAGGGCATCTAACCCCTGGAGCCTCAGTCCCTCCACCTAGGAGATGGGGTGGTATCACCTTGCGGGAACACAACCGGGATTAGTGAGATAACGTACGACAGGCATTTCACCCAGGACCTGCTTGACCAAGTGTTCAATAGACGGCAAAAAACGCCTGGCAGCTCTGTGCCCACTTTACAGAGACAGAAACGAGGCTCTGTGAGGTAAAGAGACGGAGCTGAGGGCATCCCGATAAGGCTGCATATATTTATGGTCACGTATTTTCTGTCCACGTTATTTGCCCATCACAGCATTTCTGTGCAACAGACATTTATCAGATGTGGAAAATGAGACCCAGAGAGATGAAATGGGCCCCACGATCAGGCTGGACCAGCAGAGGCTGAACGCAGGTCCTATAGGTCCTGCAGGTCCCGGGCTCTTTCACCACTGCCCTGTGGAAAGGACGTCTTTCCCAACCAAAGTCCCATCTGGAGCACCCCGGTGTAGGCCCTGGGGATGCCCACCTGACCCGTTCCAATGATCCCCCTTGGTCACCGTCTCCCCCTCTCCTGGAACATTTTGTGGTTCAGTCATTACCAACAGCAAGTGTTCTTTCAGAATTCCCATGACAGAGTGGAGGTGCCATGTGGTGGAGAAGTCTCTTGGTCTCTCTCTGAGGCACGCCCAGGAGGCTCTGTGGCCTGGCCTCCTTGCTTGTAAACTGACTCTGCTTCCCGTCCTAGGGGCGACTGGATCCGCGTGGGGCTCTGCTACCCGAGAGGCACCAGCTTTTCCATCCTCTCAGATGTTCACAATCGCCTGCTGAAGCAAACGTCGAAGACAGGCACGTTCGTGAGGACCTTACAAATGGACAAAGTGGAGCAGAGCCCTCCCGGCAGGAGCCACTACTATTGGGATGAGGACTCAGGGTGAGGAGTGCCCACGTGGCTGCAGGACAGCAGCTCAGCCTCTTGTGTCCCCCTGGCCCTTCCAGGAAGCCTAAGAACCACCAGCGCAGGGAGTGTGGGGAGAGCAGGGTACCCTACTAGGGGCTTCTGTTCTAAGGCTGACTGTACCGTCCACCAGTGACATTTTTAAAGCCGTTAAGCTTTGGGAGTAAAACAAACAAATAAACACGTGGATTGCAGGGAATATGCCTAATTCAGAGAAGTGAAATCAGTGAATCTCAGAATCAAGGAAACATGGTACATAACCTCAATCCTCAGGACAACCCAACTGGAGCTGATGAAACATCTCTGACTTAGAGATGGGTGAAGAAGGCACGGGGAAAACAGCAGTGACCTGCCCAGAGGCCACAGCACAGACTTCACACAGCTGGTTCTGAACCCTGAGTCTCTCTGGACCCAGAGCCCTCACCCTTTGCTAAACTGCACTGGGTTCCATTCAACAGAGATATAGTGGAGGTAGCACCTGTTTGTGGAGATAAGGGAGCTACTTGGTCCTCTCCCCCAAAAAGAGAGTTAGTCCAATCCCGTAAGAAGGCCAGCACATGTCCATAGCAATGAGGCTGTAGAAAGCAGCCCTCTGGGGAGTCAGGGTGAAGGATCACTTCACAGCCATTTTTCCATCCTTGTATTGACATCAAGGATAAGGAAATAGATAACAAGTGCTCTCTTTTCTTTTTTTTTTTGTTATGAGAGATACGGCTCTATCAATTTGATTAAAAGAAAATTGTAATTTGACAATCAGAAGCATAAGTAAAATGTTGGGATTGGAGGGCAGTAAATAGCACCCCTGCCCCACACATGGGACAGACAAGACAGCAGGTAAAGAGGGAACTGTCAGTCTTATTGATGCTGGAGCTGTTGGAGAACAGAGTTCCCCAATACTGTCCCCAGTTATACCTACCCAGCCCCAGGCAGTGCTGAGCAGTCTTGGATTCCCCACATAGAGCCCAACCCCCAACACTGAGGTATGGAGGGGTGGACCAGAGTGCCCGCACTCCACAGGCTGACCTACATACCTACACCCACCAGTCAGATGAGTCACTCCACCTCCTCCGGGAAGAAGTGAGTGAGGGATGGGCCTGGGTCCAGGGGGGTTTAGAAAAATCCTTCCATATGAAGACTAGAGGAGGAATTACATATCCCTCATACACCAGTAGAAAGTATTATGATTAAAAAACCAGATCCTTATGGTACCATCTGTGCATATTCCCTTCTTTTGGGATCTTGGGAAACGGGATGTTCCAAAGATGTGAATTTTTCAAATGGAAACTGCCACTAAATAAGTTGAACCTTTTTGATCAAAACATTTAAAAATCTATGGTTTTCCCCCTTGTTACCTTTAAGCAGTTTTTGCTGCATAATTCAACCTTTTTGTTGGTAGCTTTAGTTTCTCATTCTGCTTGTTGATTACTAGGCTGTGCTTTAATTCAGTGATGTCCTCAGGGACTTGAGCTGGGTTATAAGATGTTTGTTTCCTATGCAGAAGCCCAAACTCTTGGGCTTTTTGAATTTTACAGCCGTTTTTAATGATCTTTCTGCCTTATAAATTTGTTGTTGTTTCTTGCTCAGACTCAGAGCACCTGTCTTCGGTGGCTACCTTCTGTTCTGCTGTGGGCTAGGCTGCTTGACAACCAGCTTGCTATAATTGGGGGTAGAATACAAATAAGCAGGTTAAAAGTGAGGGGTTTCTGCAGTGTGAAATATATGAGCTCTGAATCACCTCTCATAATTTTCCAAGGTTAACAAAAATCACTCGCGTGATTTTAGCTGTGTTCTGGATAGCTGAGTTTGCCAGATGCCACCTGAGTGAGGTGTTGCTAAATTAAAGATAAGTGTAGCATTTAGGTGCACAGCCATTGGTAGCGTTGCTCAGAAACCTTACAAATCCTGGTCACAGCCAGGATTTGGGCCCTGGGCCTTACTGATGCCAGGGCCCGTATTCATTCCTACCTGCTAGGGCCTCCCAGTGCAGGTGACTTGGCCACATCCATAGCAGGTGAGGATTAGGGAAGGCAGCTGCTACCTGTAAGATAAGGGGCCTGGGCTAGATGGCCTTTCAGGCCTCTCCAGTCCAGATAATCTGATACATCGTGACAGCAAGGAGGACTGAATACTGTGCAGAAGCCCTAGGACCAGTCCCACTCTGCACCTAGGTCTCCTTGCAGGACCTTGCCATTGGAACTGGTCTCCTGGACTGCTTTCTGACCACGTGTGGAAGCCTGCATTGGAGATGTGACCGCGGGCAGCACTGAATCCCCTTTCTCCTAAGCTGCTCAAAGGGGGCGCCCATCCTGCCTCCCCAGCTCCCCAGTGCAGAGCACGGACGGAGACGGGGCAGCTCTGCTCTTGGCCGTGAGCATGAGCCTCTGCAGCCATCCTGCCTATTTTATGCAGGAATCACTGGATAAAGCCACTCAAGTGAGCTCAAATAAAGTGGAGGTGTTCGTGAGAGGAACCCAAGGCATATCCAGGAAATAAGCCCAGCCCTGGCCCCGTGGGCTCTGGTGCTGAAAACTACAAAGCCCTCAGGACGAGGTGGCCTGCCCAGCTCCCGCCTCCCTCTTTCTCCTCACATTCACACATGTTCCCTTGCTTGCTTGGCCTCCTGTATTGGCTTCCTGCTGCAAACTGCCTTCCTCTCCAGTTCCTCAGCAGCACACGGCATGAAACAGTTGCTCCAGCCCCAGCTCCGTGTCCTTTTAGTTCAAGTACCAACCAGTAGTTGACAAGAGCCACTGGCTCTCTTAATTCAAATTCACGAAAGGGAGAATCTTTTTGGTCCTTGGGTAGCCACTAGTGGCCCCTCTGTAGGTCTGGTGTGTGCATGCCCCTGGTCTAGTCAGCTGTGCGGTGGGGGGAGGAGTCATGGCGTCATGGTGCAAACCCAGCTCACTGGGCAGACTGGGCTCAGCGGAGGGTCTGCTCCCAGACAGGAGTCTTTAATACAGAGAGCCTGTATTACACTTCTGCTCTTTCAGATGTGGGAACCAGCCTGAAAGCATGTTTCAGAGGTAAAAGAACAATGATCATGAAACCCAAGTTAATTCCTTGTTTCCTCATCTCTGCCTCCCTGTACCCCTGGCTCAGCTTCAGTCCTTCACAACAAGTGGGAACAAAGTGTGGTTTGGAGCAAAGTTGAGTTAGGAAACCTAATGGTGTTTTCCTTACCAGGCACCGTGATAGGATGGAAAATCCCAGCTCTGTCCTTTCCTGGCTGTGTGGTCCTGGGCAAGTCACTTTACTTCTCTGAGCCATGGTTTCCCCATCTGAGAAATCAGGATGATAACAGTACCTATTGGACAGGATTGTTGGAAGATTAAATGAGATCACATGTCAGTTTATGGTATATGCCTAGCATAGCATATTAGTACGTGCTCAGAAAATGACCACTGTCAGTACTATTAGCTTTTTCTTCAATGCATTTGTTTTTTTATTTCTCCAACCACATATAATCCTCTGGGGAGACACAGCTCCATTTTGTAAGGCCTACCGGCTCTAACCACAGCGGCCAGCACACAGTGCTTGGTAGATATCTCTGTGGGAGGAGGAGGGAGAGGAGGAGGAAGACGGGGAGGAGGAGCTTCTGAATGCCAAAGCAAACCATCCAGCTGTGCCCCCATGTGCAGGCTGCTGTTCCTGAAGCTGAAGGCTCAGAACGCGAGAGAGAAGTTTGCCTTCTGCTCTGTGAAAGGCTGTGAGAGAATAAAGATAAAAGCTGTGATCCCGAAGAACGCAGGCGTCAGCGACTGCACGGCCACAGCCTACCCCAGGTTCGCCGAGAGGGCCGTGGTGGACGTGCCGATGCCCAAGAAGCTCTTCGGGTCTCAGCTGGTGAGTGGCTGACAGTGACCTGGGCCCCCTTTGCCTTCTGTCAGACCCAGACCCAGTTAGGATCCTCCCGGATGTCTGCTCAGCTGCACAACCGTTTCCTGTGCCTGGTGGCTCATGGGAGATGACCACCCATCGGGTTGTATACTGGACTCCTCAAACCTAACAACCACACGGGGTTTTATGTGTTTTCCAGAAGACGAAGGACCACTTCTTGGAGGTGAAGATGGAGAGTTCCAAACAGCGCTTCTTCCACCTGCTGAATGACTGTGCCTACATTGAAGTAAGCTCCTCCGACCCCTGCCGGGCCCTGGTCTGCTCACTGAGAGGTGGTGTTAGTTTCGTAAGGCTCTTGTCACAAACGACCACAAACCAGGTGGCTTAACACAACAGAAATTTATTCTCTTGCACTTCTAGAAACAGAAGTCCAAAATCAAGGTGTCGGCAGGGTTGGCTCCTTCGGGACGCTCTGAGGGAGAGTCTGTTCCAGGCCTCTTCTGACTTCTGGTGGCTGCTGGCAATCCTTGATGGTCCTTGGCTTGTAGATGCATCCCTCCAATCTCTGCCTCCATCTTGGCATGGTCTCTCCCATCTGTGTCTGAGTCTTGCATCTCCTTCTGCCTTCTCTTTTAGGGCACCTATCATTGGATTTAGGGCCCATCCTTGATCCAGGATGATCTCCTCTTGAGATCCTCAACTTAATTACATCTGCAAAGGCCCTTCCAAATAAGGTCACTTTCACAGGTTCCAGGTAGACATATCTTTTGGGGGGCGCCATCATTCAACCCACTACAGAGGGCTACAAGGAACTGATTTAAGTGGGTTTTATGCTTTGAACAGCTGCATAGGCAACCTCTATCTTTAGAGTCTGTATGGGAACCCCCGGCAGGCCATCCTCGGGGCTTTCAGGACCTCACCTCACACTTCGCGTTCCTTGTCATCTGCAGGTGGATGGGAAGAAGTACTCAGGCTCAGAAGACGGCATCCAGGTGATAGTGATTGACGGGAGCCAAGGGCATGTGGTGAGCCACGCGAGCTTCAGGAACGCCATTCTGCAGGGCATACCGTGGCAGGTCTTCAATTACCTGGCAGCCATCCCCGACAAGTGAGTCGGTGCCTCTGCTTCTGTAACTGGCCAATGGCACAACAGACCCCTGATCGAGGCCCCCTCCCTGTCCCTGGGACCTTTGTCACAGTGCAGTCTGGGAAAGCTTAGGGAGTCTCTACAGTCTGTGCACAAGTACTGGGTGCTGGGTTGGGAAACTTCTCCACCTGGTGGCCCTCACATTGGAGCCAGGGCCGCTGTGAATGTAGATCAGGCTGAGGCAGACCGTCCACCCAGTTACAAATGGGAAGCCTGCCCTGGCCCTCTTCCCCAGTCATGACACACTCTCCAGCATGCTGTCATCCCCTCCCACACCTTCAATACGATCCAAATGCTGGTGGCTTTTGAGTATCTCTAGCCCCAATCTCTCCTAAACTTCGGACATTCCTGTCCAACTGCTATTTGGACAGTGCCACCTGGATGTCTCCTATGGAACTGAATTCTCGTTGTTTTTGTTTAACCCCCCAGGCCAGCCACTCCTCTTGTTTTCCCTGTTTTGATTAAATGGTCATCCTCTAGCCAGATAGTTAGACCAGAGTCTAGGCATCGTGCTTGGCTCTTCTCTCTCTTTCATTTGGCCATGCTCTATAACCAGATCCCATCAACTCTTTATGCACTGTTGCTCTCCCACCAGTCCCCTCCACTGTGTCCTCTCCATCACGGCTCTGCCCGGGCCCTTCCTGTCTGGTGCCAATAGTGTTGGCACAGTCTCCTAATAGGCCTTCCTCCTCCAGTCTCCCCCACTCAAATCCATCTACCATACTGGCCGCGGGTTTGAACTTCTTACATGTAGTTATCTGCTGAGCCCTTTCCTAGAAATCTTTGGTAATTCCCCACCGCCTTCCAAACCTAACATGCAGATCACCTCTTTGGTGAGGTCTCTTCCAATCCAAACAAACGTCCTACCTCTATTAAAGCACTGCTCCCTGGGACCGGTGGACACATCCACTCCCCCATCTAGAGCATGGACTTCTTGATGTTGGGACCATGTCTAACTCATACTTGCATCTCTAGTTAAACGGGTGAGAATTCACTCAAGAGCCACCACCTGGCACAGCAGAAAGTCTAAGGAAAGTGCTTAAGGTGGTGTCTGCCACTTAGTAGGTGCTGGGCAAATACTTATTGATGAAATAGATGGACTTCCCAGATGCTAACTGTGTGATGGGCATGACCTGAACTGGACACTGTGTAAGATTCTGGAGAACGGGGTTTTTCTTAGCCACTTAGTCTCCGCTCCATTCCCCCAGCACAAGCTTCTTCAGCATTACATTTTCCACATGCAGACTCATACAGAAAGATCAGACTTACCAATTTGGGGGAAATACATTATCGTCTAGAGATCAGTCGTTTTCATGCCTTTTTTAGCCAGAGAACTTTTTCTTGAAATGCAGCAGGCTGCGAAAGCCTAGAATCAAGAAACTGAAATGCAGAGCTACTCTGTTTAGAACAGGGGCGAGCGGCGTGGGCCCACCCGGCCCGGGGCTCCTCTCAGCCGGGCAGCAGCCCCAAGGCACCTCGCTGGGGGAAGCCCTCACAGAGCACCTGGTGGGAGCCAGGCCCTGCTTGGCGCTGGGTACCCAGGCAGGAATTGGGTACCACCAGACCCCCTCTGACCTCTTGGAAAGGAGCAGGGAATGAGGCAAGGCAGGTTCTGCCCACTGTCGGTACAGGCCCAACCCAGGCCTGCCCACCCTTCCTACCCCATCCATAGGACTGCCACTGGCCCCAGCATCCCAGGAAAGAAGGAGGCAGCTGCTCACACCAAAAACATCAAGGGTGGCTTCTAGGAACTGCCTCTGCCCTGCCATCCCGTGGGAAATTCCATGCTGACAGGTGCAGGGGCTTGGAGGCCGTGAGAACCTCCCACCAGGCAGAGGAACACCCAGAGCGGGCAGGCAGGCTCCTGGGTGCCGAGAAGCCCTGTCTCTGTGTCCCTATCCTGTGAGCTGACCCAGAGCCCCATGTGGAGGGCATGACCT
Source organism: Ceratotherium simum simum (assembly GCF_057802395.1). NCBI lineage: Eukaryota > Metazoa > Chordata > Mammalia > Perissodactyla > Rhinocerotidae > Ceratotherium > Ceratotherium simum. Next base: position 97,143,860 of record NC_141902.1, on the reverse strand, counting down.
TTATTTAATTCCACCCCAGCAGGAAGGCTCAGCTGAGCCAAAGGGCCTTTAGCTTTTCTTCTGAATTGGAACAGTAGGGAAACAGCCTCCTGGGGACAGAGCCCAAATCCAAAGTTGAGGATGTGTTTGTGATGCTCCCACTCCTTAACAGCCACACACTCCTCGGGCTTTCCTCCCCAGTTTCCTGAGAGCCAAATGCAGCCCCCAGCTCCTTTCCCATCTGTTCTGACTGCACACGAGCCCTTTGCATTTTAAGAGCCTTACTTCTGCTCCCAATGGGACACGAGTGGGGGTAACAACAAGTTCCAGAATCCTGTACAGTTTTTCCATGTCTGGACTGTGGTCTGTGGTTATGAGATTCCTTTGAGATGCGAACTAGAAGCCCCACTGGGCCTCTGCCCTGTTTCTGTTCCTAGGGAGGTGTTCACTTCCTCCTGTCTGGCCTGGCATGCTGAGTCTGCCACCACGAAGGCTGCTGTCCCAGCGCTTTGGCCCGAACACAACCAGGGCAGGGGGTAGAGACTCCTTGCTCCCAAGTTGGGCTTTTGTAAGTTGGGACCTTCAGGCTGGGCACACCCATTGCTCTAGGCTCTGCCTGGACCCAAGCATGGCTCTCCTTCAGCAGGTCCTCTCAGATACTTAGTAACTATTTGCCTCCATCTCCCCATTTGCAAAATAGAGCAGTAACCCTGTTTCGCCTGACCAGAGGAGATGGTGACATGAACATGAGAGATTAACCCTCCCCTGACCACATGGTAACTCTGTTCTGACTTTCTCCATCACTGTGTTTCCATCCAAACAGGGTTGAGAACATTCAAATTAAGAAATGCATATTGAAGTCCTCCTGTGTCCCCTGCCCTGGCATAGATGCTGCCCCCACACCCCAGATTGTGTGCCCTGCCTACCTACTGTGTCCTCTTTGGGGACAGACATGTAAAGGCAGCGAGCTGAGTGCAGGCTTGGAGAAGGCCCTGGGCGCCAACTGCGGCCAGATGTGTGGGAGGGGTGTTGAGGATGTCGGTCACCACATGGAAAGAGCCGGTCAACTCACAACTCAGGAGAGGCTGCCCTTTGCCAAGTCCCTGGCCGGGCCTCTGGGACTGCTAAGTCAAGTCCCTGCACACACAATCCAACAGCCCTCCCAGTGAACTCACTCTAATTCGCCCTGTCCTTCTAGTCCTCTAATGGGTCCCTTCTTGCTCAGTTCCATAGTTCTCATGGCATCAAAGGGAAGATACATCTCCAGAGGCCCGTGGACCAGAGTGCTGGAGAAGCTCGGGGCAGACAAGGGTCTCAAGCTGAAAGGTAATGGGGTGGCACTGGGATTTACACTGACCCTGGGTCCAGCTGCGGGGTGTGGGCTGCTGCTACCCCTTGCTGAGACCAGAACCTGGGTACGGCCTCAGAATCCTCAATACAACTAGAGGTCTGTTGGGTTACATGGGCAAGATGCCACCTATTCACCATCCCTGCACAACAGCAGCTTCACTTTAACTTGCGACCAGACACTGGAAGGAAATTGCTAGAGTTGTTCACCCATCTACTCAGCAAGTGGCCCTTTTGTCAATAAAAGTATAGGCAGAAAAGTGGCTTGGTCTGACCCTCTGACCCCAGTTCCTGCTGCTCAGACCGGCCAGAGGTCCTACCTCTTCCTCAACATGCCAGCCAGTGTCCAACATTTGTACAGCCCTTGACAGCTTTCAGAGCTCTTACTTGTTCCTCAGAGGTGGGGAGGGAGGGAGAAAATGGAAGCCCAGAGAATCTATGTGGCTTGTCCAAGGTCACGCAGCTCTTTGGTGCGTGAAGCCAAGCACAGACCCCACAGGGAAGAAGCCAGCCAGGACAGAAATGTCAGCATGACACTCATTACCATTATCACAGACTGCAGAGAGGGTCCTGGGGAGGTTATGGGGGGAGGCGGAACAGCTCTACAGGTGATAATGAGCGTGCCCATTGTAGTTACCATGTAATGTTCAGCCCTGCACCTTGCTGAACATTTTATAATTATGTCACTTGTTCATTAATAACCTGTGCAACAGGTACTACTATTTCCATTTATGATGAGGAAACTGAGAATTAGACTGTTGAGTAACTTGCTTAAGATGAGAATTTGGGTCCTAATTTTTCTAATCCAATGCCAGGCTTCTTCGCTGCCATGCTATCCTGACTGCAAAAACCATCAAAACCAGCAGACCGTCATATGGGACATTTATCCCAGAGTAAAATAGGGAGCAACGAAAACCCTTTGAAAGAGCCGAAAGAGAAGCATCTTCTCCAGCCCCATCTTGAAATCATTTTGGAGCCTCTGTCTTTTAAATTAAGACCTCATTGCCAAAAGCTGATGTACATAGGGTGACCTAAGTTGAATGGTACTTTCCCAGTGGTGATAAATGTGTCCTGCTTGCCAGCTGGGCTGTTCCAGAGTGTAGACTTAGATCCCCACACTCCTCCGATGGTCAAACTCTGAATGCCAGCCAGGGAGTGCCGCGTGGGCTCAGGGTCTGGAGTTCTGGTCTGGGCTGCACTATTTAGTCTGCCTTGGACGATTCCTTCTAAAGCCACGGAACATGAAAGTGGGAGAAGAAATCTTGTAGATAAATGTTTGACAGATGGGGACACTGGGCTTAAGAGACGGGCATGGACTCACCGGTGATCATAGGGTCAGCTCAAAGGTGGCTGGGGCTCCTGGGAGGTCTGCTGTGGAAAGCAGAGCCACCGTCCTGCACAGGTGGCTGTGAGGCTCAGTGAGACCCTGAGTGCCCCGTACAAACAAACGTCAGATGCCATCAGTAGGTGGGCACAGAGCTCTTTGCAGGGGGACACAGTCTAGTGTGGCTAGGCCATGTGGTACCTGGTAGGGGCAGCAGAATGACAATGGGGAGCCTTGGAAGGTGGTGGGGTATAGATCTCCTCTCTTGGGGTTTCTGCTCATGTGACTCATCACTGCTTTTCAGAGAAAATGGCATTCATTGGGTTCAAAGGCAGCTTCCGGCCCACCTGGGTGACTCTGGACACTGATGACCACAAGGCCAAAATCTTCCAAGTTGTGCCCATCCCTGTGGTGAAGAAGAAGAAGTTGTAAGGATGGCTGCCTCCTCGGTGCTGCCCCATGGTGGACTATGATGTGGACTCTTGGCAGCAGACTAGGGCAGGATGGCTGGTTCCCCTGGCCCCTGTCTAGCAGCTGCTGGAAGGGCCATGTGTCAGTCCTGATGGGCCAAGGGAAGGCTATCAGAGACCCCTAGTGCTGCCAGCTGCCCCTACTCAAGTGTCTACCTGCAGCCCCAGGGGCGGTGTTGGCCGATGCTGGAAACTTCTTTCCTGCAGCCTCTTGGGTGCTTCTCTCCTATCCGTGCCTCTTCAGTGGGGGGTGTGGGGACCATACGAGGAGACCCAGGCTGTGCTGGCACCAAGGTCCCCTTTGGCAGGAGTCCTGCTCCAGCTGAGAGGCAGCCTGGGGGGCTGGGTCATTCACAGATCCCCATGCTCTCCAACACGTACATTAGGGTGCTAGATGTGGGAAAAAGAGCCCTGGTCTTAAGGAATCTTTATTCTTGTAAGCAAGAACCAACTTGCTAACTACTAATCCCTGGGATTAGGAGCTGCTGTATAGGCAGAGCTCGCCAAGGTGGAACCATCTACCCTTGGGAAGGGTGAGGCCTGCCTCTGGAGGGGTTCAACCGCTCAGGAGACTTCAGGTCCCAGTTTGGGAGTTGGACTAGGTGACTTTTAAAGGCCCTTTCACTTCTGAGATTCCTGAAGACTGTCGCTTTTCACATTGTACCTGGAACCCAGCAGTGGATAAGAACATTCTTTTCAGCCAACATCCATAATGCTGGTTGCCCCAGCGGGGCATACAGGATGGAGGGGTGAGGAGTAATGCCTGGAGCAAGGGGCTTGCCGTCTGGTATGATGGCAGTCAGGTGTTTGTGCCCTCTGATGCCAGGCAGAGAGAGTGAAGAGAGGTCAAATGGAGACCAATGACAGTTCAGAGGAGGGAAAGGTTTTATATGCTTGGGTGGGTCAGGAGGGCTTCCTACAGGAGGAGGCAATGGGCTTGCAGGAATAGTGGGCAGAGATGACGCAGCCTCTGGAGTGGTTCAGAGGCCGAGCCCTTCCTGCCCCCATCTGCCAAAGCTGAGTGACTGCAAGGTCACCCTTTGCCCTTGACTTGTTGGCTCACTCAGAAAGGAGAAGCAGAGAAGCGTGCATAGAGGGAGGAATGGGCTGGGCTTGCTATGCCCAGATCCCAGAGGAATTTGGTCCCCAGCCAGCCCCATCTCTGACTTCAGGAGAGGGTGGAGCCAAGTCGAGGGAAGCGAGCTCCTACTTTGAGGCCTCATTTGCTCTTTACTCGGGGACCTGAGAGCACTCCAGAGGCCCCGAGAACATGCTCACACTTCAGTGAGCCTGGGATTTCAGAGCTGGAAAGGACCTTAGGAAATATCTAGTCCAAAGCCTTCTTTTACAGATGGGGCACATGAGACCCTGAGATGGGAAAGAACCACAGGGCAAAGGCCAGGCCAGGCCGGAAGCCCACCGCCAGCACTTGATACCACACCACACTGCCTCACCCGCCGGCCTGGAGCATCTGGGCGCTCCTGCAGGAGCTTCCTGAAATGGGAGCAAGCCTCCTCAGAGGGAGAAAATGACCAGAATAGAAAGAGAATTGGCCAATGACTATTTCCCTCCCGGCCCTCTGCGCACACATGGCCGCCCTCCTCTGGCTGTGGCGGCCCCGCAGCCTCCACTCTGTTCAGACCACCTGCCATCCCCACGGGGCACAGGGCGGCTGCGGTGACCCACTGTGCTACCTGTCTCTGCAGGTCCACAGGTGCACCCAGCAGACAGCGCCGGCTCGCCAAAGTGCTTGTGGTGAGCCAACCAGGCTGCTCTCGGTCCACCCCAGGCCCTCGCAGTTACTGCTTCCTGCCCTGCTCTCTCCCTTGCCCAACCTGGAGGGAGCTAAGAGAGCTCCCAGAAGGAGGAAAACTCCACCTGTGGTTTATACTCTCTGGTGAGGTGCCAGGGTTCCTGGGTCCCATGAGGAGCTGCATTTGTCCCCTTTCCTGCCCCACCCACAAACTCTTCCCTTCTAGGAGGGCTTTCTTGGCTCCCTCTGTCCAGCTGCACCATGAGACTCAGCCAGCGAGTCCACACCCCAGGTTGAACCCACTGCAGAGAGGTATTTCCAACCAAACAGTTCTTTCAGCTGCTAGGAGGTGGTGATGGGACTCCGCCTCTTAAAACATGGCTGCTTCAAAGGCCCTAATCCCAGGAAGGACTCTTCCAGGCAGATTAGTGGCGACAGGGAGGAGTTACATGACCTCATGTTCTTGTCTAAGTTCTGTTGAGTTTTCCAAACTCCTTAATGCAAGGGTCTCACACTGTGAACCACTTAGGATGTGATCACTTCAAGTGGCCAGGAACTTTGACTGTCTGGTTCATTCATTTCAAACAATATCTATTTGAAAATCCTCAGAGTTGTACATATGTCTGACAGTGCAGGATTTGCACATAAAACCTTCTTTTCTAAACCATTCACCAAGAGCCAGGGTCCAGGTGTGTTCTTGGGAGCTCAAATTTTTTGTTGCTTACAGAATTGTTCTTGTCATCCTGTTTGTAAGCACGAAAACAAGTTAGGCCTGCAAGGAAAACAACCTCCTCTGAAATGCTTGTCTTTTTCCTGTTGCCGAAATAGCTGGTCCTTTTTCGGGAATTAGATATATAGTCTGTTTTGTTTGTGAACATTTCTTGTAGGCATCACCATCAACAAAGATATATTTTCTATTTATTTATTATATATGCACTTCGAGAAGTCATTGTCAGAGAAATGAAGAATTGTCTTAAATGTCACGTTTGGGGATGTCCTTTGGACTACTTGAAGGAGTGTACCCAGAGCCTTCTGCTAGCAGCAGAGGACACGAGCTCTGGTTTGGAAAATCTTGCTATATCATAGTAAACATACAAAGAATGCCATCATCCTGTCTGCTTGTTTTGTTTTCCATTAATGTGGGCCTCATTTTAGGCCAGATATCTAAGGAAAATAAGATTGATGAAATTACCTGATGGATCTGCCTCTCTCACTTCCATAGCCTTGTTCCCAAGAATTATTCATATATCAAAGTTCGACCTCACCCTGCCCCAAAGGGGCGCCCATAAGAGCTAGTGGAAATGGTCCTATGAGAAAGAAGATGTCATTCACGTGACTGGCCATGCCCGGGGACATGCTGTGTCTGCTATGCTCCTAAACCATCAGTAAGTTGTCAGGGCGGCACCCTCCCCCGAGGGAAGCCAGGAGGGGCCAACAGGGTCTGGATTAGAAGCAGATATAAAACATTCTCAGCCTCACAGAAAGCTCTCTTGATTTCCGGAGAGCTGTTGGGGCTCATACATTGGACTTTTAACATCCGTGCCCCTAGGGGGTGTGTATGTTTATTTAGTCCACTTAAAGGGACTGGCATCAGATTGGTGGGTATCAAGTTGTGAATCAACAAACACACCTGGCAGACCAGCTTAGGCATCCATGTCAGCATGCGGTGGAGAATACAAGACCCCTGCCCTCAAGAAACTTCACTTGGAGGAAGAGATCACATTTGCACACTCATTTGACAAATATTTTTGAGACCTGCTCTGTGCCAGGCACTGCCAAAAGAAGAACATAAAAGACCCCATGGAGAACACGTAGCTCCACGTCCCGTGAGTGGGGGGGGTAGAGTCCTGCAGGCAGGGAGGAATTATCTCCTTGAGTTGTCAGGGGCCACTGAGTGGAGGCGGGACTGGCAGTCAGGGACAGATGAGGGATGGGGTCTTTTCATGAGGCACAGCCTGGGCAAAAGGAAAGTGCCAGAGCTGTGGCCTTGAGGATGGCTGGGCCTAAATTGGGAGCAGGGGGGAGAAGGGAGGTGGGAAGGTGGGTCAGCCAGTCACTGGACAGGTTTCAGGGACCACTGGATCTGATGGGGGTCCCTAGTGACTTCTCAGCAGCTTCACTGGTGGGAGGAGGGCACAGCCCACTGGCTGATTCAGTTGGTGACGTGGAAAAGGCATCTGGGGAGGCTAGGGAACAGGTTCAAATGAAGAGTCAACTGGGCAACGGGAGATGCCCCCAGCTAGACACAGAGCGAGAGGAGCCGTAGATAAACCAGAGTGGAGAGAGAGGTAGGACTGGGTACCCATCAACATTTGTCCCGTCGAGTCCCCAGAGGTCCACAGGACATCACCGCACAGGACATTAGTGACAAGGGGAGCACACTAGCCCCTGTTGCACGGAGACAGACTAGGAAGACACTCCACCTGACCATCTGGGAGGGGACGCAGGTCAGAGAAGAGGCAGAGGGGGTTTTGCAGAGCGAGTAGGAATTGAGGAAGTGAAGAAGGGCAGGAAGAACATTCCTGATGAGAATAGGGCTTACAAAGCCCAGAGGCAAAGGCAGGAGGAGAGGCTGCAGGGAAGGGGGTGGGGCTCTTCCCCACAGAGGGGAGGGAGGAGACAGATGTCCACTCAGAGATAACTTGGGATGGCCTTGAGAGGTCAGTAAAGTCAGAGTGAAGACCATCTGCTTAAATGCAGTAGTATGAAGTCAGAAGCAGGAGTTTGGGAATTCTGTGCCCAGATCCACAGGACAACCCAAGCTGGACACACAGGCAGTCCCTGACCTGGCATCTGCCTGCATCTCCGGCCTCATCACCCGCCACTGCCTCTCCATCTCCCGCTGGGCCCCAGACACATAGAAATCTCATCACTTCTCTCCACCCAAGGGGCTTAGTGTCCCCACAGCATCGCCTGTGACCTGTCCCCTCCACCTGGCACACTTTCCCTCTGTCTTCTCCACTTGGCTTATGCCTACTCACTCTCTAAGCCTTTGTTCCACAAAAAGCCTTCTCTGACCCACTCTGGCCCCATGGCACCCTCCTCCAGGACGGCAGGCTGTCACTCACCCCTTCCACCCAGAGGCTTCCGTGGGGCAGAGCCCTGCTCTATGGATGGACATCGTGTGCTGAATGAAGGCATAGCTGACCCAGTCTCCTCTTTCTGTCACTGAAGTCAGGACTCAGCTCCTCTCCTCTCCTCCCTGAGCTCCCGTACCCCAGGGTCTGGGGAAGGGGGAAGTCTTCTCCTCAGGGCAGGGAAAGGAGTAGGAAGTGGAGGGGAGAAGCACTGCTCCCATCGGGGAGAAGCAGGTCCGCAGGCACCTGGCAGGGCCCTCACTCCTCGGGGCTGAGCTGGGGGTGGGCAGGGGAGCGGGTGGGGATGGGAGGAGGGAGAGGAACTCACTGTTCCAGGCCAGGGGCCCCCTTCTCCCCCACTATTCTCCCTGGCCTCCCTCGGAGAAAACAGTCACAAGAATCAAAGGCGGTATGCAATATTCACGAAAGTGCTTTGCCAGCTCTGAAGGCTGCTACTCTGTGCGGTCTGTGGACCAGCAGCAACAGCACCATCACCCAGGAACCTGCTGGAAATGCAGCCTCGCGGGCCTTCCCAGATCTGCTGACTCAGACTCTGCATCTTAATAAGAGACCCGGGGCACTTGTTGGCAAGATAACGTTTAAGAAGCGTGGGCTTGAGGGTCCAGTAAGAGCCTAGTAAACAAACTCAGAATGAACTTTGTAAAAGAGGTGCCCAGCCACGAGGAGGTGGGGTGTGGTGGACAGAGGGCTCGGGGTTAAGAATCAGAAGACGTCGAAATGTTCCCTCTACTGCAGGGGATTCCTCCTGTCCTCCGCTGGTCCCCACTCCCTGGACTCCAGGCGACAAGGGCTGTGCCTACAGAAAAGCTGGAGCTTTGGGCATTTTTCAGGGTGAGAGCAAATGAAAATCATTCTCTGATATGTGTGTCTAAAAAGAGTGTCACCTGAGTGCCCTTCCTGAAAAAATTCCTCCAGAGTATCCTCCAAATCAGACAGAAGAAACAAAATTAAGAATTCAAGAATAAGGAAGAGGTGACAGAAAACCTCAAAATCAGTTAAACACACAAAAATATGGAAATGAGTTATATAAATATAAACTCTGATTGGGGTGCAAAGCCAAAAGCCATTTTGAGACAGCTGAATGGTGTTATTCACAAATGGAAATTGGGTTTCATAAACCCAGACTGGTACTGAACCCAAGGAGGAGGAGCGAGTGAGCGGGGGGGGGGGGGGGGGTGGCGTTGAATTCCCGTCTTCTGTTGCGGAAGGAAAATATCTTACTTGTCTTGGACATTGAGAGTTTTGCAACTGTAGGTTTCAGAATGAAAACAAAAGCTAGCGACGGTGATTAATAGCATTTAAAACGACTTCTCCTTTCCAGACCACTACAGGAGATGGAAGCAAATGACATCCAGTCTGCTTAAGGTGAGACTAGAAAGATTACGATGGGAACACATAAAAACGACCACACAGCGTGGGGGTTGTCAGCTGTCAGAGCTGCTGACAGCCATTCCAGCGATAATAGGACACAAACAACCTCAGTTTCCTGGCTAGAAATCAAAGACCCTCAGATCCCGTTAAGAACACAAAATTAACAATTTGCTGACTGTAGGCTTATCACAATAAACACTGGCTGATCTGGTGTCTTCAGCATTTGGGGACCACCTCTTCTCTTAATGGTTCAATGAACCTGCTTAAGCTCCTGTGATTGGAAAAAACTCAGTAACTCCACCCACTGCCCAAACACTCACACACACACACACACACTCACACACACACACACACACACAGGATGATGAGTCCATGAGCCTATATTCTCTCACGTCCTGCTAGCTTCCACTTCTTGACCTCCTTCGTCTCACCTGATGGAGTTGTTCTCTTTCTCCACCCCACAATGACCTCCATGTGAAACTCGCCTCCTTCCTTCTTGATTTCTCCAAATTACACGAACACAAGGAAGTTACTTGTCACAGAATTTTGCGGAAGGTTTGGGAATATGGCACAGCAACAAGTTAAAATAGAATATTAGTCATCATTGCCCGAAAGTTCCTCCGCATCCCCTCCTGCGACACACATACCTTAAGTAGTTTCCCGAGTCAGGCCATTTCTGGAACATCAGAATTCTCCCCACCTTATGGCACATAGCATTGTTGCTCTCCCCTCACCAATAAAAAAATTTGTCCCAGGCATCGTCCAGGTGTTCTACTAAACAAAGAACTATTTCCTCTGGGTCCCCACCCTTTAGCAGTACAAAGAATCTGCAGAGCCCTTGCAATTATAGCCTCTTTAAAATGATCAAGTTGTAAGTAATGTTGTCTTTTCCAAAGACCTCCATGGGTGAGTACATGGAATGGGACTCGTTGAGGACAACAGGTGACAATTACCCCCACATTCCAAGGAAGAGCTGCTAGACTCATCTCTGAAGGCCTTGGAAAGAGATGGCTGCACTGGGCTCCACTGCCCACCTCTAGGCGTGGGAAGAGAAGGCTAGAGATCCATGGAAGGGGAAATTCTGTGAAGGGAATTCAGGAGGGTAGACTGTGCTCTGGGGTTTCCCCTCTCTCGGGGTGCACCCCCTACACCAAGTGGGAGGCACCAAGAGAGCCCCTCTTGGGGAGACTGGGAGTATTTGCAGGAAGAGGAGACTGACATTTCACTTCTCAGCTAGACACTTGCTGAGCCCCAAAACTCACAGGCCACCCAGCTGCGGCCAGAGCTGGGGATGAGAGTTCTCTGGAGAGCCTGTCATAAGTCCCTACCGTTTAGGAGAGCAGAGGCTGAGGGTGCCTCTCCTCTCGTCTGGGGGTAACTGAAAGTGGACGCAGGCTAGAGCTGCCTGCAGTTCCCGGGAAAACAGACGACAGCCTCTAGGTAAATGCACTGTCTCTTTTTGGCTGAGCAAGGATGCAGGAGGTTCCCCACGAGCCCAGCACACAACATGGAGCTTAGCCCAAGGAATTAGCCACGGGGTGAGCTGGCTTGAAGGGATCTGGCCCCAAATGGCTGCCTGCTCAGGTGAGCGGATTCCTGACAGAAAGAGGCTATGGGATACCACCAAAGGCAGGAGCTGGAGGAGGGAGGAGCTTCACCAGTCTAGAACTGGTGATCAAAGTGGGCAAGGAGTATCTTGGAGTAATCCAGAACACATCCCATATCCAAGAGCCGTAACACCTGCCATAACAGAGAGCACTCAAGGACAGTCTACGAGCACATAAACTATTGCAGACTTTCTACTCCCTCTAACCCCGCTCTGTGCCCCAAGCCTGTAGGAGCCGGTGGGCATGGGGACGGAAGGGGGAAATGGAGAAGGAAAGCAAGGCAGAAGAAGAGAAAAGAACAGCCCACGCCCCTGTCCTCCCCACAGGGCCTCAAAGAGAAGGCCTGCGGTGGGAGAGCAGGGGTGTGTGGTAAATGGGCTCTGGGGGCAGCGGGGAGAGCCCTGATCTGTAGCATCTGCCGATGCCTGTGGTGTAAACAGTCCCACCAAGGCCAGCTTCAGGCTCCAGTGGTTTAATGGCAGATCCCAAGATTCCTGTCTGTGTAACCATTGGTTTTGCAGCTGGGCCTAGTCGACTCCAGCTCATCGCTGCTGGAGGCTGAGTCAACAGAGGGGTCTGAAGCAGCACTGATTAAACATACAACCCTCTGCCAGTTTGTGCCCTATGAGATCAGTTCCTTCAACAAGCCAATCACACAGAGTGCAAGGGAGGAGCGTAAGGATTACACACCGCTGAAAGGTAATAGGTAGTCTCTGCTAGAAGAAGCTGCTAAAATGGAGTTTTGCTTTGTTCTGTCTTTTAAGCCAATTTTTTTTTCTTCCTGCTCTCTAGAGAAAACACTGTATCTGGTTGAACAATGACACAATGCTGGGGATGGGGCATGCTCTCCTCAGCAAACTCCACAGGTGAAACCATCACAGTTGGTTGATATGACAACGTGAAATTATTAAAATTTAAAATCCTAAAAAATACTGAAGACAGACTGAGGAAATGAGCTTAAAATATATATCCAAGATAAGAAAATTAATATTTTTGGATACGTGCTTGGCATCTTCTGTTTGCTCCCAGATCTCTACACCTTCCACACCCTGCTTTGGGCTGACAGGAGCCATTAGAAGGTCTTTGGTCATTTGCTTCCTGTTGGTTTGGCCAATTGGAGGCACCTGCAGGAGACGGAAGGGAGGGAGGAAAGTGCTGGGTCAGGGAATTTATGTCTCCACTCCCCTCATTGCCGGGTCTCTGTGGGTTGCTGTCTCCCTCTGAGGAAGACAGGGTTTCGGTCAAGGGGTCTCTCTACACCACCATCCACCTGGGGCCCAGGAAGTGCCCTGGCTCCTGGTGTCTCTGGGCCAAGGGGTGGTAAGTGCTCCCCACTGTTGCAAGCCCAGGGTTACTGCACTGCTCCTTGTTGGGGTCCCTAAACTTTATTCACATAATTTGCAAATGGCCCCTTCGTCAAAGGATCCTTACTATGCCATCTGCTTCCTGCTGGGATTCTACTGACACTTTATATATGAGAAGCTCTGACAAAGCAGTAATGGTATGAAAAAAAGGAAAACACCAAAAGAAAGACAAGGAGGGGCCAATTCACATAAGAAAAAACAGAAATGGGAAATAAATACATCTAAAAATTCAACCTCATTGGTAATTATGAGATGCAAACTGACACAACAGTGAGATCTATTAATAACCCATTGAACTGAAAATATTAAAAAGAACCCTAAAAGACAAGAGGAACTGGACACTCTTAGACAATGATAGAAGAATAACTTGGTACAACTTTTCTACAAAACAATTACGTAAAAGTGATTTGAAAATGTGTGCAAACTTTGGCTCCAAAATTCTGCCCAAGAATTTATCCTACAGGAAGAGCTCCAGGGGTGCCCAGGGATTTGCGACGAGGATAGTCACTGCAGCATTCTATACGATAATGAAAACTCTGAAACAACCTAGAAAGTCAACAATCAGAGATCGGTTAAATTGAGATATACTCCTTTTCCCAAAATAAAGCTTAAAAATGATTGTTGAAATGCTGATAATTATTAAAGCTGGATGTTAAGGAATGGGGATTCATTATACCATTCACTCTATTTTTTGCGTGTGTACATTTAAAAAATTTCCATGGTAAAAAGTTTTTGAAAATTTGAAATAACTGCTTTAGAAAGTATTTAGCATTACGAATCAAGAGCCTGAAAAATAGTCATTTTTTTTGACCTACTAATTACTCTTCTGGGAATTTAGCCTAAGGAAACACAGCTTAGATATCGAGATGTTCATTATGGCATTATTTATAATCATTTGACAGGTTCAAGGAAACTAAATGTTCCACTACACAGGAATGACTAAATAGATCATGGTTTCATTTCATGAACTATTAGACCTCGTTGAAATATTTACAAAGAGTTTGTAATAACAAACTCTCATTTTCAGAGTCAGTTGCAGAATCCCCGTGGGTTTTGGAGGCCACAGAGTATTACAGGCTAAAAGACCTTAGAGCTCAGCTGGCTGGGCATTTCCCACATTAGAGATGTTTTCTCTCTCTCTCTCACACACACACACACACACACACACACACACACACACCCCTCCAGCTCTGCCACCGCCCCTTGAGGCCGTGAGGCCACCCTCCCTCCTATCCCTTCTCAAGGTGCCTCCCTCTGCGTCCACTCTCCCCCCACCAAGGCCTTTGCATCTCTTCCTCCGGAACCTCTTCCCCCACTCCTGGTTCTGCATCTGGAGAGCTCCTGGTTGAATTCCTTGGCGAGTGCTGGTCCGATCCAGCTGAGGTCCAGAGAGGTGAGACATTCTGACCTGGGCCACACATTGATTTAAGCTTAGATGGAGCCCAGAGGCAGGAAGCGCCATCCTTACCCTCTAGGGTTCTCAAGGAGGAGCAAAGATCTCGGGGAATTGGTAAGGAAGGTTCTATCCTAGGGGTTCGGAGACCTCCTTTGCATTGGAATGAGTCCCTTTTGTCCTGTTTCTTCCAGACCCTGGTATGTAAATTTCAGGCTGGCAGAACTTGTCACCCTTCTATAGAAGAGTGAGGCCCAGGGACATCAAATATTGCACTCAAGGTCATCCCACTCAGGGCTGAGGCGGGAGGCCAGGATCAAAGAGGCCGCAGTGTGTCCAGGCCGCTCCCGGCAAGGAAGAATGCCGGTGCTGGCGGAAAGAGCAGATGCAGAGCAGACCAGAGGTGCCTGGGAATTCCCGACATTCCAGGACAGCAGTCCTCCTTGCCCGGGGTGCTGCCTAACTCTGGATTCATGGGCTTGGAAACCTCACCTTAGAAACTTTGGCAGACTTCTCTGGAGAAAAAAACATTGTTCTGGGCTGGCCAGGGTGCTGTGCTCTAGAATATATAAATCCTGTGGGCAGGGCTGCTCAGATCCAGGGTGCTAGAACTTGAATGACAGGCTCACCGTGGGCATGAGTCAACTCCACAAGATCTATGAAGAGTTCACCATGCACCCGGCCTCAGGCTCAGGTGTCCCCAGATGCTGGACCAAACGCACAGGGCCCCCCAGTTTCTGGCTTGTGACACTTGAGTGGGACCTCCTGAAATGTGCCCACCGTAAATGCCCCTGTCCTGGCAAACAGCGCAGTCAGCCTGCTGTCTCCTGCGGCCCCTCGTGGCCCCGGGCAGCTCTACCCTGGTCTTCCCCCTCTCAAGGCCAAGCCACCTTTCCTAAGAGGGAAGGCCTCGACCAGGCGAGCGCCTGAGAGGACGGCTCCAAGGAGCGGGCCCGCAGACGCTCCTGCATGAAGGGAAGCAGACCCTCCCGGCTCCTGCCCACAGGGCACCGCGCAGACGGCCGTTATCCTTCTGGAACGGTCTCTGCGGCCGTCCAGACTTCCGTCCCGGCCCTCCCGTAGGGTGCTGTGCCGCAGTGGATGGAGTGCCGCCTCGGAGGAGAACCCCGCGTCCAGGCGCCATCCTGCCTGCTCCTAGCAGTGACAAGGGGCAAGGGGCTAGCCCTCACGAGCCTTTCTCTGTGGGCAGGCGGGTTACCGCGGGCCGGTGCCGTGTGGTGCGCTTCCGGGGGTCCGCCCGTTGACCCCTCACTGCACCTGCACGAGGAGGGGCTCCCCGTCGTCCCCAGGGCTCCGGGGAGCGCTTCCAGCACGCCGAGACCCCCGGCTCCCCGCACAGGGCCGCCGGCCGAGCTGTGCTCTCCGGGCCTCCGGTCCAACGCGCTCGACCGCGCGGGGGCCCGGAGAGGAGGGAGTCAGGTGTGAGAACCTGTGACAGCGGCGCTCCGGGGACGCCAGACAGGGCGCTGCTGTTAACAGTCTGCAAACACCGTCACCGCCTGCGCCCGCACGGCTCCAGGAACTGGCTGGGGCTCAGCGTACTTGGCGAGCGTGTGCACCAACGGCACGTGGGTGTGTGACGAGGTCCGGAGCACAGGAGCAGCCCTTTTCCCGGGCAGAACCCTACCGCCTGAGTTCAAATCCTGGCTTTGTCACTTCCTAACTGTGTGACCCTCGGAAAAATACCTAACTTCTCTGTGCCCCAGTTTTCTTGTGTCGAACGGGGATGGTATATCATATCTCCCCCACGGAATTGCTATGAGGTAAATCAATATATCTAGAACGGTGCACGCGGATCAGATCATCCCTGAAATTCAGGTTTCAAAGAGAAATTCAGAGAGAGAGGTGTATGCAGACTTGCACAGATACTTGGCAAGCACAGATTGAGTGGTCTTTTAATTAAAACCACAGCTGGAGCATTCTCACCGAAGGCTGGGCGCAGGCCCAGCAGCGTCAGGCGCGGAGGCCCAGGGCCCGGCCGGCCTCTGCTGCCGCCTAGTGGGCATATCCCCTCATTCTGACCTGGCTGTCCTACATGGGAGCAGTCACGGTCCCTGTAGGGAGTTCTGGCCACCTCGCCCGGCCCAGCTGTGGGCCTCCTGGACTGCGGGCAAGGAGATCAAAGCGCTGCCTCTCGATGGCTTCTGCGCAGGAGAGCGCCCGCCGGCCGGGCCGGGCTCGCAGCCGGGACAGTGGGGCTGCAGCCCCGCCAGAGCAGGGCGCGAGGCCCCCGGGAGGCGGGTGACGGGAGGCGTGGGTGACCGCTCGAGTGCAAACGTGCTTGTCATTGTCATCAGCGTCTTCCTGCTCTGCCCCCGGCCCCAGCTGAGCCCGGGCATCCACCCGGCCCCTCCTGTTCTTCAGGACTTCTCCCAGACTTCCTTCCTCTAAAACCCCCAGTGAAGAGCCCATCTTGGCCCACCATAAAGCCCTCTCAGCTCCAGGCCCTGGCCTCATCTTACCTGGTCAACAAGGCCCCGCACTGGCGCACTGCAGGAAAACATTTTTTTCATCAGATTTCAGTTAAAGGGTTAATTTCTGTGTTCAATAAAGAGCACACACAATACAAAAACTGGAGACCCCTCCTGGACCAAACTTCAGTTAGGCTCCTCTGAGCCCTTGTCTCATCTAGGCCTCGAATTTGGCCTGCTGAGCCCAGTTTTAGCAAAGAATCCTGCGAAATCCCCCTCCCTTGATATCCGATCAACTTCCTCTTAGTAACATTTGTTTCTCATTTTATTTATTCGGGCCCTCTCTCTTTTTTTCTAGATGAGTCTGGCTAAACGTTTATCAATTTTATTTATTTTTTTCTTTTTGTGAGGAAGACTGTCCCTGACCTAACATCTGTGCCAATCTTCCTCTATTTTGTATGTGGGTCACCCCACAGTGTGGCTGACGAGTGGTGTAACTTTGTGCCTGGGATCCGAACCCACGAACCTGGGCCACCAAAGTGGAGTGGGCAGAATTTAACCACTACACCACCCCGCCAGCCCCAATTTTATTCATCTTTTCAAAGAACCAGCTTTTAGTTTCACTGATCTTTTCTATTGTTTTTTTAGTCTCTATTTGGTTATTTCCACTCTGATCTTTATTATTTCCTTCCTTCCACTAACTTTGGGCTGTGTTTATTCTTCTTTTTCTAGTTCCTTTAGGTGTAAAGTTAGACTGTTTGAGATTTTTCTTGTTTGTTGAGGTAGGCCTGTATCACTATAAACTTCCATCTTAGAACTGCTTTTGCTGCATCCCATAGATTTTGAAAAGTTATGTTTCCATTTTCATTTATCTCCAGGTATTTTTTCATCTCCTCTCTGATTTCTTTGTTAACTCATTGGTTAGTAGCATGTTGTTTAGCCTCCACATGTTTGTGTTTTCCAGTCTTCTTCTTGTGATTGATTTCTAGTTTCATGCTGTTGTGGTCAGAATAGATGCTTGATATGACTTCAATCTTAAATTTATTGAACTTGTTTTGTGGCCTAACATATGACTTATCCTGGAGAATGTTCCACGAGCATTTGAAAAAGAATGTGTATTCTGTGGTTTTTGGATGAAATATTCTGTATATATCTACTAAGTCCTTCTGGTCTAAGGTGTCATTTAAAGCCAATGTTTCCTTATTGATCTTCTGTCTGGATGATCTATCTATTGGTGTAAGAGGGATATTAAAGTCCCCTCCTATTATTGTGCTACTGTCTATTTCTCCTTCTGTGTCTGTTAATAATTGCTTTATGTATTTAAGTGCTCCTGTATTGGGTGCAGATATTTACATGTTATATCCTCTTGTTGGATTGTTCCCTTGATCATTATGTAGTGCCCTGCTTTGTCTCTTGTTACAGTTTTTAAGTCTATTTTGTCTGATATAAGTATTGCTACCTCAGCTTTCTTTTCATTGCTATTTGCATGAAATATCTTTTTCCATCCCTTCACTTTCAGTCTGTGTCTTTAGATCTGAAGTGAGTCCCTTGTATGCAGCATATAGATGGGTCTTGTGTTTTCATCCATTCAGCCACTCTATGTCTTTTGATTGGAGCATTTAGTCCATTTACATTTAAAGAGATTATTGATAGGTATGTACTTACTGCCATTTTCTTAGTTGTTTTCTGGTTGTTTTTGTGGTTCTTCTCTGTTCCTTTCTTCTTCTCTTGCTCTCTTCCCTTGTGGTTTGATGGTTTTCTTTAGTGTTATGTTTGAGTTCTCTTCTCTTTATTTTTTGGGTATCTATTGTTGGTTTTTGGTTTGTGATTAAGAGGTTCATGTATATTGACCTACAATCATGCACTGCATAACGACATTTGGGTCAACAACAGACCACATATACGTTGGTGGTCCCATAAGATTAGGACCACACAGTCTAGGTGTGTGGTGGGCTATACCATTTAGGTTTATGTAAGTATACTGTGATGTTCACACAATGACGAAATTGCCTAATGACACATCTCTCAAAACATATCCCCATCGTTAAGGAACGCATCACTGTATAAGAATCCAGAGTTCTCAGAATCCAGGGACAACCTGAATAATCAAGACCCAAGAAGTCAGAAACTCAAGGCAAGTCTAGAAACTTACCAACATATGTTCTGAAACCTTCCCTCTAGTTGCTCCACTACTGATGACTCAGCTACCAAATCATTCAGGCTCTGGCCGAGAGAGGGTCTGATTTGCCACCCTGGTGTGTGGCGCCCCAGGTGAGGTGCCCACCTCTGGTCCAAATGGCCACAACCCTCCAAAGGGGTGGGAGGGGGGGAGAGTCACTCATGCAAACAGGGCTAGCAGTCTTGGGTTGAGGCAGACGCTCCTGGAAGGGGATGTTGATGGTGAGCTGGAGATCAGACTCGTGCCCTTGTAAGTGACAGGGCCATGCCTGGAGCCGTGGTCTGGCCTGACCTTCTCCGATACATCAGTCTGTTGAGTAAAACTATGGCACAGTGAAAGGATGGGAATATTACACAGCCACTACACATCAGACTTAAAGACCATGCAGCAACGTGGAAACTTCACTGGAATATGATGCTAAGTGGGAAACACGGAAAACAAATTTCTATTTCCACTATGATGACTACTCTGTGAATATAAAGTTCAGAGATAATGGTTCCTCTGAAAGGAAGCTCGGTCAGACGAAAATGGCTTGAATAACTGGGATGGTGTGTTGGTAGATGAATGTCTTTCTTTTACAGAGATCTTTTAATGTCACTGTCACATTATTTTAATGAAAATAAAGACTTCAGTTCTTAGTCTGAAAGCAGGAACCCAGGAAGTCAGGTGATACGAGTTTTTAAGAAGAAATACTAAAGACTGTGGGTCTAAAACAGTAGGTTCCCCAGACTCTGGCACAGCTTGGCCTCACTGCTGTGAGGTTAGGCCTCACCTTAACCCCCTCCCTGCCCGAGCCTGTCTTGAACATTTACATCTTCTGTTTGGTAGTGTTTTTAACATTAACTTGATTTTTTAGATACAGTCAGCCCTCCATGTCCTCGGATGTGGGACTCGTGGACACAAAGGGCCGACTGAGGGACTTGAGCACTGGAGAATTTTGATATCTGCCGAGGTCCTGGAACCAATCTCCCACAGACACTGAGGGACGGCTGTACAGCGTGAAATATGGCTTCTTGATGACTGAGTTTTGTGGCCCCCCTCACACCATGCGCCTGCAGCAAGGGCCCACTCTCCACGCCCTAGACCTGCCCGGGTTAAAGCCGCATGTTGCATGGCCTTTCCTCCTCCTGCTGGGGGCGGAAGGAAAACAGTTATTGGAGGGAGATAAGTGAAGTAAAGAACACGGCAGCCCGACCTCCCTGAGGGGAGCAAGGGCCCAAGGTCCACTGCTAACTGGAGGAACCTCCAAGGAACAACGGGGGAAGAGAAGCCTAGTCTATGACACTTGGGAAAACCACAGGAGGGCAGAGCGCACCTGTTAGGCCAGGCCACACGCAGCCTTCCTGAGCCCCTCCCTGTCCTGCTCAGTTTTAGAAAGGCTGAGGGACAGCAACACTCAGCCTTGAATCACAGCTCCAGGGAAACACAACCTCAGACAAGGACAGAGGGGTCGGGCGAGAGCACCCAAAACAGATGCTGTGGCCACAGTCGGGGGAAAGCGTGTCTGCTCAGCATAAACACGATCGAGAAAGACAAAGATGCGGCATCCAGCCGAACCTTCTGCAATCAGTAAACAACAACAAAAGAATACACATACAAATACAGGTAGCTATTCTGTTCTGGGAAAAAATTATAAACCAAGGTGGAGATTCTCCTTTTGGACTTTTTGAGTTCATGGAACTTAATAAAAACAGCTCAGTAGCTTAAAAATGGAATGAGATTAAAAAAAAAAAACTCATTTCAGAGCTAAGAAAAAACTGATGCCGAAAACACCAACATAAAACTAAAATTAAGCTAACAATAGAATATAAATTTTTCCAAAATGATGGGAAAAAAACCTGAATCTGTAATTGGAAATGACCCCCCATGTTCTCGGAGCATAGCAAAAATGACCCCAAAAAATCAACACTAAGACTTCTCCTAGCAAAATTACTAAACATTGGGAATGAGGACGGCTCCCCAGGCACTCAGAGAGCAAAGCAGTCACTTTAGGGGGAGAGATGATGCCAGTCTCAGAGCCCCAGTGGAGGAGGAGATACACTGCATGGTGTCAGTGTACAAACAACCCTGTTAAAACAAGAATCGGGGACACAGCAGGAAGTTCCTGAATTCTCCCCTTGACTAGAGGTTGATACACACTATCTAAATTGGTTTATTAAAAAAGAAAAAGAGGTTTAACATTGTAAAGGCAACCATCAGAAGTACTAAAAACCACAGGACAGCCATCAAAAACTAGAGGGCACGAGGATGAAAGGAAGTGGAAGGGTGTTTATCTGATTAACTTCTCACGTTTCATGGCTGAGGGTCAAAAGGCAGCATGCAAATGTATTAGACCAAGAATCATCAAACCAACAGAAAAAAGTAAAAGTAAATTTATATATGTACGTGTACATATGCCCTCCATCTCCCTTACACTCAACATTTTTCTTGTTCACGGATCTGCAGACTGGGCACGGCCTTTCTGGACAGCTCCTCTGTTCTCTTCAGAGCTGGGACGTCTTGAAGGCTGGGGCCGGAAGCATCTGAAGGCTCACCTGCTCAGACAGCTGGTGCTGCCTGGGTATCTCTACCTCTATGAGGCTTCTGTACATGTCTTCTCCAGTATGGTGGCTTCAGCGCAGCCAATGGAGATACAGTGTTTACATCTATTAAACTGGCAAGTGTAAGGCCCAGTACTGGCAAGGAGCTGGGATCTATTGCTAGCAAAGGTTAAGTTAATGAAACTACTTGAGAGAGCAATTTGGCAGTATACACCAAAATGTTAAATTTGGTGTGTTCTAGCAATTCCACTGCTAGGAATTTTCCCTTCAGATATAAACAAAAGTTTACCAAAATATTTTGCAATGTGATATATTACAAAATATTTTGTAATGTAATTATTTTGTATTAATGTATATAAAATGCCCATTTCACCATTGTATATACTAGCAAACCCCTGAAAACTTGAATGCCCATCAGCAGAGACTGTGCCGAACCCCACAACCGCCCTGCTAATCTGGGCCATCTTCAACGAAGGCCTAACTCCTCAACTCCCAACTTGCCTCTCACGGCCACTGGAGCCCCGCCAATCAATCCTTCAGTGCAAAAAGTGCAGAATGGATTTTCTCATGCCCACCCCACCACAGCTCTAAATCCTTCAGGGCATCCCAAATTCCTACAAGACCCCATGTACCTCTTACCTCTCCAGCCCGCACATAGGCTGTCCCTCCTCTGCTACTTCTAAATACAGGGCCTTTGCATGGACTGTTTCCTCTGCCTAGATGGTTCCATTCCTCCCGCCTCCTCCTGCCTCACAGAGGTCCTCTCTGACCATCCCGAGATTCCACCCACCTCCACCCCACCTCTTGGCCTGTGGACTTCCTTCATATTTCTACCAGTTGCCATTTTACTTTGTATGAGACTCATTTTTTTTTTTTAATTTTTATTTATTTTTTTCCCCCAAAGCCCCAGTAGATAGTTGTATGTCATAGCTGCACATCCTTCTAGTTGCTGTATGTGGGATACGGCCTCAGCATGGCCGGAGAAGCGGTGCATCAGTGTGCGCCCGGGATCCGAACCCGGGCCGCCAGCAGCAGAGCGTGCGCACCTAACCACTAAGCCACGGGGCCGGCCCTGTATGAGACTCATATTTGTCTTTCCCCACCAAACCGTTAAGCTTCACAGTGGCAGGGGCTATATCTGCACTGTCCCTGGCACCCAGTAGGAACTAGCACGTAACATTCAGTAAGTACGGGCTGAGAGGGCTGTGCAGGAAGCAGTGCGATGGAGGTGTACATTCTGACACATAAAAACATAAGGCACAGGGCAGAGCACGGGGTATGCTCCCCTCTGCCTCGTTACAACAATTATCCAGTCAGGAAAGTGGCTCTATGCTGGACCATCACGGCTACAGATGACAGAAACACCACCAACTGCCCTCGGTAAAACCTGGCAACACTGAGGGACAAGGCTTGCCTCAGACCTGGCTGGATTCAGGGGCCTAGATGGTACCACCAGGACCTGGCTCTCCTCGCTTCTCACACTGCCCGTGTCGGCTCCCTCCTGACAGCTCTCCTCTGCACAGGGCAAGATGGCTGCAGCAGCACCAGCTGCACATACCCCAGGTTCAAATTGTAGGAGAAACAAAAACCACTTCCTCCCGAGGTGGCTCAAGCAAATTCACCCAGGATTAGCTCCGCCTGGGCCTCTTGCCCTTCACTGGAGAGGGGGGCCTGGAAGGGGACGGCCTGCAGGGCGAATGTCCCACTCAAAGCACAGAAGTGGGAGTAGAGAGGGTGTGGCTCACCAGTAGGAAATCTGAGTTACCAAAGTAAGGAGAAATAGATACTGCGAGGCCAACACACACATCACTATGAGCTGGTAAATGCCCATGTTTTTTTCTTAAACAAATGAAGAGCAGCTCCCTCTGGGACAAGGCAGTGGCAGCAGCGTGGGCACAGACTTCTCACTTTGTACCATTCTTCACACGACATTGTCTAACCATGTACATGTGCTATTTTTAATTTGTTAAAAATCATAACGGAAGTTTTTTACAAATAATTTTAGTTCTTAAAAATGACAGGTATATAAATGCTGTCACTCTTACTCAGAGTAGGCTAAACATGAACTGCAAAATCAGACATTAACAGGTAGCACGTCATGTTAGTACCATACAAAAACACCACAAATTTAGGCAGTTTATCAAAGAAAAACATTTAGAAATGAATGAGGTTATGGAGTCTTCTGCCATACTCTGCAAAGGACTCTGCTTCCCAATTTACACCCTTTAAAACCGTCACATTAAATGGAACATACGACCCTCAACACCAGCATTACTCATTCCTAAATAAGGACACAGAACAGAACCCCTGAACTCAGCCACATTAAACCTGATGGATACCAAGAGTTCTCTGTAACTGACGAGAGGATTCAAGTCAAAGAAATTTAAAGTGAATACTTAGGATTTCCACATCATATGATCTTCTGTTCTCTGCATAGATTTGGGATTTACACATCCTGGCGTCCTGACAGTATATTAAATACCAGAGCTCCGTGTGGTGTTCCCATGGCGTGTTTTAATTTCACAGTAATGAAAATGATGTTTGCAGCATGAAGAGCCTGATTCAATTAAGTCAAGAGTCTTAAGTTCGTCTGATTAGAACCTGGTATCCTTTCAGTTAACAGAAAATAAAAAGCACGGACGCGGGCCGGCTCCGTGGCTTAGCGGTTAAGCGCGCGCGCTCTGATGCTGGCGGCCTGGGTTCAGATCCCGGGCGCTCCCCCGAGGCACCACTTCTCCGTCCAACGCGAGGCCGAGTCCCACGTACAGCAACTGGAAGGATGTGAACCTATGACATACAACTATCTACTGGGGCTTTGGGGGGAAAAAAATGAATAAATAAAATCTTTAAAAAAAAAAAAGCACGGACGCAGCAGGCCACCAGATCAGAGCAGGTGCGATGAGGGGAGTGGTGCCACAGCAGTGTTGACAACTCCCCAAATTTAAACGAGAAAAAGCAACACAGTCAGGTTTCCATTTAAAATGACTTTATAGTAAACATGAATTTGTCAGTGTCCAATGTTAATTAAAAAACTGCTCCCTTCTTACGTGAAGCCTTTAAAATGAGAAATCTTATACTGACCACAAACTGGTCATGTGGCAGACCTTTTCTAGAAGAAACGAGAATCTCATCCAGTGTGCAGTTCCACGTCCACCCCCATCCCTGAGAGCCCTGGCCGTGCTCTGTCCCGTGTGATCCTCCGCAAAGCGCAGGGCTGCCCCATTACAGGTCTTCTCTTTTATTCCTAGCTCGATTGTCTTCCTTTGGAGCCCGAGATTTCGGGTCTCCCTCCTTCTTCTTTTTGCCCTTCTCTTGCTTGGTTTTATTTTTCTCTTTGCTTCCTCCTCCTTTGCCCGGGTACACCTGTCCCTCCAGAGTTACATCAGCACACCTGTCCTGACTGACCAGAAAATCCTTGATCTCCCAGGCGTAGCTCCCATCTCGCAGCATGAAGATGGCACGGTCTGAGCCCACGATGAACCTGCACAGACGCGACCTTACAGTCAGCACACACTAGTAAAGTACTAAGGGCTCAGAGCGATTCTATGGCTCTTAACCAAGAAAAACAGTTCCTTTCAAATTCTACATGAATACAGAACAAAAAATCCTATATTCCAAAGCCTAGTAGCTATTGACACTTGATGTTTGAAAATACCAGCTGGCTGAATTATTTAATACCTCAGCTAAGATCTAAATAGAAACAGACCCAGATGACCCTTTAGGGTACAAGGGGATGCTCCTGTTGAGAGTCAGAATTAGGCAGAGCTCTCAGGGTGCTGCAGACACCGCTCAGGGGTGGCTGTGGTAGACACAGGGGGGAGGCTGCCAGATGAGTCTTGTTTACATTCTGAGCTGCCCAGTGAGTTTCATTTGACAAAAGGCTTCTGCTGATAAAGGCTGAAAACCACTGGTTTAGATGGAGTCGTGAAAAGAGACCCAGGAAGGGCTCGAGAGGACACCCAGCTACTGGACAGAAATGCTGACCCTGGAGGTTAACAGCAAGTAGCCCAAGTATGCCCACACTCAACAGGTCCCCAGGAGCAAAGAGGAATGGGATGGGGCTGGGTGGGCCACCAGTGTGGCCAGTGGGCTATGATCGCTCCATTGCTGAGGGGCTACCCCCACACTTCCACCTTCAGGTTACTGGCCCCAGCCCTCCAGAGACCAGTGGCAGCTCTGGGCCAGTCATTACCAAAACACTTATTCGTTCCCTCGAATGTCCACTTAAGCTAAGGAACAGCATTCTGCATCTCCTAGTATTCCTCCACTTCTTTTCATTGCTTTCATATTTCCTAAGCTAAGACATTTGAAGACCCTGAATTTCAGAACTATTATTGAGGAGGAAAAAGGAAATTCCTTAAAATTGCACCTCAGGATCAAACTGAGCTGTGAAAACCAGACCTCTTCACCTTAAATTAGTTATCTTGAGCACTCTAAACACAGTGCACACAAAGGCATCCTCCAGGGAGACTTCTAAAGGAAGCACACTGTCAAACCACAATGAATCTGCCCCCACCACTGTTTACTCAGATAAAATACAAGTTAAAGACACAAAGATACGTAAACCTTCAGGATCAAATGAGACGTTTTAAAAAAAACACAACTTACTGGCTTTGACCAATAATGAATGCTCTTCTTTAAAGAAAAACAATTAGATAACTAAATAAATGTACGAGAAGAAACACTAGAGAGGCGAGTCCAGGGCCGTCAGTACTGCCAGAAAGGGCACCTGCTCTACCGCCCCAGGAACAGGCCCCACACCCACACGGTGCTCTCCACACACGTGGGCGCTTTACCTCTGCACGTCGTAGTTGGCGTTGAAAAGGCTGCCCTGCCAGAGACTGGTGATCTCCTCCGTCTCCTTCTCAGTGGGGCTTCCTGACACCGTGACGAACATCATGAGCGTCTTCCCTTTCTTCGTCATTTTCAGTATGCTCTCCGGCTTGCCCGGGTCTATCTGGGAGAAGTCGATCGGTGCGGAGGGTCTTTTGTGCTCTGGGAGATCTCCTTCTTCTATGTCATCGTCTTTCTATCAGGACGGGGGAAAAAGCATTCAACCTGTCATCAGAAATGTGCTTTTCAACCGGCACGGGCAAAAACACCTGCCTATCACATCAGGTGCAAGTTATGACCTAAGTTATAACAGAAAAGGGAAAACCCAGGGAGTGTTCCTCTTCTCCTGGACTTTCAAGCAAAGTCTCAGTTTCAGGCAGTTGCCTACTACCCGTCACTCCAGGTCACCAGTCAGAGTCCCCATGTGATGAGTTTCTACAGGCTTTTTCACTCTCAAAGCATCTACCAATTCTGAGAGACTGTAAAAATGGCCACATTCCAGTTTGCTCATACAATGACATACTACACAGCAATGAAGAATAATAAATACTGACACATGCAACAAATCTCGAAACTATCATATTGATTGACAGAAGCCAAGCACAAAATCAGATGTACAATCTCATTTACTTAAGTTCAAGAATAGGCAAAACTAATCTGGAATGACAGCAAGCGGAGCAAGAGCTGCCCCTGGCAGGGGTGTGTGAGGGAGACTGACTGAGGCTGCACACGGGGGAACTTTCTGGGGTGATGGAAATGCTCTATGTTTTGACAGGGGTGTGGATACCATAGATGTACCCATTTGTCAAGACTCACGGCACTGGATACTTAAAATCTGCATTTCGTGTACACCTATTTGACCTAAAAAGTAAGAACTGTAACCAAATATTCAATCGAGTTGTAGGTTTGGTTTCTGCAGCGGTATGAAATAGCAATTCTGAAACTACCTTCTGTGAACTCTAGGCTTGAGTAAAGGAGTAAATATATGAGGATAATGAGAACTGGGTTCTTCACTTTTGGAAAGGAACTCAGAAATACGGAAGGAGGAAGAATGTACCCTGTGGTATGAGGCTGCAACTGGAGGCATCAGAAGGAACTCATGATTTTTAGATAGATACATAGATAAAAAATATTTATAAGAATTAAGGTATCTTGGAGAAAAGGTTAATTCCAGCAAGGAAAACAGAAGATAGCCTGGAACATCTTTTTGCATCAGAGAGTAAGAAAGTGCTCAAAGAATGAGGGGAAGTGTCAAAGGGACAGAGAAGCCGACGTGATGCAGGGCTCAGGGGCCTAATAGGCAATACTCTGAAGATGAAAATAAATGACAGAATTACTTATAACCCCCAAAATAAAATATAAACCACTGAGTCCATATTGATATAAATGAATGAATAAATTACTAACAGTAGAATACCAACTAATAAATAGAAGATAAATAGATAGATGGATAAAAGTACTTAAAAGAACCAGTGTTCCGTGGAGAAAAGGCTAATTCCAGCAACAAAAAGAAATGGAGTACTGATAGAGGCTCCCATATGGACGATATTTGAAAACATTAAGGTGAGTGAAAGAAGCCAGACACAAAGGACCACACACTGTATGTGTCCATTAATACAAAATGTCCAGAAGAAACAAATCTACAGATAGAAAGTAGGTGAGTGGTTGCCTGGGGCAGGTGGAGAGGGGGGAGGAATGGAGGAGGGGGCATGGAGACCATAGAGTTCCTTTTTGGGGTGATGAAAATGTTCTAGAATTGACTGTGGTGATGGTTGCACAACTCGACTCAAATATACTAAGAACCACTGAAATGTACACTGTACATTTGGGTGAATCATATGGCATGTGAATTATATCTTGATAAAGCTGTTATTAAAAAAACCCTAAAATAAAACAAAAACCCCTATATCACTCTTACTTGGTCCTCTTGACAAATCATTGAAGGGCTGAGACTTAAGACACCAACACTAATGTATTGAATTAAAATATATATATATTTTTTATAATTTTATTTATTTATTTTTCCCCCAGAGCCCCAGCAGATAGTTGTACATCATAGCTGCACATCCTTCTAGTTGCTGTATGTGGGACGCGGCCTCAGCATGGCCGGAGAAGCGGTGCGTTGGTGCGCGCCCGGGATCCGAACCCGGGCCACCTGTAGCGGAGCGCACGCACTTAACCGCTAAACCACGGGGCCGGCCCTGAATTAACATATTTTTAATGGAAGATGAGAACAAAAAAATCCTGCAGCAGTGGTTGCAGGTGAAGCTGATCTAGGCTCTGGCTTCAGCTCTACCCGACTGCCCTCGGGACTGCGGGAAGACTCCTCACTCCTCTAGGCCTGCCCCTCACCCGTGCAAGAAAAGGCACAACTGGTGATCTCCACACACAACACACCAGCCTTCTCCTCAACTCAGCCACCATCTCAGCTGCCCCGTTTCCTCCTCTCTTTGCTTTAAGAGTTGATGGCGGTAGACAGTGGCCTGTGCTGCCATCAGAGGGCTCGGGTTCAGCTCCAGGCTCCACCCTTTAGCCCTGTGGCCTTGGACAAGTTTGAAAATCACTTTCTTCACCTACAGTGGAAGAGAGGGGAATAACAGTACCTCCGTCGTAGGGTTGTTTGGGGGGTTGACTGACACACAGGTAAGCAGCAGACACTCAGGACCTGTTGGCCCCCTGTAATCTGCCTCCAACCAACCATGGAGATCACACTCTCAAAGTCACATAGGAGCTCCTGGTTGCCAAAGTCACAATCTGTTTCTGTCTTCATTCCTTCCTACTTGTCCACAACATTCATTATGCTCTCTTTAAACACTTCAAGACTTCCAGTTGGTTTAGTAACCTAGGATATTTGTACTTTTCAAACTGATTTCACTAACGGCCATGAAATTACCTCAGTAGGTCACAAGCAGCATTTCTTTTTTAATGAAAATATAATTAAATAACCAGAAGTCTAGTAATGCATTCAACCAGGGGAAGGACTGTTTCAAGAAACTTTAGTTTCCATTTTATACGTCTTTGTGTTACAGTTGCAGGAAAAAAAAAAAAAAACTGAAACATCGTGCCCTAGGTGCAGGGAAATGCTCCGTACTACCCTTGACAGTCCCAGTGCCTCCCTGGGTAACCTTACCTGCTCTCATCACTTTCTCTATGCTGGAAGCAGTCAATCTGCAGCCCCAGGCAGGGCTGGGATGGCGTGAGCAAGTGAGGCACTCCCCAGACCCCAGGCCCAGCCCTGCCTCCAGGCCAGTCTGGCATTTTTGGATGGCTTCCCCACTTCTCCATTGCTGTCAAACTCAATGAACTCCCCTTCTCTGCAAATCCTTTCCTTCCTCCCATTTGTCCCTGATAACAACACCAGCTACCATCTACTGAGTAGATACTATATCCCAGGGACCTTCTATTTTATATTTCCAACCTTCAGGCCAACCCTACAAGGTCTCCACTGAATATATGATGAGGCTCAGATAAAATAAATAACTTATTCAAGGTCACATGCTAGGAGAGGTGGCAATGAAAAGCAGACCCACATTTCTGGCTCTGAATCCCCTCACCCGCGCCTTCCCATTGCACCTGTTACCGTGATGTAAAATGAAAGAAATGAAATTTGGTTTATCTATACCACTGGGGACTCAGCATCAGTTCTACCACAGTGGAAGGAGTCCTCCCCTTTGCTCCCTACTCCACACCGGAGGCAGGCCTCTCGCTGAAGCTCTGGTGCCCACACTATCGGGAAGGAATGGGGGGTGGATTCAGGGATCGCCACTGGGGGAAGAACTGCTTCCCACAAAAAGCACCACAGACACGGATGCACTCCCACAGAGAAATCACTGCTCCTAGGGAAGGACGCTCACATTCGCAGAGAGTCTGCAAACATCAGTTCCTTTGTCTGCATGACACCCTGCAAAGTGGGATGTTCTCCGGCTTTACGGACAAGGAAAGTGAGGACCACAGTTACCTAGCGGTAGAGCTAGGTCTGAAACCTCTGTCTTTTGACTACATTATGCTGTCATCTTTCTGGTCACACAATCAACCACCAAGTCCTGTTAAGAGTGTAAAATCTCTCACATTTCTCCCTTCTACTCCATTCCCACAGCTTCTAACTTAATCTAGGTCCTCCTCATTTGCACTTCTGTTCACCAAAGCACACAGCAGTGTAGTAAAATAGTTAAAAGAACAGGCTTTAAAATCAAGTGACTTAATTTGAAATTCAGCTAATGTGCTGTGCGACCTTGGGCAAGTTACTTAACCTCTCTGGGCCTCAATGTCATCATTTAGAAAATAGGGATAAGAACCTCCCTCATCAATGTGGTAAGAGGATTAAATGAGATAATGTGCTTAGAACAGTCCTGTTACCTAATGAACACTCAATAAATACTAAGTTATCTCTGCCTTCAGATTCTCTCCCTGCCCATTCATCCTAAACATTGCTGAGCAAATAATTTTTCTGAAGTTTAGCCCTGATCATGATATTCCACTATTCAAAAACCTTCAATAACTAAAACATCTACTCTAGGGCATATTCTGAAGTCTTTTAAAAATATTATGAAGACTATGTAGCAACTTGGGGAAATGCTTAATATATCTCAAATGAAAAAAGGAACAGCAGAAAATTCCATCGATGCTGCTTTGAGCTGCAAAAATTACGTCTGCAAATGGAAGGGCACACACAAGAGTGAACACGTTTTGGGATGAAGTTATGGACGATTAAATATAAACATTCCGGTATTGTAATGTTTAGGTAACACAACTTTTCAAACTCATTATAGATTGCATGTTTCCTTCTAAATAGAGTTCAAAGCTCATAGCACTCAAAGCCTAGCATGACCTGCTCCCCACTACTGTGCTTCAGACGCAGTCTGCTCCAGCCACCGAAATCATTTATTTCAGCATAGCTAATGACTGGATTGCACCAGGCTAAGTTCTTTCCATGTTTTCTCAGTGAATCCTTAGAACTACTTGAGGTGGGTACTACTAACACCTCTGTTTTGCAGACAAGGAAACTAGGCAGAGAGAGCTTCCTTACGAGCCCACATTCACATTTCAGTGGTTTGACCCAGGCAGTCTAACTCCACAGCCCAGGCTTTCAACATTTGCACCATTCTTCCCAGTTCCCACACATTCCACCCTCAGCTCAGGCTGCTCCATCAGTAATGTCCTTCTCCCACACTTTCCTTGGCCTAAAATGCCATTTCCTCCCTGAAACCCTCTGAGATTGGCACAGCACTTTCTTTTATAGGGCTCAGCAGTTTCTACGTTGCATTATGGTTATTTTTATCATCATCTACTGTCCCCGATGAGTGGACCCCTTGTTCATCTCTGCAGCACTCTGGCTGAAGGTCTGAGTATCTCCAGGAAAGGTTCCTCATGAGGTGTTCTTACTGGAGCAGATGAAATGAACATTTGCTGGAGTCCAGAAGTAAATCGGGAGGTCTCAACGGCGATGGTGAACGGGGAAGGAACTGCTGCAAGTTCCCTCCTCATCAGCGGTCTGCACACTCAAACCCGCCCCCACCTTTCCTTCAGCAGCAGATAAACGCGAAAACACACGTCCACTTTCTTCCAGTCAAACGCAGCAGATAGCACTCAAACTCATGTCTGAAAGCCTCCTCAGACAGGCACGCACAGAGACTGCCACAAAATGATAAAACAGTGTCGGATGGAATCATCCAGTAAAATGCCCTCACTTTGCAGATAAGAAACCCGAGGCCTAGAGAAGAGACAGGACTTGCCCAAGGTTACACAGTGGGGAGAACGCATGTTTCCGACTCTACTCCACCAGCCGTGCCAATTAACCAGGACAGCTCAACCCGCTATGGAAGGAAGGCAGGCAGCAACGTGGTTTTGGTTAGTGAACTTTATCTAAACACCTTGTATACGCACCCTCTAATTATACGCTGCAGTGCATTCAAGTAACAAACCAAAAAACTCACTCTCAGAAAAACAAGTTATTGCTCCTTCATATGAAAAGTGTGAATTCCGCGACAGAGAGCTATCAGCCTTTGCGGCGCCCACCCACCCCCCAAAGTAAATCCACCCACAAAACTCCAAAACTCTCAGCAGGGAAATATACCAAAACGGGGAGTCTGAAATCCCACGGGTTTAGAGGACGGCAGAACTACCAACGCTGCGAGGCGCCTCCTGAAAGGGGGCCTCGCCCGCCCCTCGCCCCGTCCTGCAGGAGCGGAGGGGAAGGTCTCCCGCCCCACACGCACCGCACACCGACCGCGGGGCACGCACAGCAGGGCTGAAGAGCGAGGGCTGACCCGGGATGCGGGCGGCCCGGGAGAGGCCCGGGGCGGGGGTCGGAGGAGGCACCGAGGGTCAGCGGGGGCTCGAGGGCGTCAGCAGGGACGCACGGCAAGAGGAGAGAGGTTAGCTGTCGGGGTGAGAGGTCAGCGGGGTTGGAGACGGGACGGAGCAGAGCCGGGGGAGCGCGCCGCGGACCTCCCACTGCTCCAGGAGACGCGCCATGTCCGCGTCGTTGTAGTCGCGGATGTCCTTCTTCTTCTTCCGGGGAGACAGGCTGGCCTCGCCGGGCGTCGCGGCCGGGCTCTCCGCCGCGCAGACCCGAGGCGGTGGCAGCTGCAGCAGCAGGTCCGAGGCACAGAGGAGGACCACGGCAGCGCGCGCCCAGCCGGACGCCGCCATCTTCGCCGCGCCGTGCCGCCGCGCACACCAGCCGTGTGCGCGTCGGGCCCCGCCCCCGCTGACTCTCTAGCCCCGCCCCTGCCGCCTCTAGCTCCGCCCCCGGCCCGCGCTAGCCTACCAGGCCCCGCCCTGTCCTAGTTCCTCCAGCCCCCGCCCCCGGGAGCCCCGCCTCTCCGCCATGTTGGCCCCGCCCCGCCCCGCGGCTCCGCCCCGCGGCCGCGCTGAGCCTCTCTGCCCTGGCTGGCCGCACCGAGGCCTCGGGTTCACTTCCCGCCCGAGGCCGGCCTTCCGTTCTCTGACGCGCGGGCCGGGTCACGGGTTCCCACGCGGCCAGGAACCCTCAAATCCTCCGGGGCCTCAGTTTCTCTCTCTGCCGTGGGATGGAGTGGAGCTGGAAGTTCGGTGGCCGCCGGTTCGGAGTGTCCCCGGGTCTCCGCGGTCCCTGAGAGTGGCCGGGGAGAGGAGGGCGGGGCGTCTGGCCCGCGGCTTCCTGCTGGGCTCGGAGGTTCAGTTCGCCGGCTTCCATGCCGCTGTCATCGCTCCAACTCGGAAAGCTTGTTAAAAAAGTCATTACTTTTCGTTTTTAAAAGCGCTTCAGTATTTCTTCTGATTTTAACCTCATACTGTAGGCTCTGACTAATCCTTTTCAAGGTTGAATCATTCTATCTTTTGTTTTCTTACTTAAAAAGATTCTGGCTAGAGACGCTTTAAAACTCCACAAGTTCTAAATGGCTGATCTGCTTTCTTTTACATTTTTAATTACATAAGAAAGACATGAATCACTCACTGCAGCTGTAAAATGTTTGAACATTATACAAAGTTCCAGACTTTGACTCTACCCCACAATTCTACTCCACACCCACCACAGTTACCAGTTTGTTGCGTACCGTATACATTTTTCTGTGCATTTACAAACATCAAATGTCTCTAGAAATGGTTTTGTTGCATTTATATGTGTGTTTATGGCAACATACTGTACAAATAGTTTATTTCCTTATTACTGTTTTTCTTTCTTTTTTTTTTTGAGAAAGATCAGTCCTGAGCTAACGTCTCCTCTTTCTGCCAAGGAAGATTGGCCCTGGGCTAACACCCATGCCCCTCTTCCTCTACTTTATATGGGACGCCACCACAGCATGGCTTGACAAACGGTGCATCGGTGCACGCCCCGGATC
Source organism: Ceratotherium simum simum (assembly GCF_057802395.1). NCBI lineage: Eukaryota > Metazoa > Chordata > Mammalia > Perissodactyla > Rhinocerotidae > Ceratotherium > Ceratotherium simum. Next base: position 97,110,347 of record NC_141902.1, on the reverse strand, counting down.
CAAACATGCGAACCCCAGGCTGCTGAAGTGGAGCACGCACACTTAACCACAGCACCACTGGACCGGCCGCTCCTTATTACTCTTTTGGTGGGCCTTTATTACCAATTTTTCCCCTATTACAAAAAAAATAGAGCCATGATATCTCTCTTTATTCATGCCTCATGTTGTGGGCTGAATTGTATCCCCCAAAATTTCATATGTTGAAGTCCTACTCCCCAGCCCCTCAGAATGTGACTGTATTTGGAGGTAAGGTCTTTAAAGAGCTAAGTTAAAATGAAGTCATTAGGGTGGGCTGTAATCCAATAGGACTGATGTCCTTATTAGAACTGGAAATTTGGACATAATCATGTTTGGGAGGAGACCATGTGAAGACACAGGGAAAGATGGCAGTCTGCAAGCCAGGGGGAGAGATCTCAGAAGAAACCAACCTTGCTGACACCTTCATCTGGGACTTCTAGCCTCCAGAGCTATGAGAAAATAAATTTCTGTTGTTTAAGCCACATAGTCTGTGGTACTTTTTTACGGCAGTCCTAGCACACTAATACACCTTTTCGGATAGGATTAATAAGCTGCATATAACAGAAAATGGATTTTTTTTAACAGTTTTATTTATTTATTTACTTTCTTGTGAGGAAGATCAGCCCTGAGCTAACATCCGTGCTAATCCTCCTCATTTTTTGCTGAGGAAGACCAGCTCTGAGCTAACATCTATTGCCAATCCTCCTCCTTTTTTTTTCCCCCCGCGAAGCCCCAGTAGATAGTTGTATGTCATAGTTGCACATCCTTCTAGTTGCTGTACGTGGGACACGGCCTCAGCATGGCTGGAGAAGCCGTGCGTCGGTGCGCGCCCGGGATCCGAACCCGGGCTGCCAGAGGCGGAGCGCATGCACTTAGCCGCTAAGCCACGGGGCCAGCCCAGAAAATGGAATTTTTTAAAAAGTGGTTTAAACAAGACAGAGGGCTTTGTTGTTATTGTCTGATTTTTCTTTTATGGAAACTGAGCATCTAGGGCTGATATTGTGGCTCCCCAGTCATCTGGCACCTAGCCTCTTTCTCATCCTGCTCCATCACACTGGCCTATGGCTTCCATCCTCAAGCTCACCACAAGTTCCGAGATGGCTACTGGAGCTCCAGCCATCAAGGTGACTTTCATCCAGAGGAAGAAAGAAGGGAGGAAGGCCAAAGGGAGCATACCTTTCAATGGAGTCAGCTTCCTGTAAGCAGCCTTCTTGGACGTGCCATGGAGCACTGCTGTTTACATTCCATTGGCTGGAACCCAGCCCTCCAAGGGAGGCTGAAACAGCCTTCCAGCTCCATACATTGTCACCCCAAATAACGCTGGGCTCTGTTAACAAGGGAGAAGAGGAAGTGGATGTCGAGTAGGCAGTTAGCTGACAATGTCTGCCTCACCTTCGCTCTTAGGACCACTGCTGTTTAAATTCTCTGTCCTGGAGTGGTGGCTGATGTTCTACATATGCGTGCATGTATCTATATACAAGCGTTTTCTGTGGACAGTGAGCAGAAACAACTCATAAGAGAAAGAGGATTTTTTCTTTTCTTTTCTTTTCTGAAATCATAGGGGAAATGTCATAAGCTTTCTCCCCAGGGCGCATTGCTCCACCCAGTGGCTTGGAGCCGTGTCCTGGTGCAGTCATGCTAAAAAACATGCACAGCTGTGGTCGATCATGTGCTCTTCTGGGAGGGGTCACCCTGGTAATCCATTTTGCCAGCTGCCAAGTTAAGGTGCAGAAGTGCTGGGATTTCTTGTCCACAGTATCTAGTTGTATAGAATAAAAGTCATTAAGTGTTTTACAGAAACTGTTGGGATTGTGTAAAAAAATTCCAGGGCTACTGACTTTCATCTAAGGAGGAAATCAATTCAGTTTATAATCCACCGAGGTGAAAATATCTGGATTGATGGCATTTTCACCATTTTGGTGTTTGGAACTTGATTCAGTTCACCTCTGCAAGAATTTATTTCCCAAGGGCCTCCTGTCAACCAAGAACCAGGCGAGACACCGATGGAGAGATTAATTGAACAAGGTCCCTGCTCCACAGAGACTGCAGGCCAGCAGAGAAGAGAAACAACACACAGTGAGTAGAGTGTGTATTACAGGAGGTCAGGACCTGATATGATGAGAATAATATCCTTATTTCAAATAAAAGGAAACCCTGGTTTTGGAATTACATAATTTGTCTGAGATCACACAGCTAGTGAAGCGGCAAGAATCTGAGCCAAGAGGTACTGGATGATGAGGTGTGTCTTTCCTCCACCATGGCATGGTCTGGGTTACTCATCCAGGCACTCAGCATAGTTGGACTGGGAGCCCTATGAGAGTTCCATTGAAAAGGAGTCTGAAGGCGGGAATGCTCAGATGGGGTGAGAGGAGAATCTGAACCAGGTCTGAGGCAGGGTAGCAGGGCAGGAGAGGAGGGGACAAAAGTGAAAGAGATTGTATGGTTATGGCCTAAATGAAGCCACTAGCCTCTCATTGCTCTGGGATTTAATACTAACCACACCTCTAAGTGGTTTGGTGACTGCAGATGGTAAAATGGAATCTCAGATCTAACTTGTGTCCTAACCTGGGGTCATCTTGGCCTGTGTCATCCCACAACAAAGGAAGGATGCCTCAGCTGGAGGGTGCAGCAAGAGTTCTAGCAATGTTTGGAATCAGGCAGGGGTGATCCTCAAAATATTGAAAAACTGGAATGGCACAGTTACCACGTAATCAGAACTGAGGCCTATGACCTGAAAGGTAAAGCATGTTCTGGAGGCTCTGGTGGAGCAAACATTAACCCTTTAAAGACTGGATCATGGGGCACTGGGCGAGGAACGTCCTGGGGAGTGGGACCAGGGTGGAGATAGGGGAGGCAGGGACTATTTACCATTCTTTTGCTCCTTTTTAATCCAGTGCAAGAAGAGGCATCGCGCATCTCCTGACCTTTACCCGCCCCTAAATTTACTCACATATAGCAACCAACTGATTATCTTTTACTATAATTCCTGATTTTCAGGAGGGAATGTGATTGGCCCAGGCTGGGACGGATATTCATTCCTGGTCACCATCATTACTTGTGAACAGGAGAGCAGGACTCATATAATTAAATATAACAATTAAAACTTGTGTTTGGGGCCAGCCCCGTGGCCTAGTGGTTAAGTTTGGCACATTATGCTTCAGTGGCTCAGGGTTCTGTTCCCGGGCATGGACCTACACAACTCGGCAGCGGCCATGCTGTGGTGGCATCCCACATACAAAGTAGAGGAAGATTGGCAACAAATGTTAGCTCAGGGTGCATCTTCCCCAAGCAAAAAGAGGAAGATTGGCAACAGATATTAGCTCTGGGCGAGTCTTCCCCAGAAAAAAAAAAAAGCATAAATAAATAAACTGTATTTAAAAAACCCAAAAAACAAAAAAATTTCTGTTTGCCAAACACCATGAAAAAAAGCTAAAAGACAAATAGTAAAGTGGGAGGAAAACTCCAACATGGCACATACAAAAATATCTTCCAAATCAGTAAGAAAAAGATGAACACCCCAATTGAAAAATGGGAAAGGATATGAACAATATTTTTATGTATCCAAAATAAATAAATGACGAATTTATATATGAAAAAAAGTGCAGAACCTCACTAGGTATCAAAGAAATGCAAATCCAAACAAGATCTAATTTTTTGCCTGTCAGTTGGGCCAGGATAAAAACAAGGATAGTGTACACTGCTGGCAAGGCTCCGGAAACAATATTCTCTTTCACCTCTGGGGGTGGAGTTTTTCTGCATGAAAGTTAGATGAAATGTATCAAAACCCTCAAAAATGTGCATAATCTCTGATTAGCAATTCCACTTCTGAGAACTGACTCCAAGAATAAACATTGGAAATAATAGTAATGATAATAATATGGAGCACTCGCTATGTGGCAGGTACTCTTCTGAATGCATTACGTGTATTTCTTCATTCATTCATTGTAATGATGCTACTAACACTTTCCTAAGAGGGGAAAACGGGAACCATCCTAAATGTTCAAAAATAGTAGATGGTAAAACCTGTAATTACATATTGTAAATTATAGTCCACTCATACAATAGAAGCACTGCAATCATTAAATATGATATCATAGATATATATTTGTTGGTATTAAAGATGTTCATTTTATATTATTAAATGATATAATGTTATAAAATGGTATTAAAATTATATGGATATGCATGGGAAAATAGAAGCAAATATGTATATGATGGCTACCTCTGAGTGGGATTTCATATCGGTTGTATTTTAAAAGGGAGGGAATGCACATAAACACACTGATGCCCCCAAAATATTGATTGATACCGTTCTCTCCACTAAGATTTGAGAAGAAAAAGTCCAATTTCAACCGAAATTTTCAGAATAATACAGTTAATCCAAATTATCCATAATACTGCAATTGACTTGAAAATCTGGGGATGAGATCTGAATCTCCTGAGAGGAAAAGGCAAGACTTTTTTCTGTGTTATCTGAAACATTGCCTGTACTTTGCAGCGCACATATGTGCAATTTTGTTTAGAGAGCTCGATCTCTGTTTCCAAAGAATCATCTCCCTGGATTCTCCCAAATGAGCTGTAAGAGGAACAGGGTGAACACACTTGCTAAGCAAACAGGCCTCGGACCTACGCTTCGGTCTTAGAGCCCTGAGCTATAGATCACTATCACAAAAGGGCTGCCCTGCTGTGCGTTCATGAATGTCCATGACTTTCTGTCCGTTACTGAGTGAAAGCTGTGGGCAACCAGATTTTCGTTCAGGCCGCCTTTCTTACAGAGAATTGCAAACAAACTAATTCATTAATTTATTACTTCCACAAACATTTATTGATGACCTGCAATGCATGAGGTGTGGGGGAGAGATGAACACAGAGTCACACCAATGGCTACAAACACACTACGCTAATGGCCACACTGAAGCTGTGCACACAGCACAGTTGGTGCAGACGGGCAGAAAATGCCCCGTCTGTCTGGGGGCCACGCAGGCTCCTTCTGAAGGAACAATAAATCTGTCAATCTGTGGTTATTGGCTGAGTGTGTGCTGGGCACCGTGAGAGATGTCAAAACTTGGTGAGGCGTGCGTGGCGTCAGGAGTCCAGGAGCCTGCATCTTAACACCTACCTCTTTTCCCCCACAGGATTCTGGAGCACGGAAAATACATCCCAAGATCACGGGCCAGTAGGGAAATGGGGTAGAGAATTGATCTGTGAAAGCAGTCTTCATCTCCATGTAGGGCTCTCTGATAAACTAGATTGGAGAAGATTCCAGATCTCCTAGGTCTTGGGACCTGAATGCCCAGGTGTGCCTGCCAAGGTATGACTGTTGCTGCCCACAGGCCTCCCTCACACACTCAGCCTCAGGTGAACAGAGAGACAGCATGGAGGGAGGGAGGGTGGGTGGGAGGTGGGTATGGGGAGGATGTGAGAATGATGGTCGAAATCCTGCCGGGAACAAAACACACCAGAGAGCAAGAGGACACGCTGGGTAAGGAGAGTGGCCTGTCACAGAGTGGTCCTGCTCCCTTATGAACTGTGGCCCAACCAATGTCAGACTCTCATCCTTCACTGGGAGGCATGAGTGAGTCAGGGGACATGAGGGGTAGGGATAAATTTTCCAGATATAAATCTCTTTTCTTTAGAAGAGATATTAAAGGAAGATAATAAAGGCTGATGTTTGGCTATTTGTAAGCAAGACCGCCTGAGATTGATTTGGCTCATCTGTGAGCACAAACGGAAAGCACAGACAGTGCGCAGAAGGAAAGACACATTAGGACAAAGAATGCCCCTTACTGACCACCAGGCGGCACTGTAGACCAGACACAGCTTGGTTATTGGTCTATAAAGTCTGGGGTGCGGTGTGAAAGTTGCGTATCTAACTTTACAGATTACAACTTCACAGAATTACAGATTGGCTTTTCATTGCCTCGTATGCATACAATGGGATATTATTCAGCTTTAAAAGGGAAGGAAATTCTGATACCTGCCACGATAACAATGAACTTTGAACACATTATTCTAAGCGAAATAAGCCAGACACACAGGGACAACTATTTATGATTCCACTTATGAGGTCCCTAGAGGAGTCAAATTTAGAGACAGAAAGTAGAATGGTGGTTACTAGGGGCTGGCGGAACGGGGAATAAGGAGTTGTTGTTTAATGGGTACAGACCTTCAGTTTGGGAAGATGCAAGATTTCTGGAGCTAGATGGTGGTGATGGTTGCATAACAACGTGAATGCACTTAATACCACTGAACTGTGGTTAAGTTCACAAAAATGGCTAAGAAGGTCAATTTTACATTATGAATATTTTACCGCAATAAAAAAAAATCTAGAGTGCTCATCCTGTTGTCTTATACCTGCCTAACGTCCAGGTGGTGGAAGCACCTTCTAGAACAAGGCAAGGAAGGACAGAAAGGATGTTTCCCCAATCCTGACTGCCCCAACCTCGGTCAATTCCACCTTTCCTCCCCAAACCCTCAGTTGGCTTGCTATTTGCATCTTGTTCATTCATTTATTTACTAAACGCCTACTAGGTGTTGCCCTTGAGCCAGGCACTGAGACTACATTCTCCAGTGGCCATGCCATCTTCTGCACTTGCTGGTCTGCTCCCTTTACCTTGCCCAGCCAAGCCCCCAGGCCACATGTTTTCAGCTTTCTTCTCTCACTCAATTTCCATTTTAATGAAAAATACTTTGCATAGTACCTTAGTTCATACCATATTTTATTTTTAAAAGAGGGTTAAAGGGATAATAGGTGGAGTTTTCTAAAGAGAAAGCCCTCACTCCAGGGACTCTAGGGACAGACACAAACGGCCCTTCTCTATTAATCAAGTTAGACTAAAATATGCTATAGCAACAAACCACCCTCAGATCTCACGGCTTAGCATGGAGTATACTTCTGGCTCGTGTCACCTGTGCAACACAGGTCAATGGAGGGTCTGCTCCGCAGTCACCTAGGCTAATGGAGACTCTGCCATGTTTTAGCTGCACCACTTAGCAGTCTCCTCGGTTGTTCCTGCTAGATAAGAGTGGAGAATTACAGATTGGCTCTTCTTTTTTTTTAATTTATATTTTGTTTTGTGAGGAAGATTAGCCCTGAGCTAACATCTCTCACCAATCCTCTTTCTGCTGAGGAAGACTGGCTCTGGGCTAACATCTGTGCCCATCTTCCTCCACTTTATATGGGACGCCATGGCAGCATGGCCTGACAAGCGTAGGTGCGCGCCAGGGATCCAAACACTGGGCCGCCACAGCGGATCCCGTGCACTAAACCACTACACCACCCGGCAGGCCCCCAGATTGGCTCTTTATTGCCTCAGCCCCGCACATCACTTCCACTTACATTTCACTGGGCAGAACTGATCACACGCCCCTGCCTGATTGCAATCGGACTATTTGGTGAGCAGTGTCATCTTTGCTGTAGTGTGTCTACTCTGTGCCCTCACTACACCAATAGTGAAACTGTGATGACTCGTTTGACTCTGCTGCCGTCTCTGGACTCGACCCTTCAGAAAGTGTAGCGCCCTCATATTACTTGTGCGCCTAGCATCGCTGGTCCTAGAGCGGTTTGGCGAATACATCAGGCATAGGGGGAAGGGTCTGACTTCTTTCTCATTTATAATAAGTTTCTGGAGCTACGGAGGACTAGGGTGCTATTTCTGGGCTACCAGAAAAAGAGCGTGATTTATCCAAGTGCTTTTCCCTCGTAGAAAAGTAACATAGATTAACCCTACAGAATTGCTGCTTGTTTAGAAAACTGTCAGTTTTATTGGCCTCAGTATACAAAGTAAGTAGGTTTGTCTATATTCTAGAAGATCTCTAGGGACGCTTTCAGTTATAAGTGGGGAGACCATCTAGGTGTGTATCTGTCGTTCCTGATTAATCTATTAATAGCATGTCTCAGTTCAAACAGCATGTCTCAAAACTGTTTTGGTTTGGACGACACGTTCTAAGGTCATCCTAGTTATAAGTAACTGAAAAAAGGTGACCCTGGCTCCTAGGAAGGGACAGAGAAACAAACACTTCCGTTCGCTAAACATCCCCAGCTTGTCTGGCTGGGCACCTACAGGGCCTGTTTGAGGACTAAGGGGTGGGGCACTTCAGGCGGAGGAAGCCCAGGACCTTCAACCACTTCCTGAAGAATAAGATCTGGGTAAAAGGAAAAGAGGCTGGAGGTGCTCTCCTCCGCAGCCATCTGCTGTCTTCCTGACCTTAGAAAGGCCCTTAAGCCATCTGAGCATCAGTTTCCTTACCTGTAAAACGGGTATAACAATGCTTACCTCCAAAGGCTGCTTCTTTCATTTAACAGTGGCCACTATTATTCCATTATTGAGCCGAAGACACAGAAGTTACGAGAGGGCAAACTGTGACGATCGAGGCTCATAATTCTAACAGCTACTATTTATGAGCCAAGTCCTCAGTCGGTGCACAGTATCTGATTTCGAGATGAGAAAACGGATACTTCGAGACAGAACTTGCACAAGGTCACACAACTCAGAAATGGCTGGGGAGAGACTGACGCCGGGAAGTCTAGTTCAAAGCCCGCGCTCTATGTAAGGGGCATTTAGTTAAAGGGAGGAAGCGGCGAGCATCCAGCCCCGCTCTTCGGACTCCATATCCAGTGCTCCTTCATTACCCTGCACAGCCTCCTCAGAATCCCACCATAGAAGAGGATCAAACACAACAAAGGGTAGGGGGAGAGCTTGGAAAGCTGCTCCATGTCCCGCAAAACGCGATGGTCGGACCCCAGCTTATCACTAGGGGATGGTATGGAGTGTCCGCCGCCCTTCAGTCCAGAGAACTGGCCACCTTTTAGACTTGCTTCCTTGGCGGGAAGGACGCGTGGAGCCCCCCGGTCTGGCTGAGAGCTTACGTAAGGCCAACTGGCGGCTGCGCCCCAGTCTCCCGAGGGTGTGCGCGGAGCCCCCGGCCCGGAGCAGGCCTCCCTCCCGTCCGCGCCCCCCGCTCTGGGCCGGGGACCGCCGAGGAGGATCGGGACCCCGGGCCGGGCGCCGGCGGCGACGGCGTTGGGCGGCGGCGTCCGCCCGCAGCCACCCAGCTTCCCGGGGGAGGAGCAGCGCATCGCGCAAGCATCCGGGAGCGGCGGTGGGGGCGGGAGGAAGGGCGAGAGGAGGAAGCGGGATTTAAACGAAAGGCGGTGACGCCACACAAAAGATTTCTATAGGCTCCAGGGAGGTTACGGCCGAGGCGCGGCGAGCCCGGGGGCGAGGCGCGGACGGGAAGAGGAAAAGCCTCCAGCGGCCCCAGCAGGCGGCGGCGCACCCACGGCCGCGCTCCGAGGTGAAGCGCGCGGGGAGAGGAGGCGGGTGTTTTCCCCGCTGCCTTTCGGCCCCCGCCCTTCCTTTCAGTTTCTCCCGGCTCGCTCGGAAGTTGGAGGTTGACAAAAATGGCAGGAGCCGGGGCCCGGGCGGGGTGCCGCAGCGCCGCGGGGACCTTCTGAGTTGGCGTGGCCGCGGGGAGACGCGCGCAGGGGCGTCCGATGCGCAGGGCCCGGGGTCCGGGGAGAGCTCAGCCGCCGCGGGCCCGAGGCGAGGAGGCGACGGGCATGGACTCGCGCCGACAGCGGGCGGCGGGCCGCGGGGCGCGCGGGCAGGGAGGGCGTGCCGCCCGGGCGCCGGGCCGCGCTCTGTGAACTGCGAGGCGGGAAGGGACCGCGCGGCACACCCGGGCGTGGCGGGCGGGCGAGAGCGCGAGCGGGACGGCCGCTGTGCGCAATCGGGGCAGGCTCCCGCCCGACTCTGACTCGGCGCGGCCGCGCCAGACCGGCCACACCCTCGGCCCTGCCTCCGCCGCCGGCGCCGCTTCCCGAGAGCCGGACCCAGGAGATGCGCCCGGGGCGGCCGCACGTCCCGAAGCGCCAGCCCCGGCGGCCGTCGCGGGGAAGTGCCGCCCGGCGGGGTCGCGGCGCCTGAAGCCCACGTGCGCTGCCGAGCCCGAGGTGGCTGACAGCAGAGTCCGCGGAGCCGCCGCCCGCGCTCCTCCCCGAGGAAAGGATTTTGATTTCAAAGAAAGGAAGGAAGGAAGGACAACTCCCAGCTCCCCCCTCCCGCCCTCCCCGCTCGGCGGTCGGGCCGGGCCATGCCCAGGAAGGCGGCGGCGGCGGCCCAACCGAAGGGACTTTCCTGGCAGCCCGGCGACGAGGAGCGGGATCTGTGAGTTCGCTCTGCCTCGGTTCATGGTTCCGGCAAGCCCTCGGAGAGGCCGAACGCTGCAGCGCCTCCTCGCACCCCGAAGAGCCTCCTGCGTTCCCTTGCCCTCGGACCCACCCCGCGCCGCCCGGGCTCCGGCCGCCGCAGCCCAGTGCCCTCTGCCCGCGGCGGTGGATGGCATGATGGTGCGGAGAAGGCACCGCGGCCTTGGCCAGCTGAGTCGCGACGGCCGCGGGGGCGGCGGCAGTGGCAGTGGCGGTGGTAGTGGGCTCCCCAGCGGCATGCCAGTGCCCCCCGGGCGCGATGGCTAGCGGCAGCGCTGGGAAGCCCACTGGCGAGGCGGCTTCTCCGGCTCCTGCGAGCGCCGTCGGCGGGGCCTGCTCGCAGCCGCGGAAGAGGCTGGTGACCGTCTGCGACCACTGCAAGGGCAAGATGCAGCTGGTGGCCGATCTGCTGCTGCTGTCGAGCGAGGCGCGGCCCGTGCTCTTCGAGGGCCCCGCCTCCTCTTGTGCCGGCACCGAGTCCTTCGAGCAGTGCCGGGACACCATCATCGCGCGCACCAAGGGGCTCTCCATCCTCACCCACGACGTGCAGAGCCAGCTCAATATGGGCCGCTTCGGGGAGGCGGGGGACAGCCTGGTGGAGCTGGGCGACCTGGTGGTGTCGCTGACCGAGTGCTCTGCCCACGCGGCCTATCTGGCGGCCGTGGCCACACCGGGCGCGCAGCCCGCGCAGCCCGGCCTGGTGGACCGCTACCGCGTGACGCGCTGCCGCCACGAGGTGGAGCAGGGCTGCGCCGTGCTGCGCGCCACGCCGCTGGCCGATATGACGCCGCAGCTGCTGCTGGAGGTATCGCAGGGCCTGTCGCGCAACCTCAAGTTCCTGACGGACGCGTGCGCCCTGGCCAGCGACAAGTCTCGGGACCGCTTTTCACGCGAGCAATTCAAGCTGGGCGTCAAGTGCATGAGCACGAGTGCGTCGGCGCTGCTGGCCTGCGTGCGAGAGGTTAAGGTGGCGCCCAGCGAGCTGGCCCGCAGCCGCTGCGCACTCTTCAGCGGGCCCTTGGTGCAGGCCGTGGGCGCCCTGGTGGGCTTCGCCACCGAGCCGCAGTTCCTGGGTCGCGCGGCGGCCGTGAGCGCCGAGGGCAAGGCGGTGCAGACCGCCATCCTGGGCGGCGCCATGAGCGTGGTGTCTGCCTGCGTGCTTCTGACCCAGTGCCTCAGGGATCTGGCGCAGCACCCCGACGGGGGCGCCAAGATGTCGGACCACAGGGAGAGGCTGAGGAACTCGGCCTGCGCCGTGTCTGAAGGCTGCACCCTGCTATCTCAGGCTTTAAGGGAGAGGTCTTCGCCCAGGACTTTACCGCCAGTGAATTCCAATTCTGTGAATTAGCATCCCCGGCCCCATACCCATTCTTCCACCCCCAGACTAAAGGAAGATACTTATCCTCTGCCCCTCTCCATTTATACCAAAGAAATCATAGGTGAAGTGCCCCCCACTCCCAACCCCCCCATGCTGAATGCTCGAGAGGAATCTTCCAGAAGGCAGGGCCGTGCATACGATTTACACACGCACTTGGAGGGCCCTGGCGCCCACCAGCCCGTCCTCAGTAGGGACCGGGAGATGGAAGATGTGTCATCTGCTGGTTGCGGTATAATTCCCACACCCCACCCCAGCTCCTCTTCTGGAATTCCTCAACTAAATTTTATTCTTAATTGGGCAGGAAGGAAGTCATGGGTTCATTTCTTTTTTGGTCTTTTTTTTCCCCTCTAATTAAAAGAAAAGTTACCTCAGTTTTCACTCCTTAGACATGGATGTAGCTACTTTTTTGTATAGTATTTTTTTAAGCAATCGTGTTGGGTTAGGTGTGTTCTTGGTGTGGAAAGAGTATTACTTTGCCATGTGATTTGCAAATGGGGGGAGGAGCTACTGTGAGTGTGTGTTTTATTTTTTAATTTACACTATAGAGTGATTTTCTTCCCCCAATGTCAAGTTTTTACCTTGCATGTACTGGAGTATTTATTTCATCTATTAAAATGTTATGTTTCTCAGATGGCTTTTTGCAATTATTGTTGATTCTCAATAATTGTAATGTTGCATGCCGCATGTCATCTATGGAAAGGCGCCCTGGAAAGTCTACTTAAGTAGCAGTGAGGTAGGGGTCCCCAATCCTCAACCCTTTCTGCTTTACCCTTGAGTTCTTTGAGTAGCCTAGAATTCAAGACAAGAGAACTGTGTATAACACTCGCCTTGTAAAGGCAGGTGACACAAACGTGATTGGACTGTGTACAGTGCTGGAATGGGGCTATTGGGGTTTTTGTCTTGTCTCTAGTTTCTCCTGGAAAGTAATTTAGAACCCTTTGTCTCTGCTCATCTTTCTGTCCTGATGAACAGTGGTTCAGGCGGACTGAAGTCTGATTGTATTCTGCCTGTCTTTTCCAGACTCTTCCTAATCTCGAGTGGTAAGCCAGCCTTCTCAGGTCAGAAGGTCTGTGCCTGGAACGGTAAAAGTACTGTATATCAAATGAGAGTATGTGGCCTCTTTCACGTAGACAGATCTATTCAGACAAAATCCATTTACTCATGATTTTAGAAAAAAGCATAGAGTGTTCTAGACTGTTTAACAGAGGGAGATATTCTGGAAAGTGTTCAGAACTTTTTAGAGCCACAGCATAATTGCAGGCAAAGGACTTATTTTTGTGACCTTGATCTAAGATACCCTGCTTGATTGTGTGTTGCAAGAATGCTTTGTTAATTGAAATTTGGAGTTATTTTAAGACAGTGTGTCCTTTCTGCAGGCATTTGAAGAAGGACTTTTTGAAGGGAGAGGGTTGTATAGTTTGCTGACCCTAGTTAGGTTTTGAGCCTTTCCCCCTGAAAGCACAGCAGATGTATTTGCAGTGCTTGCCCTTGAAAAGCCACATGGGGAAAACTCATACATGCTTTAAATTTGTCAATTTACATTTCTCTTGGGGTTTGTTGTGCCTAGACCTCCATAGATCTATAAAGAAAGAATTCTTCACTGTAGTATGTTAGAGAGAGGAAAGTCATGTTGACTGTTGTACTTGAATGGCTGTATTTATTGCAAGAACATCCTATTCCACGTGTCAAACCTCTTTAAACCTGTGTTGGGTGAGACTAGGACTGTTCGGCTTTTCTGGATTTGAAGTTTGAACAAGTCTCAGAATGGTAGGGTGTGTGTGTTTAAAAAAGTGGTCAGGGAAGCCATTGTTTTTCTCTCGTAGGTCCTGGTAGATTTAAATTTTAAAGTTTTTAAAGGATGAAAATGACCTTGAGAATGTCTATTCCTCTTCCCCTGTCCTTCTTTAAGTCTGGATCAGTCAAGTTCAGGAAGTATTTTGGAGGTAGAAAACCTAACCCATGTGCCAATGAGAATTCCTGCATTTATATAGGAATTTTTACTTATTTTTATTTGTTGGATTTACGAAAGTAATGGTACGGTTTATAATTACAAGGTTCATTTAGCCTATGCAGATCACAAAGAGTAAATTGAAAGGAAAAAAGTAAAATTAGGGCCAGAAATCTGTAAATTTGGTATTTGATTAAGAAAAAAAGAATTTGCTGATTGTTCCTTGGACTCATTCCTTGCAGAAGCAATTTTCAGGACAATGCAAGCCAAAAAAAAAAATCACTTTCCTTATCTACTTAGATGAAGTTAACTAGCTAGTCACCAAATTAATTTTGAAACTTCTTTTTCTCTTAGCCAAGTGACAGTTGCTCTTAATGATTCTGTATGTTAAAGATTTTGACTTGTAATATTCAAAATCTCTGTCCTCTGAAGTTGTTATAAGTTTCAGTGGTGTTCTAACCTCTTTTTTTTCCATCTGTCTCTAAGATAAAGTTTGGGATTTTTCTTCCAGCAGGTGGCTTGAAATGAATTCTGTGTATGTTTTTTCCAGCAGGTTTCAGGAAACCAGAGTGAGGAAACGCACAGGGTTTCTGTGTGTCTGCACTGCTTAGCTAGGCAAGGGATTTGGGCACAGGTCTCTGACATTTTAACTTTCTTCCAATGCACCAGGCTGTTAAATGTGTTTTTTAAATAGCGCTGATTTTTAAAAAGGAGCATCTCAGACCTATTTCATTGCTTTTAATAAGGTCAGCAGAGATGGTGGTTCCAGGAATAAAATCAGAGTGGCCTGATTTTTTTTTTAATTAAACCACGCCAGAGTTATTTTAAGACATCAGTCCTTGGGCTCCTCTGACTTGCAAGGGCAAGTTTTCTTACACAGTGTTAATGGGCACCATCCTGACCTCGAATGTTGAAAACCTTCTTCCTTTGAATGGTCGTGAGAGAAGGAAATCATTATGGCTAAGTTCTCAGAACGAAACCTGTTATTTATGACAGTCAGCCCAAGTAAATGGGACAAAAGTCTTTCAAACTCAAGACTTGACTTAACTAGAGAAAAGCACAGCTCTGTCTTTCCTTGGCTGTTTTAAGCTTGGCCTTTTTCTATTACTTATTCTGAGTTGATGTTAGTAAATGCAAAAATTACGTGTGTGTGTGTCTTTTTTTCTCCCCCATCCTAATCTCTATCAGTTTTTTCTAATTTAGGGTCATATTTCTCAAGAAATATCGAAAGATTTTGTAATTCTGGAAGCGTTAGTTACATCGGATTGGTTATTTTACAAACACTTTTTTTTTTAAGGTGGCATAGGGATCTAAAATATTTGACAGTTTGGAACAGCTAATTTTAACAGAAACAACTGTTTTTCAGAATGAATGTGACTCTGGTAACATGCAGATCAGGCAGAGGATTTGAAAAACGCCTGCCAAAGCCACGGGAAAGGAGTTAAGAGAAGAAATCCATATGACTTGAGCAGCACTTCTGCCTGAGGGCCGTCCCCTGGCCCGGGTGCTCTGGTCTCCAGCAACGGGAGGAGCCCTGAAGGAGACCGTCTCTGGTTCCCAACGTGGACACAGATATTTGTTCCCTGCAGGCAAATTCTTGTCTTGATTAAAAAAAACTTTTTTTGCATGAGTATGTGAAATGAATTGGCCTATTTACCTAAGGAGGGTTTTTCTTTAGGGTTGTTTGGATAGATGACTTGTCTGCTTCCACTTCAGTGGCAGAAATCTCAAAGATTGAACTGTCCAGATGGTGTGTATAGAGGAAGTATGGTCCTAGTGTCTGTGACTGGAGTTGATTTAAGTGAAGTGCAAGGCCTCTTCAGGTCAGGGGCTGTGGTGTCTGGCACATGTGTAGTTGTGTTTTGAAATGAATGTGTGTACAGGATGCCTGCAGCACGTATACATAAGCAAGTGGTAAAATTGTTTCTGGAAATGAAGGTTATAATGGGCATTCATTCCGTAAATATTTACTGGGGGCCAAATGTGTGTGCCAGGCCCTGTGCTGGGCACGGGGTACAGCTGTGAGTGACACCTGGTTCCTCCCCTTGGGAAGACTCAGTGCTGCTCCATGCGTGGTTGGTGGACCCACAGCATCAGCAGCAGCCTCATCCTGGGCCTACCTCAGGCCTACGCAGTCAGAAACTTTGGGGGCGGAGCAGTCTGAGTCTTATCAGTCCCTCCCAGGTGGCTGATGCATGCCCACTCAGGAGAACCACTGGTCTGTGGGGCCTGCTGCTTTCTTTTTCTCTCCTCCCGCCGCTGTAAGTCCACAATGCTGCTGTGTCAGGAGGTGGCAGCATTTTTGCAAGTTTCTTGTTTGCTCAGGTGTTTTTTTCTCCTGGATATTTTGAGCCCTTTTCTTCAGATAGAGAAGATAATTTAGTCTCTCCTGCCAATTTGGAATTGGCAGGTTTTTCTTTTGGGGTGCACATGTATGTATGTGTGAGTGTTTATAAGTACGGAGTTCTCCCCCATCTCCCACCCGCCTTAAGCTGGCAAGTTAGCTTTCTCTGTTTTTTGCGTGTTGTTGACTGGTCCTGGAAAACTGGAACTAGCATACAACCTAATTAAAAATCAGCCCTGTAGCTCTTTGGCTGCCCAAGAAAGAGCACTTTGCTATGGAGTTTGTAAAGTGTTCAGAACCAATGAAGCATACAGACTTATTCCAATGCTCATCTTAGCGATAACTGAAGTCTGCAACATACTCAGGAAATATGCCCCTTCAGGCCAACTGTGCACAAAGAGTTAGGATGATTTTTAGAGCCTCCTTACTCACAAGGGTGGTCCTGGGAGCTGGCATTGGCATCACCCAGGAACTTGGTAGATGGCAGAATCTTGACCCCACCCTAGACCTATCCAATCAGAATCTACTCTTTGGCAAGATCTCTAGGTGGTGTCTGTGCACATTGAATTTGAGAAACAGTCTTTTAGGAGGTAAATGTCATGGCCATGGGTGAATCATGGCTTTATTCTTTCCTATGGGCACTTAGGCATTCATCATGTTTATTGAGATCTTTTCGGTTTATAAAGCGTGTTCATGTATGTTATGTAACTGGGTCCTTGGAGCCGTCTTCTGAGGTAGGCAGGTATTACTCATTGTACATGTCTAAACATCTGTACCCCGCTTTTCCCGTTGTACAAGTTAAATCAAATATTTATGATGAATTTCCATGCAGCCCAAGGCCTCACGCTGAGCTCCACAGACTCGTTCTATCTACTTCATAGGTCGTGGGAAGTATTATCTAAAACACTTTGTGTTAAAGTCAATTTCCCCTAATAATCTTGCCTCTATCCTTCCGGTAATTTGGCACAGCAAGTGTATTGTGACACCCTCAAGGATGGCCCAGATAAAGAGCATAGCCCTGTCTTCTAAGTCTTCCTCTGTTGTTCTGTGTGGCGGACTGCCCAGGTTCTCTGAAACATCGGATATGTTAAGTTCCTAAAACCACAACGTCGGTCAGATGTTTCAAACTGCAGGGAAGCGTTTGCATCCTGATTTGGATTTGTTAGCATAATCTAAAATGAATTCATTTACTGATTTTAAACTTTATTCTAAGTATTCATTACTAACATACATGTATCCAGATTAGGACACAGAGGGGGAACTTTTTTCATCCTGTGTTTCAGGAAGGGAAACATGTATGGCATGCATTCAGGATTAATGAGCATACCGCCCTGAAAAACTTTTGCTGAAATTGCAGAGCATCCCCAAAGTGTTAATAGTTTCCAACTTCCTTTTAATTTGCCTAAGTTTTAGATGGTACTTAACATACTGATCAAGTGAAAAATCACTAATTAGTTGCCTTGGTTATATTATCAGTCAACTTTTTTTTTTTTAATAATTTTATTTATTTATTTTTTCCCCAGAGCCCCACTAGATAGTTGTATGTCATAGTTGCACATCCTTCTAGTTGCTGTATGTGGGACACGGCCTCAGCATGGCCTGAGAAGCGGTACGTCTGTGCGCGCCTGGGATCCGAACCCGGGCCGCCAGCAGCGGAGCACGTGCACTTAACCGCTAAGCCACGGGGCTGGCCCTATCAGTCAACTTTTTAGGAGACCTGGATTGATGTCAAACCTCCAGAAATTAGAGATATATTGTAGGAAACCTAGGTCAATTTAGGGCTTTCTGATTCCCTTTCAGTTTCAACTTTTCTTGTTTTGACGACCATCAGCTTCCTGTTCTAAAATTAATGGCCAAGTCATTCCAGCACTTTCCTTCAGATAGAATTTTAGTGTAAAGATTTTCCTAAAAGTTTCCTTGGCAGCCAGCTTTTACTTAAACATTCCTTCTCCTGTAAGTTCCATGATAAAGATATTTCTACAAACATAAATATGATTCTAGTTTTATTATCACTTGGAATTTACTTTTTAAGGTGCGTAGGTATTTTGTGTTAGTAATGCTATGGAAAGTTGTCCATAGAACGGACAAAAATAGATCATCTGATATTTCAGCTCTCCTGATGATGGAATCATACTAATCCATAGCAATTTCCATGATATTATTTCTTTAAGTGGAGGCTGTGCTATGGGCAGTAGATAGATGTGGCTTGTGACCCAAGGGAGTCCCAGGAATATGGCTTTAAGTCCATTTTGGCTCAGCCACAATGACTCTGATAATTCAGGACAAAATAGGAGTTTTTCCACCAAGATTACCCATATGACTAAAGCAGAACTATCGAGAATAGATAGGAAATAATTTTAAAGATGCATCCAGGGGCCAGCCTGGTGGTGTAGCGGTTAAGTTCACACACTCCGCTTCGGCGGCCTGGGGTTCTCGGGTGGACCTATGCACCACTTATCAAGCCATGCTGTGGGGGCGTCCCATATAAAGTAGAGGAAGATGGGCACAGATGTTAGCCCAGGGCCAATCTTCCTCAGCAAAAAGAGGAGGATTGGCAACAGATGTTAGTTCAGGGCTAATTTTCCTCATACACACACAGAAAAGATGCCTCCTTATAGGTGGTTCAAGTGTTCCAGGTCCTTCATCCCTCTCTGTCTGGAGCTCAACCTGAAGCTTCTTGCCCAATAAGGCTTCTGAAAACACTGGCAATTCTTGACTTCACTAGAACTTCTTGCTTCATCTTGGGCATCCACAGAACACCTGATAGAGCCACACTAATAATAGATGGGTATGTGAGACCGTCGTCACATGGGGTCAGGTTGCTGACAATGACACTACGTCATTAGTTGGGGCTAAAGTAGTGTTGGGTTTAACAAGTCTGATGGTAAAGCGTTTATGATTTAGCAAACATTTACTAAGTGTCTGGGACAGTATTAGTCACGTTCTCTATATTACCTTATTTAAGAGGAACAACTCAAAGCCACATAGCTACTATCTGTTAGAAACAATCCCAGATGCCCCATCCTTTGTCTTCCTCAATAAAATCAATTTGGGATGCTGTTTGTCTTCCAGTAGAGATGTTTTCCAGGTACATCATGCTCTTGTGTCACATCGATATAACTGGAAAGAACAGGCCTGGGAAAGCATGGCTTTAGGAGTACTCACTGTTTAGATCACTGAAGAGTAGTGAGTAGGCATTGCCATGATTTGCCAGAACATCTTCTCTTTAGATTTGATAAATTGTTTTAGTATAGAGGTTGATTCCTTTTTGGACATATGAGGATTATTCTCTTTAAATACTATAAGGATTGACATACAACTATCTACTGGGCCTTTGGGGAAAAAAAACAAATTAAATACTACAAGGAAAAGGTTTTAAACATATATTAAAAATTTGAGGGCCGGCCCCGTGGCGTAGTGGTTAAGTGCGTGTGCTCCACTGCTGGCGGCCCAGGTTCGGATCCCGGGCGCGCACCGACGCACCGCTTCTCCGGCCATGCTGAGGCCACGTCCCACATACAGCAACTAGAAAGATGTGCAGCTATGACATACAACTATCTACTGGGGCTTTGGGGGAAAAAATAAATAAATAAAATTATAAAAAAAAAACAAAATTTGAGCCAATTTGATCTTTTCCCATGTAAATGTGTCCATGAG
Organism: Ceratotherium simum simum; assembly: GCF_057802395.1. NCBI lineage: Eukaryota > Metazoa > Chordata > Mammalia > Perissodactyla > Rhinocerotidae > Ceratotherium > Ceratotherium simum. The sequence continues at coordinate 97,090,792 of NC_141902.1, read as the reverse complement.
ATTCCATGTGGTGTGAACTTCTGTAGATTTTCAGATCTTGGGGCTGAGAGACTTTAGATGTTTCCACCATCTTAATAACTTGAGAAGTGAATTTTGCAGTGTCCTTTGGGAGTCCATTTAGATTTTTTGAAGGACTTCCTAATTGCCTAACCTAAATTGTTCCTCCTACGTTGTTTTGGCCCATTTTTTCTGGCTGAGAAGAGAAACGGCTCACAAACTCCACACAGAGTACAGGACATTCATTGGCGCCTCCTGGGGATATCAAGATGGGAGCCTCCCCCTCGGTTTTTTGGCTGTGTCCAATAGAGATTTCTTAAGACTGATTCCGTACGAGGCACTGGGAATATGATTGGTTTAGAATGTAGCGCAGTGATAGGAAAGGAGAACAAATTACAGGAGACCAAGGTAACTCATGCTAATAAGGGCCCTCTAGTCTGGGTCTTTGGCTCCTTGGGAATTTTGTAGTCCCTAGATTTGATCCAATTGGATATATTGTCGTGGTGACCAGGACCAAGGATGTTGCATCAGAACCGGTATTTCCTACTCTCAGGACCAGATGACTGCATATAATTTAAGTGGGAATTTCATTGAATTTATTTTCTGTGCAGCTGGAAGATAGTTTTCAGTTAAAGATGGCAGGTGCTGTAAAGAGTGGGCTTTGTTCCAAGGCCCAGGGGTCACTTTCTTTTCTGCTCATTAATTTCGAGTAGTGTTGATGCAGAGTAGAGGCCTGTCCCTGGACTGGGTCTGCTCTGCAGGGACCAGAACAACTTTTCATTCCTCCATTCAGGCTGCTGGCCTGGCCTTGGATCAGGAGCCCGGGGTGGGCCGTGGGACCAGCTTACCTGCAGAGAGGTCCGAGGCCTGGCTGCCTGCCATCTTTTCGGATCACCGAGAGCTAAGCTGGGGCCCCTGGACCTGCATACGGCCGGGAGCGGGGTCTGGCTGGTAGACTGGGAGCCTCCCGAGAGCGGGTCTTTCTCATCTCTGTCATCCCTAGCAGGTGGCCAGCATGCTCAGTAATGTTTGTTTGATGAAGAAAAGTGCTAGCTGGCATTTCTGAGCTCCTACTATGTGTCAGGAACTTTACACCGTGTCTCTCAGTCCTTAAAGCAACCCTTTGAGGTACGAAGAGATGTTCTCATCTTACAGATGAGCGTGCTGTGCTCATTTTACAGGTGAGTAATATTGAGCTTTTAGAGAGGAAGACCCCAGGAGTGAAATATTTCATTAACCTTTCCCTTTGTCTGGGATCCCTTTGTCAGTTACCACGTTCTTTTGAATTCTCCTTGCTAGTGCGCTCAGCATCTGTTCCTCACCCCCACTTGCCTGGGATCACAAAGTAGGAAGTACTAGTGGGATAAAGATGAGCATCAAGGTCTGTCTGACAGAGCCCAGCATTCTTGGCCACTTGGCTACAGTGAATGAGTGAACTTCTAGGATGGAGTCCCTCTGCCCTTTGAGGTTGAAATGCTCCCCAACTCCATTATTTTTTAATCTTAGCAATGACGATTTCTGTGGGTTTCCTGAGCCTCACATAAGCCTTTGGTCTGAGCCCCTCCTGGACCATTTGCAGAGGGCCCCGGGTGCCCACAGCTCCCTCATAAAGCCTCAGGCAGAGCCGATTACATGGACAGATGGCTCTCTACCTGCTGCGTGATCCTGGTATCCTGGAAGATGCTCAAGGAAGATCGACCTCTGATTTGTCAAGTAACCTCCACTCACATTTCTAAAACAGACATCTTTTTGTTATTTGCCCACTTGCAACACTCCATGGTTTTCCTGTTGACTTTAGGGTAAAAGCCAAACTCCAAATTGAGGCATTTCTAGCTAGTCTGGTCTCACAGCTCCCTGCAAACTACCTTCCCCCCATAATAATACTTGCAGAGTTCCTTTCATTGTCATGCTGTCTTCTTAGCTCTGAGCTTTTGCACAAGCTGTCTCTTCTTGGACAAGTCATCTTGCACCCTGCTTGTGCCCCTCCTGCCTCCCTGCCTCCTCAGCCTGTGTGCAGCCTCTCCTGTGGGTCCCTGTAGTACCCAGAATTTCCCCTGTATTAGTACGTATTGGGTTATTATAATTCTCTGTTTACTTGTCCATGTCCCGGGTCTGTAGCATCATCATCAAATCTGTAGAGTCATCTTATCTCCAGTGACTAACGCAGTTCCCTAACACGTAGTAGGCCCCACTACCCATTTCTACATGAACACTTGTGTTGTTCATGGGTCATATCGAGCTTTTAGAGAGGAGCCCCAGGAATGAAGTATTTCACTAACCTTTCCCTTTGTCTGGGATCCCTTTATCAGTTACTAAGTTCTTTTGAATTCTCCTTTCTGGTGCCCTCAGCATCTGTTCCTCACCCCCAGCTGCATGGCTGGTACCCTAGTCCAGGTCCTCACTGGCCTCCACGTGGACGAGCCTACGTAATGAGTCTCCTGGCTGGAGCCTGGATCATGTGGCCAAATCAAGCCTGTTCTCATCATCTCCCTGCCCATCACTTGTGCTTTGGTCCAATAAGTTTAGACTTTTAACTGCAACTTCAAGTAGTCAATATTTCAATACATGTATTGAGCACCTAGAGTATGCCGCTGGACTGGTCCCACAGTGGATAGGACCAGGCCCTACTCGGGCTGTGGCCGTCATCTCCTGCCACCCCCAGCTTAAGCCGCTGTTCCAGCATGCCGTCCCACGTGCTCTTGTTCCTAGCTCTCCTTGTTGGCCTCTCCGTGAAATGTCTTTCCTGTCCCTCTGAACAGTTGCTAACCCCTTGAGCCCAGACTGCATCCAAGGTCCTAAGAGTAGGACTCTCAGGGCTGCCCTGATATGTCTGGTCCTTGCAAGACCCTCCAGAGGTCTGGGTGGGTTCCAAGGAGAGACTTGAGAGGCCCCGGAGGGACCAAACCCTCTTCCCTCACCTGGTCTGTCTTCCTCAGGGTCATCCTGCAAGACTGGATGCTGACCTGGTGATGATTCTCATCAACCTCCTCAGGGTGGTGCTGGGCCCAGTGGGCTTATGGAAACCATGCACCACCCTGGGAAGGGAGCATTTTTCTCGCAAACGGACTTAGAACCATATTCTCCGGGGAGCCCTTGGAGCCAGCATGAGAATGGACTCGGGAGTGAGTCCTGGCTTTCAGTCTCATGATTGTTATAACACGGAATTTACCCACGACTTCCGTAATCAGGTTTGTGTTGCACTAGTGTACTTAAGCAGACCTCCGGGGTGAGCGGTGCCCGGCAGCAGCTTCTGCGTATGGCTTTCCTGCCAGCCCCAGGCTCCTGTGAGTGGAGGAAAGAAACTGAAGCCCTAGGGAAGAGAAAGGGGGTGCTATGCCAAGGCCACCCAGAATAGGGGGCACTGAAAGCCTTCGAGGCCTCAATGTCAGCAGCAAACTGGCACCTGGGCCTCGGGCTGAATTTCCATTTTATACCTACAGTCTGAATAGTTTCATTAAATGTTTTTTCTTTTTGCATTTGATTGTTGATGCTACCTAAAAATATAAGATTATGGTTATCTTATTGAAATTAAAGGATTTATTTAAAACAAAGGCATTATATCTACTTAATTATTTAACTTTCTCCTTCTAGCACTGAAGTTCCAGTGTCAACAGAGTGATAAGCAGGTAGAGTCACCACAGCCACAGTAAATTGCCACATCAGTTTCCATAAAAACTGACTGAGTTGCTCATGTCCCCTTTCTGGTGATGTGACATGGATCGTAAGAGCACTGGACACGGCTGGAGGTCTTGCTTTTGTCACCAGCAGAGCAGCTGTGGTGTAGGGCCGTGGTATGTTGGTCGCCAAGTAACTCAGCTTCTCTCGAACTGTGGTTTTTGTCTTTGAAGAAAATGCTAAGGGAAAAGAAGAATGATTTTAGTGGCCCCGCTTTAAGCATGTGTGAAAACTTGCGTCAGGCTCAGAGACACAACCCAGGGTCCTACCCCACCCCCCACACCCCCGGCACCAGGAAGAGTCATGACTCACAGGGAGAGGGCAGTTGTGAGAGGCCGAGTGTGTGCTCTCTGACTTTGTGCCTCGCTGCCTTCTCCCCAGACACTCCTCGAATATGTCCTACCCTGGGAAGCCTGCATCCGAATCCTTAGAGATTGGCTCAAGCAGCTGGGCAGGCTCACCAGCCTTCTCACAATAACCCCGCCGTGAGATCCTCTGAGGGGAGCGCTTTCTCAGCTGACTGCCTGATGCCTAACATACACCGTACCTCCTATCAAGTGGGTCCTTCTCAATAGGCCGAGAGCCAGTCCACTGCCAGCCTGGGTCTGCTTGAATCATTTCAGCTAGCAGCTCCTGGAAACCTACTCTCGGGTCGGGCATCAATGTTACAAGAGTAAGATCCACTCCCAATGCTTAAAGAAGAATTAATGCTCATAGAACATAACTTGCATTTCAGTAGCTATCACTGAAACCCCAAATCCTGAAAGGCTCAGAGGAATAAATCCGAGGTAGTGTTTCCTGGGCAAAACATATTTGAAACAGAAATGTGGACTTGGTGCCCTTTGAATTGCTCAACTGGCATCTCTCTGCCCTTAGTACTCATAACCTCATCTATGAGCATCAATTTCAGGCCTTCCCCACCAACTCAAAAGGGAGGATATTATGCTTGGTGCCCAGACAATCTGCCAACTCATAACTGAATGTGACAAAAACTTATTGAGATTGTACTTGGTGACTTGTCCCCTGGGAGAGAAGTACTCTGTCCCTTTAGAGTGGTGGTGGGGTCATCCTGGGGGAAGGGGAGATCAGACTGGGCACAACTTCTGTCTTCATAAATGGGCCTTACGGACATGCTTAACAACATGCTCTGGCCTGGTCATTGCTTTCAGTGTTGAAGATTGGGGAAATGCATGAATTCTGCTGTAGACATGAAATAGCTAAGCCTTGAGGCCTATGTGGGATGGGGACACTGGAAGAAGGTGAAGGATTTGTGAGCTATAGCAATTTGGTGCTGAAGGTTATAGCAGTGCTTAGAAGTTTCCACTCCTGGTACGATTTGGAAGGCTTTGGATATTACATAATGTCCTGGGGAATAGAGAGTTGGCCTTAATTGTCACCTAGATCAGTGGTTCCAAGATGCTGGCTGAGGACCAGAGACTGTGTGTGACAAAGATTTCACCAATCAGGGCAAAATGGGAAAAGAAGACAGTGAAATGTAAGGTTATGACAAGGACTTTTGTGGACTTTATTCTGAGATTACATCCCTCCTTCGTCTTTCTTATTAAAATGTCATCTTATAAAAGCAATGGTGGTGGCTGGTAGTAGTTGTAATTTTTAAAAATATTGTTGCATTGTAAAATTAGACATTAACCTTATTTGTTGCTCCCAACATTAAAAAATATATATATTGTGTACTCAAAAATACACAAAAATATCAAAGTCTGAGAACCACTTACCTTGGGCATCCATGAAATATTTTGAGTCCTAGGGTTTTTCTTTCGTAACGTGTTTGAGTTAGTGCAATCATTTTTGAAAAAGTGTATGTAAAAATACTTTCAAAGGTGGGTCCAAGAAAAGAAGCATTTCTGAAGAACTGCAACATACCGCGTTATAACAGAACAACTACTTAATTTTATTAATAAATTTATCTTCCATTAACCAACTTGAGGAAATATGAGTATATTACTCAAGGCCAAGGCAACCAGGCCAATGTTTCCCAAACTTGAGCATGCATTGGAATCACCTGGAGGGCTTGTTAGACAGAAATTGTCGGATCCCACCCCCAGAGTTTCTGACTCAGCAGGTCTGGGGTGGGGCCTGAAAATCTGCACTTCTAACAAGTTCCCAGGTGGTGCTGATGCTGCTGGTTGGGCCCACACACTGAGAACCACTGGAGCAGCACCTGATTCTCAACCTTTGCCGCACGTTGGAGTCATTAGGGGAGTTACAAAAAATGATGATGCCTGGGTCCTACCCCTAGAGATTCTGATTTAATTATCTGAGGTACCTTGGGCACTGGGATTCTTAGAAGGGCCCCAAGTAATTGGTAGTCTGAGGACCACGGGACTAGGTAACAGATTTAACTCTGAAAATCTTTGTGATCTTAGTGGCTTACCCATTAAAGTTTATTTCTCATGCTATGTGTCCAAATAGGATGTGGAGGAGAGGGGCATGCTCTGGTCTGCAGTCACTCAGGTGCCCAGGCAGGTGCAGTCCACACCGTCTGCAACGCGTGATCTCAGTTCCCACAGCAGGGAAAGAGCTAGTCAGCCGGTTCTTCAGCAAGTCAGCCCAGAAGTGGCACAGAATGCTCTGCGTCAGCTCTGACTGGTCAGAGGCAGTCATGTGCCCGAACTGTAAGAGAACTGGGAATGCAGAGGAGCACATGGCATTTGGGGAGCAATAAATTTCTCTGCTGCAATGAGAATTCTCTGGTACAGTGAGATCTGATCCAGATACTCTTCTAAAAAGTGGCTTCTCAATTGTTACTTTTACAGTGACATTTTTTCTGTCATAAAATGTTTGCCCACTGTAGACAATTTAAAAAATACCAAAAAATCTAAGGAAAAGAAATACCCCACAACCCACTATCTAGGGATAACCACTCTTAGTTTCTGGTGTGTATCCTTCCAAGAATTTTTTTCTATATTTTTTGACATGGTTGTTTTAAAAAAATTATTTTGTAATCTGCTTTTTAACTTAACATTTTCCCGTTTTGTTAAAATTAACTAAAATGTTATTAAAATACGCTTTCAATACTATTGCATGGGTAAACTACAATAGAATTGGTCATTCCCTCATAGTTAAGCATTTTGGTTGTTTTTTATCAACAGTTCACTATTAAGAGTAGTCCCTGCATGGACATTTTCATGAATGGCTGTTTTTCCTCTGTATTCTCATCACTTACTGGGATAGATTTTTAGAAATAAGTGAACAGCTTTATTTTAAGTTACCTGAACTGTGTACAAACTGTCTCTACACTTAGCAACATGTGTTTGGTGAGTACAAGGCATTGGTGGAGAAATCCCTGCACTTGGTTCCTGCCTTCAGGTAGCTCAGAGTCTAGGTGGGGAATAAGATGGAAACACAAAGAGCTCTCATCTCAAAGAGAAAGAGAACTACTGTTATCTCTACAAGTGCTTTCTGAAGAACCTTCCTTCTTGTGGTGCGTGAGCACCTGGAAGAAGAATTCAGTGCTCCCTGGGGGTCAAGGGCGAGGGCTCTAAGGGGGGCTTGCCTTCGCCTTGCTTCCTGACCTTGGGTGAGTTGTCCTCTCCAGGCCTTGCTTTTCTCACCTTTAAATGAGGTCATTGGATTAGGTCACTGCTCCTGGTGCCTTTCTTTGCCCCTTACATGGTTGAAGGGTGGGGGTGAGCATGAGTGTATATTTTCCTTTTTTAGGTGTCTGGTTATGTCTAACAATCTGGGACAGTTTCTGTGGGACTTACTGGAAGGTGTTGAGGTAGCCCAGGATTCATTTCTGCTCTGGGCCTCTACAGTGACACCTTCGTACAAACCAAATTATTGATGAAGGAGCAGGGTCCAGGTTTATAGCAAAGAGGAGCTGAGAAATGAAGAGCTCTTAAAAGGAGGAGCTTTTTAAGGAGATGCAATGTATTTGGCATTGGAAATGAATGTTAATGGTAACAATGTAACTCTCAGCAACTATGCGGTGGTGTCTCCACACTCATTGCATACATTATTTCTTTGAAACTTCTAAAGCTCTGGGAGGTAAGTGTTTTATCCCTATTTTACAGATGAGGAACTTGAGGCTCAAAGAGGAGACACGAACTGCTTTAGGGTATTGCCACAGGGAAAGTGAGGTCATGGCCAAAATGCAAAGAAAAGCAAAATAAGGTCTAACAAGGGTATTTTATGAGGTTTCTTTAGAAGGATAATTGTGATAATAAGAGCTTTAATCTTAGGCGCTGTGTTTATAAAAGTAACAGCCTCCCCCCCACACCCCTCTTAGCTCCAGTGCATCTTTCCTCCTGTCACAAAGTTGCATGTCCCCCTCCTGCAGTTTTCTGTTTCCATAGGGATGCCTTAGGATGAGCCAGATAAGACCTTGACCCACAAAACCGCTGGTAAAAGCTGGTAGTTTGGAGCCTTAAGTGCATTTAGCCTGTGGAAAATGTACTAAAACTGCTGCTTAGGATCCTTGAGCAACCCCCACATTCTTGTTCCCCCGAATGTGGCTGAGCTGTATAGTAGAGGAGCCCTGCGTTGGCAGCAAAGCACTGTGGAAATGGAAATGGCTGGGTTGAGGGGAAGAACAGTGGTTCTGGCTGGGCCCCAACTCTGGAAATGGGAGAAATTTGTCTTTGGCATCACCTTCCTTGTAATTCAGTATCCTTTGCCCCAGATTCCCTAATTTCTTAGCAATAACCAACATGTATATGATATTACTATGTTCTAGGCTCAGTTCTAAGCACTTATACGTAATGACTCATCTTTATGATTGATAACCCTATGATCATCATCCCCATTTTGTAGATGAGGAAACTGAGGCCCAGAGAGATCAAATAACTTTCTCAAGATCACAGCTGGTAAGTGATGAAAATGGGATTTGAACCTGGGCTTTGTGGTTCCAGAATCCATGCCCTTAAGGATGCTGCTACCCAGAGCCATTCAGGGGAAGCCCCATCTGGCCCAGGCCTACCCCTCTGAATGGTCTGTGCTCCTGAATTAATTACATCCTTCAACTCCCAGTCAAAACCCTGAGTCCCTTATGGAACAGATTGCTAATTTACCTCCAGTTTGTGAATGACAAATACAGAGATCTCATCTTCACAGAAGGGTTTGCAAAGAGGATGCTAGGTACCCAATAGATTGGTAGAATTTCAGATAATGAGACAGCATAAGAGAGAGATGTTTAGGAATAGAGTAATCCTGTTCAGGATCTGCCCCTTGGGCCAACTCTGCTGAACTGGACTTGTTTTGGATAACATCTTCACTCTCACCTCCCAGCTTTCACAGCGGCTTCAGTGTTTGCAAGGATGCAGGGCAAGGTAAGCAAAAAATGTGAGGGAGGTTTTAAATGTAGAGGAGTAATAAACTGAAGATGGCAGAGGTTCCCATAAGCCCATAGAACCTAATGCTATTGGTTGAGCTCTGCTATGTGGTAGGGAATTTACATAGACGTTCCTTTTATACAACACCTCTGTGAAATATGCACATTATTATCACCATCTTACAGATGAGGAATCAGAGTCTCAGAGATTTTAGGCAACTTGTCCAAGGTCACACAGTAAATGAATAGCAGAGCCAGAATTTGGACCCAGGATTGTCTTGACTCTGACGTGTGCATTCTTCAGCACCATTTCACTGGCCTTTTTCTGGCTTGTTGATGACTACTGTAATTACATTCTTTGGAGGAGCATCTGTGCAGGGTCAGAAATTCCATTTTGACTCCTATTGTTTGCATGCAAATTACTGCTTGCTTCTGCTGATTTGCTTCCTTCCAAGCTCAGTACTGCAATTGCAACTGGGGCAGAGCTTCAGAGGCTTCCTCGGCAGCTGCCGCGCCAGCATCGCCTCATTCTGTCTCAAATCCTCCTGCCGCCTGACCCCAGGGGAAGGGCCGAGAAGTGCCCAGCCCAGGCCGGCAGGCCAGGAACTGCCTGGGCAGTGACTCCAGCCTGGATGCTCTGAAAAAGCGTGGTTTCTGGGAGAGGCTTTACCCAAGAGGAAGGGAAAATATGGCAGTCGGGTTCCAGCTGACCTTAAAACCCCTGTGACCTTAGTCTCCGTCCCTCAGTGAATTCCACTATTACTCAGCTTCCCCATGGTGTAGCTGGAAGAAATACTCACACTGTGTCATCTGTAGTAGTCAGTGGGCAGCTTTCTCCCTGCTGAGTTTACTTTTTGTGTATTTTGAAGTTTCAGGACCAGATTGGGTGTCTGGGGTGAAAAAAACATTCAGAAACTTTTCTCTCCAGCTCCTTTCAAGGGATACACCCTGAACGGTTTGGGCAAGTAAGCGTGGACAGCCAACACTCAGGGGAGAGAGGGACTGGATGAGGCCAAGGTCAAGTCCTCCCCAGGAAGGCGAAAGAAATCCGAGTGGGCCCTTCTGGGAAGAAGGAACAAGACTGAGGGGACCTGAGTGTTCTCGCCTGCTCGGGATGCAGGCAACAAGCAGGAGGGGCGGTGACAGCGAGGAGGCTGCTTGGCTGGAGGATTGGTTCATTAGGGAGCACAGAGTAGATAAAGTTGGAAGGGACCTTGTGGCCTGATATGTTAAAGTGAGAGGACCTGAGTGCCATGCAGAGGAGTTGGGTTTTATTCTGGACTTGACGGTGGTGGTGGTGTAGGCACTGCAGGTTTCAAAAGGAAGGTCACGATGAAGCAGAGATGTGGAACAATCACTTTGGAAGTTGCTGGAGGGGAGACAGGAAGCAGGGAGCCTAGCGAGCCCGTGATTTCATTCACAACAGGTCTGAGGGGCTGAGGCCCTGGCCGGGGAAGTGGCTGCGAAGCAGGAAGGGAGGAGACGGACGCCAGTCACAGAATATTCCACAAAGCTGGACTGTGGAGGCAGGGGAGAAAGGTTCAGACACCTTCGAGGAGCTGCTTTGAAAATATTAAAAGAAAAGAGGTTTTGATTTAGAAGGGAATGTGAAGCTTTCTCTTTTTTTAAGTAAACTTTTTAATTCAAGTATAGGTGAGTACATACCTTGACGAATCTTCACACAGTGAACATACTGGTGTGACCAGCACCCAGAGCAGGAAACTGAGCACACCAGCACCCCAGACCCCCTTCGCTCTGGGTCCCCTTCCTTTCTCTCCCCTTCTGGCAAGGATGTCACCACGTGACTTCCAAAACCGTAGGTTACTTTTGTCTTTCTGTCAATATGTTGTTGCATGTGGTTATGGCTCATTCATCCCCAGTATCCCTCTGTGAATGTAGCACAGCTCATTCATCTCATCCGTTGTCGGCAGACATTTGAGTGTTCCCAGTTCAGAGCTGTCGGGAACAGGGCTTCCCTGAGCTGCCTCATTTGTGTCTTTGGTGTACACGTGAACACGTCTCTCGGGTGTGTACTGAGGAGTAGACTTGCAGGGTCACAGGGTGTGTGTGTGTTCAGCTTGTGTAGACACTGCCAAACACGCACCTGGGTTTTGATAGGTTGAATTTTAAGTGGCAGCTGTGAAACAAGTTGGGAGATGGGGTTAAAGCTGCAGCTCCTAATAGACTGGAGATGAGCTCAAATTTCATATCATGACAGAAAGCTGTAGCAACATCTTACTTGCTTTTGAGATGCAGCTCAAAGCCACTTTCGTCCTTGAGCAGTATCTTGGAGCTGTCATGAGAGGGGACCACACCCCATCCCAGCAGAGAGCTGCCAACAGTCATTTTAGGTTTCCTAGACTCTCAGCTAGGAGTTTCCCTAGGCCAATTTTCTTTGCCCTCCCTCCCGCCTCCCTTTCTGGAAGATGTGCAAAAAAACATTTTTTTTTAATTTTTGTTTTTCCTGAAAAGCTGGACTTTCCCCTGGGTTTATGATATGTGCTCTATTGTGCTAATCCATTTCTCACAGTTCCATCTTTCACAGCAATTCACAGAGTTGCTGTGATTTTAACATTTTGGAAAGCATGCAGTGGCGGAGGGATGTGAGGAGATCAGGCAGTTCCTGCTACAGCTAGCTGATGGCTGGCTGACCAGGGTGCCCACAGACGGCCGGGGTGACACGAAGAGCTGGGTAGTGCAGAACAAGCTCTGGAAGGAACAGGGTCCAGCAGGAGATGTCTTCTTTCTCCAGGGAAGCTTTTGCTTGCAGACCAAAAAAGGAATTTTCAAACTCCTTTGCATCTTAGGAAAATAAAAAAGAGTTGTGTTCCGTACAACTAAATACTTATGTAGCCCAGATGTTAGCTGGAGGCCTCCTCACCCCATAAGAGCTATGTAAAATTAGCTCAAACCTCTACCAATTCCATGGTTCATGAATGTCAAAATCCCTCCCCATGATTGCTCCTAATTCTCAAGGAACTGGAGCTCTCAGGGCCATGTTGTCCTCTGAAGTTTTGTTACCCAAAGTGGGTCCAGAGACTGGCAGCGTTGACGTCACCTGAGAGCTTGTTAGAAGTGTAGACTCTGTTCCCACCCTGAAGTCTAGAACTTCGGACTCAGAAACTGTGTTTCCACAAGGTCCCCACGTGATTTGCGTGCTCGGTACAACTTGAGAAGCACAGCCGTCGGAGGAGAGAACGGGCTTTAGAATCTAGCAGATCTGGGTTCAAGTCCTACCTCTGCCATTTACTATCTGATGACCTCGAGCCTGTCACTGAGCCACAGTCTCCTCCTCTGTAATGATGATTATGTTCCCGATGCTACGGCATTTATAAGCCAACGGATGGCCAGTGGAGATAACGCACAAAGCCTGGCAGGTGTAGATTCTCCAAAAACATTCCCTCTCCTCCCAGACTGTCCCAGCCCCAGGAGCAATGGAATGCGTGCGTTCAGCCTCCCACAGCACAAGGCTTCTAGTGGAAATGTTTTGGACCATGGCCCCACTCTTGCCTGAGTTCAGCAGGGCATGCATTTGAATCGTTCTGGAATGGTGAAAGACATGCAGAGCTGCTCACAAGCTCCTGCTTTCTCGGTTAGCTTGCCCGGGGATATAAGATTGGAGGCGACAGAGCCTTTCTTCCCTTAATCTATAGATGGGTTAATTCCATTACTAGCATCATGATATGGCTGCAAGTAGCCCCGCCTCTATTTCTGCTGTGGTCAAAATGTTCTGATATTATAGCCTGTTATAGTTAGGCTCTGGGCCTATCCAGAGAGTAGTGCTGAGGAGGGAGAGGTGAGGCCTTAGAGAATGGCTCTTGGTTCCAGGCAACAGAAACCTGGCTTGAACTAACTTGCACAAAAGGGAGTTGGCTCATGGTCTCTAAGAAAAGGATGAGTCAAGAAGCAGATGGGTCACTACGCCTCTGGAATCGTCATCTTGGAGCCTTGAGTGCTCAGGGGGCTTGCTCTCCCTTCTGCTCTGCATCTTTTGGTGTGTTGGCTTCATTCTCATTAAGCAACAGATTTTTCCCTATGGTGAGTGGCATGACCACCACTTATGGTCCACGTGGTGGAAAACAGATATTCTATATCCATGCATGAATAAATGAATACATATATGTCTATATTTATATCTATATCTATGATGATATAAAGTAGTTCTTCAAACCAAAGAGTGAAACAAACCAAGCCTGGCAGATCAGAAGTGCAGGCAATAGCTCTTCCTTTGAGTGAAATCTGTTTGGCTCTGAAATCAGTGAAATCAGTCTTTTCATTTGCGATTTGTTCCCAATTACCCACGGCTCAGATGCCTCTCCAGATGCCATTAGAAAGTAACCAACCGCCAGTGAAATGGTGAAGAATAGTCTGTAAATTTGGGGGTTGTGACCTCTTAAAATGAAGAAGGGCAATGGTTCAGAGACAAGGGCCAACAGTGCAGTCCAGAGAAAGGAGATTTGGAGAGTTGGCAGTAAGAAAGTTGGGCATTTGGAAGTGACAGAACCGAACGCTGCAGTCTCTTCATCTTTAACCAGTGGTGGTAAGAGGGACAGTTGGATCCTGACACTTCCAATGCGAATTAACACTGACCAAAAACGAGCATGTGAGGGCTGAGGACACAAGTGGGCCTTGGAAAGCCAGTGTAATATTTGCACTTTTACTAAAATGAAATACTAAATTAAGAGAACAGCAGTAACATTCAGCATACCTCATATCAGCAATGGTAAGTATTAGATAATTAATTCTCATTTATTATTCCTACTTGGTAAAAGCTTTCCAGAATCTCTTTCCTCATTGGTTTTAACAAGATGCTTGTAAGTTTGTCGTGTTTTGCTGCTGAAAATATGTCTATGATGCCACCAGCACCGTACAGTCTCTACCCTGTGTGTGACTGTCTAAACCACTCTGTCTTTAAGATATAGGGTTGCTGAATCCTGTCTGCCGGTTCTCACTGGGTTCCAAGATCTTTTCCAGGGCCCTCCCAGCAGGTGTGTTCTGACGTACTCTGACGCAGGGCTTCTCAAATTGTGCTGTGTGCATGAAGCCCTGGGGATCCAGTGAGAATGCAGGTTTTGACCCGGCAGGTCTGGGGTGGGGCTGAGTCAGAGGATGCAGGGGCGGCTAGTGAGGGACCCTCTCTCTGAGTGTCGAGGCAGGGCCCCAGTGTGACACTTTCTTCTCCTTAGTCTGCTTTGTGTCTCCAACCCCTCAGCAGAAACCTTTGCTCTCTGTCATCTGCTTTACTTCTCTTTCTAGCGCCTAAACTCTCATCTTCTCATTGTCCCCAACAGGGCTATCTTGCTCAAATCAAATTTCCCTCAGTTGCTCAAAAGAGTATTCAGGAATAAAGTCAGAACAACTAGAGTTTCTCACTGAGGAATCTCACCAAGGAGGATCAGGCGTGGAGAAGGGAAAGTTTGGGAGCCATTGGACATAGAACACAGATTTTAGAAAAGAGGAGTCAGCAAGAAATAGGTGTGATCCTAGAGTCAGAGGATCTCAAAGGATCCGTACTGCTTAAGGACTGGGAGGGTCTGAAACATGAAATTCTAATCGTGTGATTGTGACTCAGACTATGGTATGAACTTCTTGTGTTCACCCATCTCTGCTCTTCTCCTTTCTGGTCCTCCCTTCCCGACCCCCTTACAGTTCAGTGGAGCCATGTGGCAAGTTCTGGCTGTTGGTTTGTGAGTGAAAGTGACGTGCATCACGCCCCTGCTGCAGCATTTACCTGCTGGCATGAGACCCTCCAGTACTCTCTTCCCCCACCACGTTGACTGAGAAGGGCTGGTGTTCCAGGGAGGCCATATAGGATGATGAGCCTCTGTCAGCCTGTTTTGCTGAGTCATTAAGAATTAAACTATCATTCACTGTTGCTTTAAGACACAGGTGGCGTTTGTTGTTGCAGCAAAAACTGGCTAATCCTGACTAATATTCTTCACAGTGAGAGAGGAAAGGGAGAGGCATCTGAGGAAACTGGTGCAGCTGCACAGAAGCTCTCCCTAGGCACAGCTTTGGATCATATATGAAAGATGGAAGTGGGGCTCCAGGCAGAAATAGAACCTAGGAGGAGCAGAGGCTTGGGGGAAATGCTGAACTCTCAGATGGGGCCTTTAAGGCTCTGCTTAGATCCAGAAGAAGAACAAGACAAGGAAAGGCTCCTTGCTTGGAGGAGATGACAAAATTACCAAGGGACAAAGAGGAAGCAAAGCTGCTCAACTCCTACCTTGATTCCATTTTCCACAGCAAGAAGAATCATCTTTAATCTAAAAAGGATGAGACAAATGGCACGCAAAGGGAACTGGTGTTTAAGACGTTAGACTATGGCCTTTGTCTTGCCAGCATCTAACTAACACTGCACTGGCATAGTGCTCTTGCTCAAGAATGTTTGTAGAATGAGTGAATAAAGGTGTGTGAGGGGGAAGGAAGAGAGTGTCTAACTACTTTAACTGGACTCAAGTCTTTGGGCTCAGATGAATTCAATTCCAACGGCCTGAGAGGAAGTGCAGCTGTGAAAGCGAAGCAGTGTTAGTGATCCTCCAGAAACCAAGGGCAGTGGGGAAGGGGGGTCAAGTTGGAAAGTAGAAATGGTCAACCTTGCTCTAAGTTCTTTTAATAAAGGGAGAAGAAAAGGGGTAATCCAGAAACTCTCTAACAGTGAATTAATTTTAACTTCTGGCACATTTCTAGATGAGTCTCTAAAGATGATGGCATATGAACAGCTGGGAAATAAAATAGATATTATTGGGGGTCTACATGCACTTAGAAATTAAAATAGCTTATTTTTATTGAGGACTTACCAAGTACCAATCAGTGTGCCGCATGGATTGTTTTAGTCAATGCTCATCAGAATCCAGTGAGGAGGGTTACCTTTGGTGACCCATTTCTATAGTTGAAGACATTGATCCACAGGGTCATGGTCCACAGCCCACTCTAACTCCAAAGACAGCCCTCTTCACCATGAGGCCACCCCCCTTCACATGTCCAGACTCACTTCGTTTCCTGGGGCTCCTCAACTGGCAGAGGGGCCGTTGGGGGAGGGGAGAAGCCTGGGCAGAGGGTGGGAGTAAGTCAAAGTCTCTCCACGTGTGGCCACGGGGACCGCCCTAGGTGCTGCCCCAGACCTACTGGACGAGAATGGCCCAGGCATTGGTGTCAAGCACGCCACCTGACCAGGATGGACAGCAGAATTTCAGAACCGCTGGAGTAGGAATGTGGGAAAGGCAGTCCTCTCAGATTTGAAGGACGTTCGTGTGAAAGGGGAAAAAGGGAAAATATGTTAGCTTAAAACACCCAATTTCTCTCTTGTTGATTATTGTCTGTTTTTCCTTCCTTGTAGCCATTTTAATCATCAAGGCAAAACCATAAGGCTTATTTGCCCATAGGAAGGAGAGGACAGATACATAACAGTTCATGGGGCAGGGAAAGAAGACTGGGGAATTCCTCTCAGGCAGAAATGAGGTGTAAAAAGCCCTTTGGTGCTCAGAGGAGAGAAAGATGGGCAAAAACATGAAATTTGAGTGTCCTGCCAGGGCTTCCATCCCCCTCTCGGCCCCAAAACACAACCAGAGTCTAATTCTCGAATGGGGGTGGTCAAGGGTGAGGCGGGTAGAGACAGACACAGGTGTGAGAGAATGCGGATCAGGAGCCAGGCATGACCTGGGGAAATTTCAAGCCCTTTGAGAACCGCCCCCAGGTCCCCAAAGCCAATAACATATTACTATCTGGTCATACTTAAGATGTATAGCATAGTATTCCAGAAGCTTTAGTGCAGTTCTAAGCTTTAACAATTTCAGGAGTATAAATTAAACCTACAAAAGAGGTCATTTAAAAATGTAATTATTTAAATTTCATTTACACTTATTGAATTTGTGAATTTTGAACAATACATTTTTTAATTAGAAATTTAGAAGGGCCAGCCCTGTGGCTTAGCCATTGAGTGCGCGCGCACGCTCCACTGCTGGCGGCCCGGGTTCGGGTCCCGGGCGTGCGGTGACGCACTGCTTCTCCGGCCATGCTGAGGCCACATCCCACATACAGCAACTAGAAGGATGTGCAACTATGACATACAACTATCTACTGGGGCTTTGGGGAAAAAAAAAGGAGGAGGATTGGCAATAGATGTTAGCTCAGAGCCGGTCTTCCTCAGCAAAAAGAGGAGGGTTAACATGGATGTTAGCTCGGGGCTAATCTTCCTCACACACACACACAAAAAATAAATAAATAGAAGAAAATATTGTTCCTGCCTGCAGATGGTAAACATTGACTGAAACAAAAAATTAAATTAAAAATGGATTATTCCAAATTCACAAAACTAAAAAGGTCTAAAAGAAACTTGAATAACTGAAAATTCAGATGATTTTTCGGGTAGGTTTGCAGTATTTATTTACACCTCTGATATGATTAAGGCTTAAAATTGCACCAGGACTTCAGGAGCCCTATTTCCGAGGGCAGGTTCTCGTCATCCGTCCTGGACTCCTGTTTCGGGCTGTGACTGGAGGCAGCTGCAGTACTGGTTGCTTATCAGCAGACCCATCAGGACTTTGAACTTTAAAATTCTGTGATTACCCACCGCCAAGGCCTTATGCATATTTGGGCTTTTTGTTTCTTTGGCTTTTGTTTCTTTTGTTTTATGAATTTTGGTTTGTCTTGTAACTTCTTGTAGGAACTCTGATTGCTAGGTAAGTCTATTCCCATGGTGAGGCAAAGGACATGTTGATTTTGTTTATTTATTTTATCATGGAAGCTTTTAAAAATACAAAAAGTTGTGGGGTCGGTCTGGTGGCGCAGGCGGTTAAGTGCGCGTGCTCCGCGGCCGCAGCCCCGGGTTCACCGGTTGGGATCCCAGGTGTGCACGACGCACTGCTTGGCAAGCCATGCTGTGGCGGCGTCCCATATAAAGTGGAGGAAGATGGGCATGGATGTTAGCCCAGGGCCAGTCTTCCTCAGTCAAAAAAAAAAGGAGTATTGGCAGATGTTAGCACAGGGCTGATCTCAAACACAAAAAAATACGAAAAGTTGTATGATGAACCCCTATCGCCCGACTTCAATTACTATGAACATTTTTCCTTTGTTTTATTTTTTGCTAAGGTGTTTCAAAGCAGATCCTAAATGTGAGATAAGTGAAGTTTTGTTGGGCTTGAGAAGACAGCTTTGACAGAGGAAATAGAGTCAAATAGCATTAGGGTAATTGGCATTTAGAAAGAGAGAGGAAGAGAAAGAAAGAAAGAGCACAGGAGGGAGAGAGGGAGAGACTAAAATAGAAGAGCATCCAGAAGGAGAGGACTATATTTAGCTCTGTGTTCCTCTCCTGCCCCATTTCCAGTTTTCTCTACTTACCACCTACTTTGTTCTTTGCTTTGAAATATCAACAACCTGGGTGAGCAGAGGCATTTCTAATAACCAGAGGGTTTTGTATCCGGGGAAGCAAGAGAGTCCGCACCCTTTTTCCACCTCTTCAGCCTCCCTCCTGTGTGTCTTCCCTGTGCATTCACAATCTCATTGCCAATCCTTCAAGGGACTGGGTGGCTTCATCCTCCTTTTCTTGCACAGAAGGAACTGGAGTCTTATTCCTGGATTGCAGCCATTTTTCCTTTGCTAGCAAGGCTTGGGAATATGGCAGGGAAAGGAAAGGATAGAGAGGAGGGGTTTGTTATTCCTTGGGGACACTCACCCTGACACGGCATTTCTCCAAGCTATAGTTCTAGAAATGTCTAAAATTCTGAGTAAGGGAACTAGGATTTCCACAAATAAAGGTCCTCAAATTAGTTTTGGACACAATGTTTATGATATATATTATCTTATTAAAAACTCTGAGATGATTTATGGTAACAATAACACTGTTTAACTTTGCCTTAGTTTAATAGTGGAATTTTTTTTTTAAACTTCCCATTAACATCTCACGGGACCCTAGTATTTTATAAAACACAGTTTGGGGAATGCTGTCCTGCAATTATTGCTTCCAATCTGAAATCACAGGCTGGGAGAAATTGCGTCTCCCAGCCTGGTAGGGGATGGCTCATTCTGTTTGGAGGGCCAGCGCGATAGAAGAGCAGACACCAGAGGGTCAGGGCAACCAGAGGGTGTGGGTCAGGCCAGCAAGAGAGCACGTGACTGCAGAGGGCCAGTGTGGCTACTGGTCAGTGCAGGCAGAGCTATCAGACAGAGCGGAAAGAAGGGGTGCCTGGGTCCTGGGTGGCAGCTCTGGAGCTCGTGGAAGATCTTGTAGAGCCCTGAGAAGGGGCCAAGGGAGGCCATTACTCTGGTGGCTTAGGGCACAGGCTTCTAGGCCAGGGTGACCTCAGACCTGCTCCTAGAGGCTGATGGCCAAAGAGAATGTTCATTCTTTTTTTAAAAATGTTTTTAATTTGTATTATTATTATTATTATTATTTTTGGTGAAGAAGATTGGCCCTGAACTAACATTTATTGCCAATCTTCCTCTTTTTGCCCAAGGAAGATTGTCCCTGAGCTAACATCTGTGACCATCTTCCTTTATTTTTTGGATGTGGGATGCTGCCACAGCATGCCTTGATGAGCGGTGCATAGGACCCTGGCGACCCGTGAACCCAGGGTCGCCAAAGCGGAGTGTGTGAACTTAACCACTATGCCACTGGGCCAGCCCCAGAACGTTCATTCTTGAAAACGGAATGCAAAAACCACCAGCCCAAGAGAGCATACACTGGCCCAGGAGTTAGAAGAGCAAAAGGAAAAATAATCCAACATTTATTTATTTATGTATGTATGTATGTATATAATTATTTTTATAACATACATCTTGTCTTCAAAGAATTATATTTTTACATTAGCAAAATGTTTTAAAAGTAAATCAGAAGCAATCTCAAAAGACAACTCAATTGTTTAAATTAATTCATTGCTCACTTTTAGTACTTTCAAGCTATGTCTTCCCCATTCTTGAGATCCTAATTTTGATTTCTCCTCAAAATGTCGTAAACACCACTCTCTTGTCTGCTTGGCGTTTAGCTTTTTGGAGACTGCTTGACTTCTGTTCCTCCCTAAGTAATTTGTTTTCTTTTAAAAGCCTAGATTCTTATAGAAAAATTTTAAAAACTTTTAAAACCTATTAAACTTTTCATTTTGAGATAATTATAGACTCACAGGAAGCTACTAAAATAGTCCATAAAGTACTGTGTGCCCTTCACCCAGCTTCCCCAATGGTGACATCTTACATGACTTTGGTACAGTGTCACAACCAGGACACTGACAGTGATACAACACTGTTAACCAGACTATAGACCTTATTGAGTTTCCACCAGTTTTTATATGCATTCATGCATGTGTGGGTATAGTTCTCTGCAATTTTAGATTAGATTCCAACATTTATTTTACAAATCCTTTGCTTAGTTCAGGTCTTAGCGTTTCTTACCTGTAAGATTCCAATAATCTCCCAGCATCCTCCACACTTTCCTCTCTTCTTTCTTTTATCCGTCATATGCTCTCCTGGCAGAGTTATCTTTCCAAACTATAAATTCCTCTTCATCTTCCTGCTTTAAAGCTTTCAAGGACTCCCCTATTGCTCCAAAGAAAAAGACCTAAACTGATTTCTGATTTTGCCCCTGTATCTCTCTCCCCAGCTCCATCTCTCCCTCGCTCCCAATCTGCACTCCCATTTCTGGTAGGTCTCTTGCTGTATGCTTTTTTTTTTGGAGGGGGGGGTGAGGAAGATTGGCCCTGAGCCAACATTTGTTCCAACCTTCCTCTATTTTGTACATGGGTTGCTGCCACAGCATGGCTTCATGATTCATGTAGGTCCATACCCAGGATCCGAACCCAGAAACTTGGGGCTGCCAAAGTGGAGCGTGCCAAACTTAACCACTACGCCACTGGGCACTAGGTCTATGCTTCTGCACATTCTGTTCTTCCTGTGTGGAGTGCCCTTCTTGCCTTTGTGCATCTGAAAAATTCCTGTTGCTCTGTCAAGATTTGTTCAAATGCTACCTCTTTCTGGGGGCATTCCTCTTCTTTGCTCCCATACTTGTTTTTCTTGCCTCTTAATACACGTAATACAGCACCTCTTGCATGGCTGTTATTACTCACGTAGGTATATGTTAGGAATGTGTTCAAGCGATAGAGTTCTGGCTACAAACAGGGGCTTAAACAAGTGGGGATTATTTTTCTCATAGTAAAATATGCAAAAGCAGGCAGTTTAGAGCTGGGAAATGCACTCAACAATGTCATCTGGAACACAGGGATTTTCTTTTTTTTTTTTAAAGATTTTATTTATTCATTTTTTTCCCCCCAAAGCCCCAGTAGATAGTTGTATGTCACAGGTTCACATCCTTCCAGTTGCTGTACTGGGACTCGGCCTCGCGTTGGACGGAGAAGTGGTGCCTTGGGGCGCGCCCGGGATCTGAACCCGGGCCGCCAGCATCAGAGCGCGCACACTTAACCGCTAAGCCACAGGGCCAGCCCCAGGGATTTTCTATATTATTCCCCCATCTATACTGTCTGGCTTGTCACCTCTTCATCACAAGATGGCTGCCGCATCGGGTCTGCATTCCAGACAGGAAGCAAAAACGTTGTGTCTGTGTCTGTCCTTCTTTTCATGTGATAGCAAAAGCTTTTCCAGAACGCCCTTCCACAGACTTGTGCTTATATTTTGTTGACTTGAGCTGTGTTACATAGCCGTTTCTAGCAATAAGGGAGGGTAGACGAACAAGTATTTAGCTCCCTAATTTCTATGACAGAGGAAGGTGAAGGCAGAGGAGAGTTGGAATTAGGTGTGGAGTGAGTGAACCTATAGTGTCCACTAAAAACATGCCCCATTGGACTGAGAGTGATCTCCTGGGAGATAGGAATATTCTATTAATTTTTCTCTGGAATCCTTACTGCCTGGAATAGTATTTGGCCTTTGGTAGACACTTATTTGAAATCTCATAAATATTTGAATGAACACAGGTGTGCAGTATATTAAGGGTTAAAGAAAAGCATTTAAGAGTTGTCAGTTTTTTGATCCCACAGAGAAGGGTGTTTCCCATCCAGCAATCTAATGCACTGCGCAGATGCGCCAGCCCAGAGAGGCAGGGACTTGTGCTCTAAGGAAAAGTAGCAGCAGTCAGGGCTTCAGGCCTCGGGTCCACCCTGCCCTTCTCTGTAGGCTACTGCGACTTACTGGTCGGAGGGAAGGGAGGACAGATCAGAGGGCAAAGCCAGCACTCTCGTGAGGAGCAGAAGCCTGGAGCAGGAGAAGAGTCAACCCCGAGGCGGGTGAGCCTAGGAACTGGGCTGTGCCCGCAAACCGTCACCCCAAATGGTTCTGAACTTCTTGGGAGAAAGGATTTTCTTTTGGACGGTGGGAACATTTCTATTTTGTGAACCACTGGACATTTCTTCTTCTACATTTTAATTCCCTTAGTTACCCAAACACTTCAGTAAAATGAGCCTCACTTATACAGCCTTGTGGGGTGGTGTTGCAGGGGCCTCTGGGATACGTCTCCAAGGGAAGATTTGACTTTCCCACGCCACACTCCAGGCGGCCAGCATGGCAGTAAGTAACGACATTGCATGGGTACAGATAATCCTGACCTTGCTGGGGCTGGCCCAAGCCGTGAAGATAGCAGTGGCCAACAGCAGCGCTGACAGAAGCAGGATGGTGCACACTGCCAAGAGGACGACTCGGGTCCAGACTTGGGTCTTGTGGCGAACCCTGTCACCCCCAAACCTATTGCAGAAGGGAGTCTCTGGAATGGGGGCAGGGTTGTAAAGAGGGGTGCTGGACTCCAGCTCTACCACCTGTGAGTTGTGACCTTCAGTAAACTATCATCCTTCCTAAACCTCACAGGATCCATATCGCAGGGTTATTGCGAGGATTAGATGAGAAAATGCACGGAAAACACTTAGAACATATTTTGTGCTCAATAGTTGCTACTACTGTCTTGGAAATATCTTAGAAAGTTCTACTCCTTATCCCTACTCTCATTATAAATGGGGGGAAACTGAGCCAAAAAGGTATAGAGATTGGTCCAAGGTACAGCGATAGAGAGTATATGTAGTACTCTAGTCCTCCTCATATTATTTTTGTATCAGTCTCCACTACTAAGCCTGTCCTTTGGAGGCAGGGACCACCTAAGCCATCTGGTATACTTGCCACCTAGCACAACACCCAGCACATAGAATTGCTCAGCAAACGTTTGTGCAAGTGGTATCCCACAGCCAATATCTCCACACTGCCTCCTCCACTAACGTGACCTCTCCCCAGCCTCCAGCCTCCCCTCTGGCCATTAGGAGTATCCTGGGAGCCCTTGAGCTGGTGTTTTTATTACACAAGAACTTCCAAGGGATAACCACCCTTTCCCTTCCTGTCCATTCTTGGGCAAGCCAGAAACTCGCAGTTCACAACAGGAAACCAATAGCTTTGTGCTATCAGAAGACGTTTCCTTCACAGCACAAAACGTCTGAGTAATAATTTCGAGCTGGGCTTCACCCATTTCCTGTGAAAGGAGGCAAGTGCGCCTGTCCTTGTCCCGCAGAGCCCTCTCTTTCCAGCCTTGCAGTGATGCAACGCCTCTTGCATTGGGAAGATGGACCTCTCCTCTTCCTCTGCCACAGCACATCCAGCATCCTGCGTAGCAGACTCACTTGCGACTGCTCCGCAACATTTGTGCAGAGCACAGAGTCGCTGTGACTAATTCGTACCCTTGTCTGAATATATTTCATAGGCAGCTTTGAGAGTAAAAACTCCTGTGTAAAGAAAGCCACAGCTTTCTCTGAGTCCAGACCCAATTGGCAACCAGGAGTTAACAGATGCTGGGGGCCATGGAAAGTCTGAGGGACTGATTCCCGGTAGCTTCCTTATTACATGAAATTGTAGGGTAGAAATGAGCTTTGCCTGACCATACGGTCCATTCCTCTGTCTCAGGACAGGGGTCAGAGCACCTGAGACAGATGACACTGTATAAGATAAGACTCCTTAAAGAGAAGAATCTAGTCCTCCTTGGAAGTCACATTAGATCTTTCAGTATTAAGTCTGGAAGAGTTAAGAGACATTCTTGTTCAATTGCCCCCATTTTACAAAAGGGAGCACTGAGGCCTCAAAAGGCAAATAACTTCTCAAAAGTTGCAGAGCGGATCAGTGGCAGAGTCAGCTTAGAATTCAGATCTCTTCATTTTCAGGACGATGGTGCCCCAAAAGATGAACATTTTGAATCCCTTTCTTCTAATACTGTCTTAGAAACTTCTTATGTGAAATCTGGTACTCACCTACAAGGTAGCAGAACTCTGTGTGTTTCTAAAAGAAACAGCCAGCAGGAACTCCCAGCTTCTAGGCAGAATTTAGACCAAGGTCTTTCTTCCCACATCATGTTATAGCCAGGAAGCAAAGGAGCAGTGGTATGTCCCTGGGCTTCTTCTGAGCAACCCCAGCCAGAGATATTTCATCATGTTACAGAGGAAGTGTTAACGAGGGTGCAGTTATCAGTGGGCTTACCTGGTGGAAGGTGACCCTGTCA
The DNA here is from genome assembly GCF_057802395.1 of Ceratotherium simum simum. NCBI lineage: Eukaryota > Metazoa > Chordata > Mammalia > Perissodactyla > Rhinocerotidae > Ceratotherium > Ceratotherium simum. The sequence goes on along the minus strand of NC_141902.1, from coordinate 97,066,361 downwards.
GAAGGCAGTGAGTGTGCCCTCCTGTCCCTACGGCAGCCGTCACTCCTCATCGATGGCAACTCAAGTCGGAGAGATCAAATAGAAGCATCAAGCAGCCAGCATCTGAATCGTTAAGTTTAGGTTTCAAGGATGCAGAGCCTGTACAGATCAGTTGACTTAAGGAGGCAAGTTGAGCAGAGCAAAAGCCGAGACTGAGAGTCCATGATAAGTGTCCTGAGGCGAGAAGGGATGTCCCAGATCTTGTGGGACAGGGATGTTGTAGGACACACAGGCGACCATATGGATTAGACCAGACTCACTCCCCTTCCCACATGGGTTACAGGTTCTCGGCAGTCCCTCGGGTGAGGAGGTGGTGTGGATGGTTGGATATAGTCGTGTATATATATATTTTCTATAGTTTTAAATTCACAGAGTGGTCTTCACCATTTTCCACACATGCTTTTGCCCTTTACATAAAGTCCAGAGATAAACAGCCCTCCAGGTATTTTTATAGATAAATACTTTATCGAGCAGAGTCCCAATAGGAAATAAATGGCACACTCAAATTTTGGTAACTTGAGGAGGATTTAATAAAGGTGTGATTATATGGGCATGGAGGTCAGTGGAGAAGTGCCATGATCTGGGGTGTGTGCCACTCAGAGGGACAAGGGGAGGGACTGGTCACGGGAACCTAGAGGGAGAGAGTCTTGTAGAGAAGATGCTTTGAGAAGATCAAGGACTTTTGGTCAAGAGACAGAGTGCCTTGCAGGCAGGATCACAGGGAGAAAGCTGGAGAACAAACACGCTGACCTCGTTCTCCTCCCTCCCTCTTGCTGGGGGCTCCATTGGCCAAACCCAACAGGAAGCCAGAGGGCTGGGGAGCATAGTGATGCAGTGCTTACAAGGCAGGCTCCTGGGCACAGGGGAGGGTGGGGAGGTGGGAAGGGTGGAGGGGAGATCCGGAAGGGCCAACGGGAGGCGTCTGGCACAGTTACTTGGACTGGACAGTCTCTAGCTGACACTGGCTATTAGCTATTTGATCTACTCTGCCTAAAAGTCCTTTAGGGAGATTTGTGGACAGGACAAAGAGGACAAAGCCAGGCATGTTCCCATTATTTTCAGTGAGGACCTTGGACCCAAATCCCTCTGTGGACCCCCTGGCCCTGGTGAGATGCCCAAGCCCACACGTGAGCCGCAGAACTCTCCTGGCTCCTCAGGTCTAAGGCAGAATGAAACAAAAGCTGAGCAGCCTCCTTGGCTCCTTCCCCAAGGGCCACACCCTCAGCAAGGCGGGGCCAGGAGGACAGCCTCTTTAAGGCGAAGAGAGTGTTGTATTTCTTCCTGCAGTTTGGAGCAGCCGGCCTAAGCCGCCTTCTGCCATCCTTTCCTGGGGTGAGGATCCTCCCGGGTGGGAGGCAGCCCCCAGCCTGTCATCCTCCAGATGCATGAGAGCCAAGTTCTCCAGCGTGGAAAGCCCAAGAGAAAGATCGTGTCATTACAGAGAGTTAAGAAAAAGATTGAGCTACTTTTATAAACTGAAAGTAATACATGCTCATGGTACAAATTTCAAAATTAAAAATACAGAAAGGTATAAAACCAAAAATAAAATACTTTTGCCAACACTTCCCCATAGTCCCGGGGGCCCAGGCACTACTCTCACTTATTCAAGTTAAAAACTGTACTGGGTTCTTATATTTCCTTCCATAATTTTATATACAGTTAAAACAATTTCAAACATAGGTGGGATCATACCATGCATGCTGTTTTGCATCTCGTTTTGTTTTGTTTGAGGCACCAGCCCACTATCTCGGCATCAGGTTGCTAGCGTGACCATTGCTTTCTGAAGGCAGAGCACTTGTGGTCAGCACGCTGAGGCCCTCCCTGCTCGTGTGCTCGTCTGTCAGCCTCTTCTTCCTTGAGCCGACCTCTTGGGTCTTTATTCTTTGGAACTAAAAAAAGCCCCATTAACACAAATTGTTATGAATCTGCCATCATCAGGTACAATCTATCCGCTTAACTGCTTAGTCCACAGCGTTTATCAACTGTTTGCTATGGTTGAAACACTCTGCCAGACAAGGGGACTGTGGAGTTGGATAAACTATAGTCCCTGCTCTGGGCTTTGTCTGAGGAGGGAAACAGACTAATGCAGGTGACTGTAATCCAGTGTGGCAGGTGCACTGATAGCTGGGTGACTAGGGTAACATGGGAACCCAGATGTTGGGTGCCTTAGCTAGCCTGAATTGGGGAGGAAATCAAGGAGGGCTTCCTGGTGGAGGTGGTTCTCTGACTTTTATCTTTTTTTTTTGTGAGGAAGATCAGCCTTGAGCTAACATCTGCCAATCCTCCTCTTTTTTTTTTTTTTTGCTGAGGAAGACTGGCCCTGGGCTAACATACATGCCCATCTTCCTCTACTTTATATGGGACGCTGCCACAGCATGGCTTGACAAGCTGTGCGTCGGTGCACGCCCAGGATCTGAACCAGCGAACCCTGGGCTGCCGCAGCGGAGCGCACGCACTTAACCGCTTGTGTCATGGGGCTGGCCCCCTCTGAGTTTTATCTTAAAAAAGTAAATAAGAATTGGCTGCAAGAGGGAAGCAGTGGAAGGGGCAGCCCTGGTAAAGGGGACAGCAGAAGCACAGGCCCCGGGCCAGCTCTGTGGCTTGGCGGTTAAGTGCGCGCGCTCTGATGCTGGCGACCCGGGTTCGGATCCCGGGTGCGCCGCGAGGCACCACTTCTCTGTCCAACGCGAGGCCGAGTCCCACGTACAGCAACTAGAAGGATGTGAACCTATGACATACAACTATATACTGGGGCTTTGGGGGGAAAAAACTGAATAAATAAAATCTTTAAAAAAAAAAAAAAAAAAAAAAAAAAAAAAAGAAGCACAGGCCCGGAAGCAAGAAGCGAACGATGATTTTGAGACATAACATATGAAATAGAAAATAGCAAAGATGAGTTAGAGAAGTGGGCAGAGGCCAGACCACAGTGGACATTATAGGTCATGGTAAAGAGTTGCACCCTACCTAGTAGGCAGTGGGGAAGCTATTTAAAGATATTCCACAGGAAAATGCCACGGTCAGCACGTTACTCAAGGCAAGCCAGGTTACGCTATGGTAACAAATGAACCGCGACTTAAGTCCCAGTGACTTCATGCTACCAAGGTTTACTTTCTGCTCACTTTTCTGTACCACTTGTCCAGAAAAGACCAGTTGGAGGGTCTGCTCCTTCTAGTCACTCAGGGATCCGGGTAAAAGAGGCCCTGCCATCTTGTAGCGGCCCCATCTGGGACATGGTGGTCACAGTGACGGAGAAGAACAGCTAGGCTTTTGAAAGCGTGGAACCGGAGGTGACTCCCTCTCCTTATACTCACATTTGAGGGGTCAGAGCAGTCTCAGAGCACTGCCCCTCTCAACGGCAAGACGGCTGAGAAATCATGGAGGAGGAGATGGAACAAGGAGGAGAGCCGCCCACTCTGCCACGACAGAACCTGGGACTCCAGAAACAGCGACCAGAGCCACGGAAGACGGGGTCAATGGTTTCAACCCAGTGGGGGAGGAATTTGTGGCAGTAGCCCAGGAAAATGATGGCAAAGTCCTGAATGAGGGGAGTGGTAGTAGGAGTGGAGAGGAAGGGAAGGAGTAGGGAAATGTTTGGAAGGCACAGTTGACAAAAGGGATTTAATGTGCACAGGTGAGGGAGCTGAGGAAGACCTGCAGGTTCCTGTCCTGAGCAGCTGGTGGGAGTGAGCGGTTCACGACGCTGGGGAACCGGCTGGTGGGAAGCTGAGCTCCGTTTTGGACACAGGGAGTCTGTGGTGCTTGTGGACATCTGGGCGAGGGAGGTTTCTACCAAGATTGGATCTGTGGTTCCAGAGCTCAGAAGAGAGGTCTAGGGGAGACAGACAGATGTTGAAATCGTGAGTGTGAGAACTGGTAGACATGACAGTGGGTGAAAAATATCCAGTGGAAGTATGTACGCACTGAGGATTTACTAAGTTTCCGTTGCTGATCCTCGTACTTTATATGTACTATTTTACTTAAACTGAAACAATCCTAAAAGATATGCATGATTATTATCCTCATTTTAAAGTTGAGGAAACGGAGACAGAGAGGTTAAGTAGCTTTTCCAAAATCACATTGCACAGTAGAGCTGGGATTTACACCTGGGCTTGTCAAACCCCCAAACTTGGAGCCTGGACTCCCTGAAGGGAACGGGATTGATCTTGATTCTAGTTGACAAATAGAGGACAAAGAAGGGCTTTCCAGGTTGGGGCAACTGTGTCAGCAAAGGCCAGGCGCTGGGAATGAGCGTGGTGGTGGTGGTGAGCGGGGCGGGTCTGACTGGGGCTGGAGGAGAAGCTTCATCCTGATTTCAGGCACATAGCCCTGCTCAGCCTCCGACTCTCCAAATAGGGGCCTCATCCCCTCCAGCCACGAGCTCCTGTCGTCATGTCTATAAGCTGCAGTCCCACACTTATATTTGGAGAGCAGGTGCCAGGCAGTGTGTTAAGTGCCAGAAACACAAAGAATTGATGAGATGCCTGGCCAGGTCTCCTGCCTTGTGTTTGGATCTAGACGCAGCAGTTGGTATTCCCGGCCTTCCCTCGAGTAGGTTTGGGCCCGCACCCCGCACGCTGCACTCATTCTGATACGTCACCCGTCAAGCCAGCTGGTCCTCAGGAGTGGGCCCTCTGCAGACTCAAGGCTGGCAGTGGGCCTCCTCTGCAGGATGGATCAGAGGGAGGTTGGGTTTGGAATCAGGTGTGGCTTCTATGTGAAACTCTGCTCCTCAATAGTCGTGTCACCTTGAACGAGGGAGCTAATTTCTCTGTCTCCTTATCTTTTAATTGGGCATAGCAGCACTTCCCTAAAAGCACCATGGTGAGTATTGGAGAAGAGGTTGTGACAATCACAGCAGGATGCAAAGAAGACAGTGGAATTGATTCTCACTGCTGCTCTGCTCTTGTTAATTCCATACACAGGCCTCACGGTGGCTACTTCGGACCTCTATTCCTCCCTTAGGTTCTCAGATCAACACCCTGCCCCCCAGCTGGTGGCCGTGCCTCTGAACTCAGTACAGTCGTGAATTATGGTTTATAAACTTACTGTAGCACCACTGAAAACTATAACTGGAGATTATAGTTTGCCATGGTTTTTCCAGAATCACATGTCCAGGACGTGGACAAGTCAGGGCTTAAGGCCACATCTGTCTAATGTCCAGTCTTATCCTTTCTAAGCCTCATCTACCTTGGCTCCTAAGTCCTCAGTTTCTTCATTCTTTTCAGAGGAAAATATGTTCTTCTGGCTCTAAAGTTCACCTCACGTCCCATATGTGTGAGGCAGCACAGTCATCTCCCCTGTCTGTTGAGCTGAGGCCACAGTTCTCCTCTCAGTACCCGACGTCTGGGAAGCAGGGTTGACCTCCTCAGTCTTCCTTGATCGTTGTCTATTTTCTCCTCCTCTCCCGCAGTCTGGCCTTGCTGCTTCCTGCCCCGAGAGGCCTTTCTCGCAGCTTATGGGTTGCCCACCCAGGCAGTCTCTCTGGATCACTGGGACCTATTGATCATTGTAGCCTTCTCAAACGCCCCCACATGGCTTCCATGACACTGTTGCAAATGGGTTTTTTTAATGAAGTACGAGCTGCCAAAAAGCCCCCAGTGTGTCTCACTTCAGCTGCCGCCTGCCCGCGGCCCAGCTGTGCAGCCCCTCCTTCTGCAAGTCTCCGGTTCCACTCCTGTTAGCAGTCTGGGGGTCCAATAGGGTCTGCAGGCGTCTTGAAGGGAAGGCGGTGTTGTCTGTCTCAGTCAAATCTCAATCATCTGACTGATGTGGAGGAGACACAATGGAGTCTGTAGACTCCGTCCGCCGTGGAGCAGACGCTGGCCTCAGTCTTCAGAAGACCACCACGTTGAGGAGGCCTCGTGCCCCGCTGTGCCGTGTGCTCCGTTCAGGCCTGGGTATCCCTGCTGACACGGCCAGGATCCCTGGGGTAAACGACTCTCAGGTCGGGCCAGCATCACTATTCCTTTTCGTGGCTTAGGGGTGGGTGTTGGTGGAGAATCCCCTAGGGACAAGAACATTCAGGAAAGTGACAAGCTGCCCACACTGGGCACGATGCTCTCAGGTCAGATCTGGACACAGTGGGGAATGCTGGGCTCTACTCAGGCTGGCGCTGGAGATGCTCTTGGAAGCATTTTTGATTCCTCCTTCCCATGATTCCCAAAGCCTACTGACAGCAAGTTTTACAATGAACTTTCCCCCACGACGCGCATGTCTGCCCTGTCTCTGTCCCCGCTCTCCGGTTCAGCTCCTCCTCTGTGGCCTTTTCCAGCAAGTCGGCTCAGTGGCCTGTGGAGCTCTGATTTCTCCCCAGCCTGATGCACTTGCACTCCACAACCGCATTCATCTCTGTCAAGCAGTGACCTATTTTAAAATCTCCTGTGGCTCTTGATGCCTGATGCATACATCTCCAGACTCCTGAGTCAGATGTTCAAGACCTTTCGGATATCACCCTTGACCGCCCTTTCTGCCGTCAACGCCTGCTGTTTCCAGTTACACACCCTCTTCTTCCTTCAGGCTCCACTCTCTGAGTCTCCAGGGCTGGTGGCCAGGACCTGGCTTCCAGGGTGGCCCCAGGTGGTGGGATGGCATATTCCCTGACAGTACCCCTCAGGGAAGAGCTATGTGGATGGGCTGCCCATGGCAACTGCCCTCAACATGCGACAGTGACTGTTTTCATCTCGTAGTAGACACAGACTCCAGGCGGCCTTGCAGACGTGGACTTGTGGGACAGTTTCCCAGGACCCCCGGGCAGGCTTGGGGTCAGCTCTGGACTGAGATTCAAGAGAGTCCCTTGGATTTGTTAGCAGACCAGCAGGACCGCAGAGCCGTCAGGCCCTTAGAGTCTCCTCGTCCAATCTCCTTATTCTACAGTTGGCAAAAAGGAAACCCAAAGAAGTGAAAGTCTGCTGTTTTTAAAAATTATTTTTGAAAGTCTGTTTATCTTTGCAATTATGAAATTGATCCTATCTGGAAATGCCCTCCTGCCCCATGCCTGTTTTGGTGTTTTGTGTCGGTAAATGCCTCTGGACACCGCGATTCTTTTGCTGAGCTCAGGACTCAGAGGCAGCCAGCCTTTGTCTAGACACAGCTGCCTTGTCTGTGTGGGAAGCTGAACTCAGTTCTATCTACCCTGAGGCTCGTGGTCTGGCTCAAGTTAGCAGCTGTTACCATCACGAAGGTCTTCAGCTGTCTTTGGCCAGGTGAATCTTTATAGACACGCACCTCCTAACAAGCCCTACAAGGAAGACCCTTCATGGGAATAAGTTGTGCAAATGAAGCTTTTAACTAATAGCCCAGAGTCTATTTTCCTGGATGTTTCTCTGTGAGGAATTTATAAAGGACACCAACACAGCAAATACTACAGCAACACCTCTTCTGGAATATGCACCTTTTTATTCTGATATGAAAATGGTCACTGTCACAGGTTGTGGGCAGTTTTTATGGGCAGACACCGTCCCTGAAGGGCCCTGGCAGGGAATATGTCAGGACACCCAGTGGAGAACAAGATAAACCCTGTTAGAACAAATTGCCTATTTAGAGCTTGACTTTAAAATAAATTTATTGACTCTGAGGAGGGAGAAATTTAAGGTACTTCTTAAAGGGCCAAAACCCATCCTGCGCTCTTTGTCTATGAGTCGGCCCCTGGAGAATGGTCTTCTATTTGCGCTATTTTCCATTTCAACATGGTACCCGAATTGATGACTGGTTATGATTTTTCTTTAAATGTATGATTTTAAGAAGACTGGCCAAATTATTAAACAGGATTTTTATTCCATCTAGTACCCATCCCCTTTTTGTTTTCTGGTGGTAGACCGTCAAGAAGAAACCATAGTACAATTTACAAAACTTTGCTTTGCAGACAAAGTCGCCAGTAAGGAGACTTGGAGCTTGATTGATAGGGAGATTCTCTGGGCGGGCTTGGTCGGAGGGGCTGTGGGTACAGTGCGGGCTCAGCTCTGCCTCTCAGCTGCTGACGAGTGTGGGGTGGGCCGGAAGGCTGCAAAGGAGGCGTCTGCCAGCTGAGCTTCATTTCTACAAAAATGGAAAGGCCAAGAAGTACCTTTATCAAGCAGACTCTCTCATTATCGATGGTCAGTAAATAAGAGTGGAAGGAGGGTTAGCTGTCTGGGCAACAAATAATTTAAGATCACGTCAGAACCCGATTGCTTTGGGGAAAGGCCAAGCAAACAATAGGAATAATGTTTCTTTAAGATTGTTTATAACATCTCTTAGTTATTCTTTTCTTAATTATAGGAAAGTATAAAGTAAAAAAATATGATTTAGACATATGCACACATAAAAACACGCAGAAGAATAAAAAATAAAAATCTTCAAGCAGATGGATTAGCGTGTGCAAAGGTCCAAGGGTGAGGTAGCATTGTGCGTATGAGGAAGTGAAATTGAGGCTGGAGTTTGGCCTAAGATAAGGCTGGAGTGGTGAGTAGACCAGACCATGGCAGCTGCAGTAGGCCATGGTAGGAAGTTTGGGTTTTATCTTGGAGTAGTGGGAAGGCTTTGAAGGAGTATCAAGCAGGATGTGTGTGTGCGTAAAATAACCAGATTTGCATTTTGAAAGGATGTCTCTCTGGCTGCAGGATGAGGAATGGACTTGAGTGAAGCGGGAGGACAAGCGAGGAGACGTGAAGAACCATTTAGAGGCTAGCAAAGAATTCCAGCTAGGGGCGATGCTGTCTGGATCAGGGTGGTGGAGAATGTAGTGGGAGTTATTTAATCTGTTCCTTGCTGCTGGATTCTTTGGTTGTTCCCGTTTATTTCTTCTTGCATTTGCCTTATTTTTTTTTTGCTATAACCCACAGCACTGCAATGAGCATTCTTATCCACGTATCTCGGTCATCTTTGGTCTGTATAACTGTGGGGCAAATTCCCGGCTGTGGAACTTGCGCGGTTTCACAAACAAATGACATGTTGGCGGCTGTTGCTCAAGTGCCATTCCAGATCGTTGTGTCAGTTTCTGCTCTCACGGTGATAGGAGTGCCGATGTGCTCAAACCCATTCTGGCTAGCGTTTGCATTTTTGCAAATCTGATGAAAAATGGCATCCCATTTTTTAAAATTCCTTTTTTTTAAAAAAAGTTGTAAATGAGGTGGAATACCTTCATATGCTAATTTGATCATTCGTGTCTATTTTTCTTTGAAGCGTCTGTTCACACCCTTTGCGCATTTTTCAATCAGATTGACAAGCTTTTTTTTATTGCATACATTGCATGCATTCTTCATAAATAAAAAATATGACCTCTATTTCATATGTGCTCCAAATATTTTACCAAGGTTGTCATATATTTTGGTTTTATTTGTCAATTTTTTTTATTATATGAAAGTTGAACATTTTAATGTAATGATATCAACCAGATTTTTCTCTTTATGTCTCTGGACTTAGTAGGTGTTCATGACTTCAAGAATGTAAGTCAATTCCCTGTACCTTGTTCTAACTCCTATGGTTTATATTTGTTTAAGGCTTTGATCCATCAGTTATTTATTTTGTTATAAGGAGTAAGGTGGGGTGTCAGCTTAGTTTTCTCCAAAGACTCCGGTTATTATTACAGCATTTATTGAGTAATTTCTAATTTTCCCATTAATTTCAAAAACCAACTTTATTGTAAATTAAATTCTGTGTGTAATTAAGCCTATTTATGAGCGCTTTCTTCTACTGGTCTATTTCTTCTTTAGTAAAAGTAGTTTTTTGGGGGCCGGCCCGGTGGCGCAAGCAGTTAGGTGCATGTGATCCGCTGCGGCGGCCTGGGGTTCCCTGGTTCAGATCCCGGGTGCGCACCGACGCACCGCTTACCAAGCCATGCTGTGGTGGCGTCCCACATAAAAAATAGTGGAGGAAGATGGGCACGGATGTTAGCCCAGGGCCGGTCTTCCTCAGCAAAAAAAGGGGAGGATTGGCAGATGTCAGCACAGGGCTGATCTTCCTCACAAAACAATAAATAAATAAATAAAAGTAGTTTTTTTATTATAGCTTGATAATATATTTAGGGATAGTTTTTTCCATTATCTACGAATCTGCTGCGCTTCTTTTTCAGAAATTACCGGGTGTTCTCCATGAGTATTTTTCCAGATAAATTTTACTTCTTGTTAAGTTTCAAAATAATCATTTTTATATTGTATTTGGAAACTCATGACTATAGATATTACTCTAAGAAAAAATAAAAATTTTCAATCAAAGAGCAAGGTATGTCTTTCACTTTGCTTGTATTTTAAAGTTTCTTTATATAGGTTCTGCATAATTCCTGCCTAGTTTTTTCACTAGTTATTTTATTTTTTTCGTTGCTATTGTATATGGGAGATCATCTTCCATTATGGCTTATTATTGGTTATTATTTTCATAGAAAAGCTATTAATTTTTATATATCAATTGGGTAACTAGTCCTCTTATCAAATTCTATTTTTTAAAATTAATTTTCTTGTTAAGATATTGTTTATGTACCACAAAATTCACCCTTTTAAGGTGTACAATTAATTTAGTATGCTTTATTATTCACAAAGTTGTGCAACAATTACCACTACCTAATTCCAGAAAGTTTTCATCACCCCAAAATGAAACTCTGTATCCATTAGCAGTCACTCTCCAACTCCTCCCCCCAGTCCCCTCAGCCCCTGGTAAACACTAAGCTACTTTGCCTATTCTGGACATAATAAAATCAGGTAATATGTGACCTTTTGTGTCTGGCTTCTTTCACTGAGCATAATATCTTCAAGGTTCATACATGTTGTGGCATAAATCAGCACTTCATTCCTTTTTATGGCTAATACTCCATCGTATGGATAGATCACTTTGTTTATCTTTATCCATCAGTTGAATGACATATGTCTTGTTCCCAATTTGGCTATAGTAAGTATTGCTGCTATGAACATTCATGTACAGATTTTTGTGTGGACATGTGTTTTCATTTCTCTTAGGAATGTGCCTAGGAGTGGAACTGCCAGGTCTTATGGTAACTCTGAGTTTAATTTTTGAGGAATTGCCAAACTATTTTCTGAAGAGGCTGCACCATCTTACATTCCCACTAGCAGCATATGAGGGTTCAAATTTCTCCATATTTTTGGGTTCAAATTTCTCCACATTTTTATCAACACTTTTTGTCGTCTGTCTTTTTGATGTTAGTGGGTGTGAAGTGGTGTCTCATTGTGGCCTTGATTCTCATTTCCCTAATGACTGATGATGTTGAATCTCTTTTCATGTGTTTATTTGCTATGTATGTCTTCTTTGGAGAAATGTCTATTCAGATCCTTTGCCAGTTTTTAATTGTTTTTTTTGTTATTTTATTATTGAGTTTAAGAGTTCTTGATATATTCTAGATACCAGTCCCATATCAGATATCCGATTTCCAGGTGTATCCATGTGTTCCAAGCTGAGCCAATTAGAATCCACCTTGGAACTTTCCTGCTGAAACCGTGGGGAGAGACATTCTTTTTGCTACTCACAATCTTTAAGCATGAATTAAGCCAGAGCTTCTTGCAGTCATCTTTCTCAGCTACAAGGAGAAAGCTGTCTGCAGTTGGAGAGCGTGAGGCCAACATGAAAAAAGAAGCAGAGGTAAGTCGTGGCAAACTCGTCAGGACTGACCTGATAAAACTCTGGTTTCCTGTCAGGCCTAAAGCAAAGATACACCTGGATTTTTCAGATGTGTGAGTCAAGAAAATATTTCTTTTATGTTTTTCCTTAAGATAGTTTGAGTTGAGTTTTATCTCTTGCAATCAAAAGTCCTGAGCAGTCTAGGAAATCTAAGCATTTCTGTTCTACTAAGGGTCACTTTTGTTTTAAAACTCAAGAATGCATGTTGGAGTCTGTAAAGTGCCTATTGGGATGTTCTTATGCTTTCTCTCCCCTGATCTGTTAATATAATGTATTAATAGATTTCCTAACATTTAACTACATTTTTATTCCAAGGATGGATCCCACTTGGTCATAAAACAAACTTATTTGCTGACTTTTAAATAAGATTTTGGGTGAATATTTGTAAGTATAATTTGTCAATGGGGAGGGATCACAAAATTGATGGATTATGATCCATACCCAAGTGGTTGACAAATTTTGTTTGGCCTATCAATATTTCAAAATTGGGAGGTTAAATCTGAAAATCCAGCTTTTCTTGAGAAACCGGGTTGGTTCAGTGGGGCTGAGTTTCTGTATGGGAGAGACTTTCTAGGGTGGAGGGGTGGTGGTCGCCTTTAGACTGGACACGCTCTCCATTTCCCCGGGACCTGGCACTCACAAACGCGCACTCGTGCATTTCCGGTTGGTCAATGCCACACATTTTAGTCACTTGTCTGGTCTGTGAGGTCATTTGAATTTGTGACTCCTCTACGTTTTCTTTTTTGTACTGTTCTCTTCAGGTATTCACGGCTCTGGAATGGAATGATGTGTTCTTCGGAAGGTTGGAAGAATTCACCTGTGGAAAATTGGGCCTTGGTGTGCATTATTAATACCTCTTTTATTTTCTCCAGAACTTTTTTCCGTTTCCAACTTGTCTGAGCCTGTTGGCCTTCCCATCCTAGCTCCAGTATGAGAATAGCTATCGGCGTCCCCAACTTCCTGTGGCCCGAGGGCATAGTGTGGGGAGGGGAGATGTCAGAGAGTGTGTGGGCAGCCTTGCCGGAAGGCCCCAACTTCTCTTTGATCTGAAATGTTGTTTACTGAGCCTCCAGAGCTCACTCCACAAGCAGGAGGGTTTGTATCTGTTTCCTGGGAGGTAGGAGACCCATCTTTGACTTCATGTCATTTGCCCGGCTCAGCTCTGAGCCCTGGACACGGTTCTGGCAGCCCTCAGTCATCTTTCCCCATGCCCTGGCTGCCCAGTTAGTGAGGTGGAAGTCAGGGCTTCTACTGGCCAAGGTTCTTTTGCACATTTTCCCCAGCTTATGCAATCACCCGCTTAGATCAACTTCACTCCAAATCGGAGGATATTTGTGAGAATTCCTGGACTTCTCCCCTCAACACTCAGCTTCCTCTCTCTCCTCCAGCTTGGAGGGCAGAGGAGCAGAGCTGGGATTTATGCCACACCGCTCCAGCCTCTACCTTCTTTTCCCTTTGTCATCATTTTTGGAAGTTTGTGGTTTCCAAGGTTAAGGAAACCTGAATTTGTGGAAGTCAGTATAAAGGTAAGAAACCATCATAAGTGCTTTTCATGGTGGAGATGCTCCCTGCACTGGTCTGGAATCAGTGAAGGAAAGTTGACTTGTAGAGTGATCTACAGCAATGACTTTTAGTTATCCTATAACAACCTGGAACAATTGTTTAGATAAACATTCAGCATTCTAGACAAAGTATTTCCTAAAAGATGATTCAATTGCATAGACTTATGCCTATTTGAGAAAGGAATCCTGAGTCTCTGAGGGCAGAATAGAGATGAAAGAATCTTGGCTATTTATAAGATTGGATCAGACCTTATGCTTCTGTGGCCACTATGGCTAGAAAGCAGTTTTGAGACCAGATTTTCAGGCACCAGTGACTGTATAAACGTGAGCTGTGCTTGAGAGGAAGTATAGTGGACATCTATTGCTTTTGTCTGCTCAGCCCTTTTCTTTGTCATATGGTAACAGAACTTGACCTCCTGGCCAAAAGGATGGACATATGATCCAAGACAAGGAAATCAAAGTCTTCTCATGGGATTTTTTCAAATGAGATCTGGAAGAGAGAAGCCTCCTTTTCTCAATGTCGGAGTGCTGTGGTCCATGTGAAAAGTGAGTCTGAAGGGAATGAAACCAACATAAGGAGCCAGGTAAGGAAGAGAGAGCTCAGGATTCCAGTAATTTCTGAAGCTGGCTCCATTTCTGCCTTTCCCATGATTTGGCTATTGACTTGATAAATTCCACTCTGTAGTAAACTCCTTTGAATTGGGTTTGGAGAATCTGCAGAGTCCTGACGAATGGACTATTCCTCAGGGGCAGATGTGAGAGGTTGCACGCAAGCACAACTATTACATTGGCTCCACACCTCTGATTCCTAGAGAATTTAAGTCATTGCTTTGTCATGGAAGATTTTAGAGCAGATTCTCTAAATTAGAATTTCAATGCAACTCCTATTGCTTTAGTGAGCATGGTTTTTATTTTTGATATTTGAATTTTTAAGAAATGGTTATTAAAGTAGATGCTTGAGAGAACAAGGGATCAGCTGAAGGAGGGATTCGTTCAGAGTTCCCTTCTGGAGAAGTGTGTGAGGTGGCAGTGCTGTCAGGGTGCTGTGAGCAGGAAGAGCTGCGAAGGAGCTAGTCAGCTTCTCATCAAAGCCATTGCAAACCACCCAGGGGGACCCAAGCCGTTCCTGCTCATCGTCATTGGCCGAGGGATCCTTCAAGTTCACGCAGGCTTGACCACTGCCTTTCTCTCCTTGGCGTGTGTGTCTTTATTTGGTATTCCCCTAGGTCTTAAGCTGTGTGGACAGGAAGAGCTCACTTGTTGAGATCATCACCACAGCATCAAGTGTCACTTGAGTGGGGAGCAAAGTGTGGACGAAGCACCACTGGAAACATACCCTTTCACTAGAGGAGACCTGGGGAGCGATTTCTTCCAGTGCCTGAATCTCCTGACCCAGGAGGAGCGTATGGCCCTCGGCTAATGGTAGGGAAGTAGTCGTGGGCTGGTAAGATAGTCCAATCAATTTGGGGAAGTTAGAGTGTCGTGCAGTGTCTCTTGTTATTTACATTTATTTCTACCCTATCTCTCTCTAAAAATAGGCAATAACTATAGTAGCAGCTATCATTTTTGAACACCTACTATGTGCTAGGCACTTTTTACATGCATCACTCCTCCTTGCTATAATTTTGGAGAGCTGTTTCTGTTGTTCCTGTTTTGCAGTTGAAGAAACTGAGGCTTTGAGGTGTCAAAAATTCACCTGAAGCCTCATTCTAGGAAGTGGCAGAGCAGAGATTGGTGACCAGGTGGTCTGATTCCTAGACAGCGCTCTTTGTACTCTTCCAATGATTCTTTCCTCTGGGGAGCTTTCAAACAACACCAGTTCTGGGGCCCCATCCCAGACCAATAAACAGATTCTCTGGGAATCCAGGACCAGGCGCTGGTAGGTTTTTCAAGCTCCCCAGACGATTCCAATGGGCAGCCAGGGTCGAGACCCTTTGCATTGTGCCACGCTACCCCTCCTCAATGCCATTGCCAGCTTCTCAGCCGTCCTCATCTCCTCTCTTTCCTCCACACCCTACATCCAATCTCTTAGCACAGCATGTTGGACTTACCTTCAAGGTACGCCTCGAATTGCACGCTGCCCACAGCCTCCACTGCTCCCATCCTGCATGCGTCTCCAGGGTGGACCATTCTATTGCCTCCTTTCTGATCTTTCTGCTTCTGTCTTCACCCTACTGCAGTCCATTGTCAACAGAGCAGCCAGGATGATTCTTGTAATAAATGTCAGATCATGTCATTCCTCATTCAAAACACTGTGATGGCCCCTCTCCTCAGAGTAAAACCCAAAGTCTTTTCCAGAGTCTACAACATCCTCTCTGATCTAGCTCTCATATCTCTCTGACCTCAAGTCCAACCAAATCTCCCCCTTACGTACTTCCCTGCACCTAAACTGGATTCTTAGCTGGTGCTGGAACGTGCCAACAGTCTTCCGTCTCAGGCCCTTTGCACTTCCTGTTCCCTCTGCCTAGATCAGTCTTCTTCCAGACAGCCTTGAAGCTCACTCCTTCATTTGTACCTCTGCTCAAATGTGCCCTTACCTGAGAGGCCTTCCCAGACCACTCATCTGTAACAGCAGTCTCTCACCCGCTTCACTCTGCATCCCGTCTCCCATCCTGTGCCTCCTACCACCACCTAATGCATTCATTGTTTTCTTTTTGTCTGTCTTTCCTCACTAGAATGTCAGCTCCATAAGAGCAATGACTTGGTTTTATTCATTGTTCCATCCCTAGCACCTGAAATGGTCCCTGTTCAATGGATATTTGTAGAAGGAGTGAAAAAATAGAAGGCAACTCTTTTTTTTTTTTGTGAGGAAGATCAGCCCTGAGCTAGCATCTGTTGCCAATCCTCCTCTTTTTTTTTTTTTTTTTGCTGAGGAAGATTGGTCCTGGGCTAACATCTGTGCCCATCCTTCTCTACTTTATATGGGATGCTGCCATAGCACGGCTTGATGAGTGGTGTGTAGGTCCATGCCCGGGATCTGAACCTGTGAACCCTGGGCCGCCGAAGCAGAACACATGAACTCAACCACTATGCCACTGGGCTGGCCCCTAGAATGCAGCTTTTTTAGTGCAATAAATTAAAAGGGAAAATAAGACTAAGAAAAATAAAAGAAAGCCATGGATAAAGTTAATGCCCAGAATGTGTTCCGTATATCTTGTATGTTTTTCTCAAGGGTTGGATGTAAACTTGGCTTTTGGCCTTACAGCAACCAATGGAGAAAGGAAAATAGCATTAAGTATCCGTAAGAAACATAGAGGCCCGCTACATAGCGGAGCCCAGCTATTCCTGATAAGAAGATAGAAGACAAACGACTAATGCAGTCCTCATCAGAGGACACGGTGTGAGAAAGTGAATAATAGCCCTACAATAAATATAAGGAATTTCACAAAGTTCTTTGATTCTTGGAGATTGTGAGGTCACAATTATTATTTGAGGGAAATGCTCTGCATACTTACTATTGACAATATTGAAATATTTACATTAAATCTTTATCCAGCTGCCAGATTAAACTATTTTTTCAGGATTCCCATGATATCCAGGCCTGTCTCCAATTACTCACAAGCCCTTTTGAGCATGAGAGAGGATGCCCTCTATTACTGCCAGAGGAGTGTGGATCCTCCCCAGGGGACCAACTGTCCCAGTTTTTCTGGAACAGAAGGGGTTATGGAGATATGGAACTTTTGGTGCTAAAACTGGAAAGCCCAGGCAAACTGGGACAAGTTGTCACTCCGCCTCTTTGTTCCAGGTGTGAGCCTCTGTTTTGTTCTCTTGTGAAAACTCACAGAGTTAGAGGATGGATTACTTTTCTCTTTGCATGGGAGGTTTGTAATGGTAGGTATGCTGAGTTCCTGTTTTCTTTTTCTGACCCATAAGTAAATAAAGAGAACAGAATTTGAGATGTGGGATAATATTGCAGAGCCTAAGATCAAGCATTCAGAATATAAGTGGGTGAACAGAAGGCACTATCAGGCAGGTTTGAGATGCAAAGGCCTAGAGATCTGCTGAGTTAACGTGGGCGTGTAGCACAGGAGAACAGGGAGAAACGAGGCTGCAGGATGCCAAGGAGGGAGAGAACACAGGCCCCAGAGAAAAGGGGCCACAGGCTGGTTGTTGGTTGCCAGCAGGAGAACTGTAGGGGAGGAAGCCCCCATCTGAGGGTCTCCAGGCTGTGGAGACACTGCCTTCCTTCCAGCTGTGAACTCTGAGCAGGTTAGAGAGGCCTGTCTTTTGTTTGTTTTAATTGAGATATAATTGACATATAACATCATGTAAGTTTAAGATGTACAAGTGTTGATTTGATACATTGCGACGTGATTACTACTGTAGCTTTAACTAACATCTCTGTCGTGTCACGCAATTATCGTTTCTATTTTGTAGTGAGAACAATTAAGATCTAGTCTCTTAGCAACTTTGAAGCTTATAATATAATATTGTTGATTATAATCTCTATGCTGTGCATTAGATCTCCAGGATTTATTTATCTACCAGTTAAATAACATCTCCCCAATTCCTCCACCCCGCAGCCCCTGGTAACCACCATTCTACTCTCTGTTTCTGTGAGTTCAGCTTTTTTAGATTCCACATATAAGTGAGATCATACAGTATTTGTCTTTCTCTGTCTGACTTATTTCACTTAGCATAATGCCCTCAGAGTCTATCTATGTTGTCGAAAAAGGCAAGATTTCCTTCTTTCTCATGGCTGAATAATATTCCATTGTGCATATGTTTATATATACACCACATCTTCTTTATCTATTCGTCCATTGATGGATGCTTACGTTGTTTCCACATCTTGGCTATTGGAAACAATGCTGCAGTGAACATGGGAGTGCAGATATCTCTTCAATATCCTGTTTTCATTTCTTTTGGATAAATACCCCAAAGTGGGATTGCTGCATCATTTGGTGGTTCTATTTTTAATTTTTTGAGGAGCCTCCTTGCTGTTTTCCATAGTGGCTGCATCAGTTTACGTTCCCACCAACAGTGCACAAGGGTTCCCTTTTCTCCACATCTTCGCCAACACTTGTCATCTCTTGTCTTTTTGATGATAGCCATCCTAACAGGCGTGAGGTGACATCTCATTGTGATTGCTTTTGATGTGCATTTCCCTGATGATTAGTGATGCTGAGCATCTTTTCATGTGCCTGTTGGCCATCTGTGTGTCTTCTTTGGGAAAATGTCTGTTTAGTTAGCAGAGGCCTGTCTCATACCATCTTACATCCGTCCAGAAATGGCTGCATCTGCCTCGTTGGAGTTTTGAAAAGGACAGGCTTGGTTGTCACAGTTAGGTCCCCTGATCATGGGGCTTGCTTCATCATTTTCCTCTGACTCACAGGGAAGCCTTGGGTCTCAGGAAATCATCAAGTCCTGTTCCTCCCTCCGCAACACAGTTATATACTTTATGAAAGTATAGGGCAGTTAAGGAAAAAAACTAACATCTTTTAGTTTCTTTTTTTTTTTTTTTTTTTAAGATTTTATTTATTTTATTTTTTCCCCCCAAAGCCCCAGTAGATAGTTGTATGTCATAGCTGCACATCCTTCTAGTTGCTGTATGTGGGACTCGGCCTCAGGATGGACGGAGAAGTGGTGCCTCGATGCACACCCGGGATCCGAACCCGGGCCACCAGCATCGCAGCGCGCGCACTTAACCACCAAGCCACAGGGCCGGCCCACATCTTTTAATTTCAAATCAGAGATGGTGTTAATGATTTAATAAATGGCCTTCCAGTTTTTATGTACATATATATTTTTTAAGCCTGGGGTTATACTATTTTATTTTGTGACCTGATTTCTTTTATGGATATGCTTTCCAAGCATAAAATATGTACATAGATATACCTAAAACTGGAAGCACAGCATATACTTAGCTCAGTATCCTGCTTTCTACACTTTATAAGGCGCCGTCTTTGTATGCCATTATGACATCTTTTGGAAACATATCTGTGACAGTGCACCCCATTCCTACATGTAGATGCAAAGCAATATGTTTAAGCGTCTCTCTGTTGGGGATTTTAACTCCTTCTAATTTTTTGATATTAAATGTAACCAGGCAGTGTGCATCCTTTAGGAAATCTTTGCTCACTTCTCCATCATTTCCTTCGGCTGGATTCCTAGAAGTGGGTCAAGGGGGACGTGCATATTTGAGGCTCTTATTACATATTGACAAATTGTTGTCAAGAAAGATTCAACCAGTTTACACTCTTGCCCTTAATGATTGAAACTGAATCCTGCAAGTCTTGTCACAGTTACACATTGTCTTCAGAAAATATTTGGCAATTTGATGGGTTAAAAAAAGTTATTTTAATTTTCATTTCTTTGGTTAGTAGTGGGGTTGATTTTTTAATATATTTATTCTTATTCTTTTGTGAATAGCTCTTTTATTTTTGCCCATTGTTTTTTTCTAAATAGACTATTGATTTTTTCTTAATTAGCTCTTTATGAATTATGAATATTAATTTTTTGCCATTTTATTGCAAGTTTATTTGCAATTTATTTGTCTTCTAATTGAATTCAGAATTTTTTGTTCTACATTCAAACTATTTTAAAGTCAGATTGATCTTTCTTTGTGATTTTATTTTCATTGCATTTATTCTTAGAAAGTTCTTAATTAGTTAAATTTTACTTATATAGTATTTTGATTATTTTATGATTTCACTTTTTTAATGTTCAACTCAGAAAGATCCTTTTTTGTAATTTTGAAAAAAATTTAAAGACAGAAAAGTGCAGAGACTCATTTAAAAAATATTCATTGTAATCTGCTACTGAAATCATTTTGTCACATTTTCTTCAGATTTGTAAAATATAAGAAATAAAATATCACTGAAATCCCCTCTATCTTGGCCCCAGTCCTCCTTTTTCCTCCTTAGAACAAACTGCATCATGAAATTTGTGGATGCTCTTCAGGCCCATGTTTTTTTTGCTTTCATTATATTTTACATTCTCAAAACAATATGTAGTATTATTTTGTGTACTTAAAAAAATGAAGAAATCCTATCATATTGTATACATTCTGCAACTTTCCTTTTTTTAACCCAAGATCTGTTTTTGAGATTTATCCATTTGGATACTTAGATCTAGTTTATTTGTTTGCTGTATAATAGGCCAACAAATGAATAGATCCCCTTTTTAAATCCGTCCCCATCTTGGAACACCTGGGTCCTGCCTGGTCCCCTACCCTCAGTCTCTCCGCCTCCAGCCTCCCCTACACAGAGTCATCTCTCTGAAATGTCGTCGTCGCAGGTCGAGTTTCCTGGTGTCGTCTCTGGGAGGGAGACTAGCAGGCAGGAGTTTTATTGGGGAGTACTCTTGGGATTGATGCTGGTGGAAGAGAGGGGAAGGAAGCAGATGGGCAGAGGGGAGAACCGGGCTGTGGTTCAGTCTCCAGAAGCCCCAGCCAGCCCCACAGAGGCCTCTGAGGCCGGGACGGCCCATCAGCGTTGTTGTGAGGCGGGGTGAGCGTCTGGGCCTCCATATCTAACAGGCCCCACATGTGAGCTGCCCCAGGACGGGAGTGTGGCCGTGGGCGAAGCGGCCGTCTTCAGCCGAGCCCTTTTCAGAAGAGGCCTGACCACTGGCAGCATGTCCAGCAGCCGGGGGCCTCCGTCCTTCAGGCTTGACGGGGGATCTGGGTGGCACATCTCAGTCCTGCAACTGCGGTTGTCTTGTTATCTTACGGCCTAGAGAATCGAGTGCTGTCTGCAATTGTTCAGAGGGCTGAGATTTCCAAGGGAAACTGAGCCATGGATGGGCCTCTCCTGCAGCCCCTGTTGAGCCAGGCATGGAGTGTTTTGTGGGTCTGTAGCCGATCTGACCCACTTACGTCCTAGGAGTGCTTTTCCTTCATATGTTCAACCTGATTTGGTCCTATCTGTACTCCGTCTTGCCAAAAAAAAAATTGTCTGAAGTTATTGACGTGTAGGTTAATTGACTCCTTCATTTGTTCATTCACAAATATTTATTGAGCACCTGCTGTGTGCCCAAGTGTGGTTCCAGGGGTTGGAGTTACAGTACTCAGAACTTACATCCTAGAGGGAAAGGCAGACAGCAGACCAACATACAAATATACAATATAATGAGAGACAGGGATATGTTAAGTGGAAAAAAATCAAATCAGGTTAAAGGGATAGAGAATGGAGGAAGGAGGAGGACATTTTGTTAAATAGGGACCTTGGAAGGCTTTTATGATAAAGAGACATTTGACTAGAGACCAGAAGGAAACGAAAGAGTGAAAAGTATGAGTATCTAGGAGAAGAGTGTTCTTTGCACAGCAGGTGCAAAGGTCCTGAGGCAGGAGAAAGCTTGGCATTTTGAGGAACATCAGAAAGGTGAGTGTGGCTGGAGTGGAGTGAGAGAGGGAGGCATAGCAGGAGACAGGTCACAGAGGCAGCCAGGGTCAGATCACGCGGGGCCCGAAGACCAGCATAAGGACTTTTGTCTTTTACCCTGAGTAGGATGCAAGCCGTTATTGAGTTTGAGGAGACAAGTGGGATGATCTGACTTAGGTTTTTAAAAGGAGCACCTAGCAGCTATGTGAAGAATGGAAAGTAGGGGGACAAGAATGGAGACAGCGACTGCAGCAGTCCAGAAAGACCAGGAAAACAGATGGAATCCATCTGGGAGAATGAGTGGATTGTATATAGAGCCCTGGGACTGGACAGGTTCCACTAGGGAGTGAATGTGGGTGGTGAGGAGGTCCCAGGGCTGAGTCCTGTGGGTCTCCAGCACATAGAGGTCAGAAAGCGGGTGGGGCCAGCTGACAGGCCAGCTGGGCCAGAGGGAAACTGGACAGTGCGTTACCCATGGAAGCCACGTGCAGACAATGTTCCAAGAAGGGGGCGTGATCGACTGGGTCCGATCCAGCGGAGAGCTCACCTTTCCCAAGTTGCTACTGCTCAGGTGGTGTTTCCCAGATTAAAGCAATTGTTTGGTCATCTCCATTGTAATTTGGGAGGTAGAGAAATTAAACACGTAATCTCCAATTCTGGTCTTGATCGGCATTGTTGAATATGATTGAAATGAATTTTTTATTTTGAAGAAAGAGGTCACCGTATTGGGCTTTCCCTCTTTTCTTCAGACCCTTCCAAGGAGTCTTTTCTAGATGTCGGTTTCAAGGCTGTTCCCTCCCCCAGCGATGCCTCCCTTTCCATCTGGAGCCTTGCGACTGGATGTTTGTACACTCCACTGTCCCTTCACCTTCTGGCTGTACTCGTTCACCACATGGCTGTTTTCCTCTGCCCTGGATGGCTTCTGCTCAATTACTTTGCTACATTCATCTTTACATCCCTCATGGCTTCAGGCCCAGTTTCCTGCACCCCATGTTCTCTCATTTTCTGTGAAATGTAAAATTTTCTTCTCCTCAGTATAATTTTTTACTTTATTAAAACACTGTCTAATCCAGTTTTTGGCAGAGGACACACTGGGCTGTATTTGTTGGCAATATTATTATCTACTTAAGCAAAGGGAAAAGATATCAGAGCTATTTAACGAGGTCTAAAGCCAAGGCAGTCCCTAGAGTTCCCTTTGGTCTCTGCCTTTTCAAATTACAATTGAAGCTACTATTGGGGGGAAGGAGAAACAGAACTCCGGACTCCCTTTGAAGAACGGGATCGCTGCCCTTCTCTTGAGGATCTTGGTTAGCCTCCCTCATGCAGGAGCCAGGAGCGCCCCTGTGTCTTGTCAGATGTGAAGTTCGGCCCCTGCAGTATTTGGAGGAGTTTGTTTCTTGTTGTTTGGAAGACGTAACCAGTCTAACTAATCCTAAATCTGGGGCCAGGAGTCACGTTCCCCCAGATCGCCACTCCTACAAGCTTTCTTCTTTGCAAAGAAGCGTGCCCTGAGGTTCAGTTTATTCTGGCTGGTCAGACTCCACGGTACCCCAGCAGGTTAAGAAAGGGTGAGAACGGAACATCAGGACATGGGAAATTATAACATCAGACTTTGGGAAAATGACCAAAAGCCTCTACAGACACACAAGTTACTTTACATTTTTTTAAAGTTCACCAGTGCTCTCAGACCCTCACATTAGTTCACGTGAGCTGCCAAAATCCCAAGCAGATTAGGAAATAATGATTTCCATTTAAGACAAAATCTGTCTGCATTCACTTTTGCCTTCTTGGAGAGTGGCATGTGTTAAAAAATAAAATTCAACCAAGTAAATTTGAAGATCAAATTGGCTTTATTAAGTGATTCATGAATTGGGCAGCATCTCATCTGGCAAGGAGAAGGATACTCAAGGAGTTATACAAAATGGAAGGTCTTTATAGGAAGGAGGGTGGGGCAAGGAAGTTACTAGCAAAAGAAAAGAAAGGATTATTTTGGACCAGGACATCTTCTCTTTAGTGGGGAGGGAAGGCAAGGGTTTTATCATGCAGATTGCCTCTTCTTCCTCTGGGGGATGGAGAGGACCCACATGACAGATTACCTCATTGATACTGCCCAGAAAATTCCAGACTGGTTAATTAAGATTACAGTTCAGGGCAAGGACAAAACTACAGTCAGGTTTGGTATTAAATCTAGGTTTGGTATCATGGGCTTTAGCACAAGTGACGCCATTTTGGGCCTGTGGTTTTTCTTTTTCACAGTTTCCCTCTTTCAATCAAACTCTCGGCTCGACTGAGAGACGTGATTAACATGTAAGGCCTGAGCCCTGCCCTCAGCTCCCGCTCTGCAGCTCGGGCAGCTTTCTCGACCCTTGGTGTGGTGCCCTTGGGTCATAATGTTTTGCTTAATCCCGTGCCACTCACAGGTCCCAGCTCCAGGCCCACAGATTTCAAGTCGGCTGTTCTCTCCATTCCTTTTCTGAGAGTCCAGTTTTAGGGAGATCATTTGCTTGACCATTAGCAGCTGCAAACATGCATTTAAGTCTTTTGAGAGAATACAATGCACCAGGGGGATTGTGATGATAATTATAAGCAGGACAATTCCCAGTGTTTGGAGTGCACTTCGGAGCTACAGTCCCCAAGGCTCAAACCAATCAAAATCAAGCGAGTCAAAGAAAGCCCCCGTTGAAGGAGCCATCTTTTAAAGCCAGGTGACTGGTCAGTGATCTCATGCAGCTGAGTCTCAACCTGCCCAGAAGTGTCCATCCAGGTGCAGCAGGTGGTACTGGCCACAGCACAGAAGCCTTCTTGCTCAGCTACAAGACAATCCAGGGCCGTCCTATCATCAAGAACAACCTCGGCCAGAGAGTCCAAAGATTTTTTTGCTGGGCGGCTAATGTCTTAGCAATGGAATCTGCAATACCTTCAAGAGTTGAGGAGAGGTTTCCGATCATAGCATCATTTACGTTTGCTCCTAAACAGGGAAGTAGCGTGCTGCCAAAGGCAGCAAATTCTGAATCATGAAAAGCCTCCTGGTAGGTCCTTTCTAGAGTAGTTAGAGGCACAGATAACCTAAGAGGCATTGCCCAGCTGTGCGCCAGCCATCCAGGTATTCATGGGCCCAATGAGCACGATAATCACCACAGACAAAGGTAACTTCTGTCGGGATACAAACCACTTCCAGTAAGGTGGCGCTGCCAATGGGTTCATTCACAGGCATTGTTGCATTTGCCTGCTCCATCCAGGATTCAGTTAGGTTTTCTCCTCGCCTGAAATAAATAGTTGTTCTAAATTCCAGAGATTACCCCCCTTAGCAATGGCCTGGGAGATACAGATGATGGCATTATCTTCACAGGCCAATGCCAGAATAAAGGAAAGAAAGAGAAGAAGAAAGGGTTTCATGTTTAAGTATGAAGTCTTGATCTGTCGTTTTGGGCAGAAGCAGTCTGCCTTGACATTAGCTATTTCTCCTCCCTGTCAATTTGATTCGTAGGTCCGCAGTGTTTGTACAGGGCCGAGTGTCAGGTGGGGTCTTCTTCGGGTGTGAGACGTGTCTCCGAGGTTCAGGTTCCTGAAGTTTGGCTGGCATCTGGGTAGTGAGGAGGACCTGGCATAGTCCCTTCAGAGGAGCTTAGTAATTCCAAATCAGAAGAGCAGGAGAACATTCGAAACATTAGTTTGGTGAACTGTAGCCAGATGTTTGAGGAGACTAGAAGATTTCAGGATCCAGTCCAGTCTACAGGTATATAACAAAACCTTGAAGACAAGTAACAGGACTAAAATCTAGTATCTACAAAGGTGCAAATATAATTTTTCTCTTTACAATTACCCCCATTTTTTACCAAAGATAATCATAGTAAAACTAAATTTGTTTGCATTAAACCTGGCCTAATTCTTTATATAAGTGCAGCAAGAACAGTGATTGACCATATAAATTCTTTTTAAGAGTACTTTGTGGGAACCTTGTAAGCAAGGTACCAGGTCAACTTTTCCAAGCACTTCTTTGAAGTTGTCTGGTCATATCTGAGTCTATGCATCTCTCTCAAATATTGCATTTCAGTCACAGCCTTGGTAATATAGGCAATGTTTCCAATTGTGGCCTGTTACAAGGAGAACAGATTCTTATTGAATTTATACAAATAAATACATTGTCATGAAAATAAGAATACTCACTGAGACATTTCTGAAATCTGGAGGGATCAGGTAGGAAGAAAAGTAAATGTTTCGTCTTTGTTCACAAAGGTATACTTCACAAAGTTGCTGTAAGTCATAGATAGCTTAAGAGAAAAGATCTCCTTAAATCCGGAAAAACAAAACCTTAGAGCATCCTCCCCAGTTCATGTAGCCCCACGTAATTAATACTTGTTCTGCTTGAATCTAGTTTTTCCATTAGTTCTCATGATATTGCCCGATGATTGAGGGTGTTAGGGCTAATGATAATTCCAAGAAGTTTGCAAGATTTTCATTAAGGTTCGTATGATCTGCCCAGTGAAGTGAGTGCCTTGATCACTGGAGATTGTGGAAGCTAAACCCCGTGGGAAACACCTTTTCCAACAGTTTCTTTGCCACTGTGAGGGCATCAGTCTTTTGGCAGGGGAAGGCTTCAACCCATCTATTATTCTCCATTTCACTGGCATAGCAGTTCAGGAGGGCATCTTGGAAGAGGAGCTGCGTCAGCCATGACTTCTTATTTCTCCTGTAGTTCACTGGCAGTGTGTGCTTGTTGATATGCTTGAAGGCCCTGGGGTCCTCACTGTGCCAGATCACAAAGGGTTTCAATTTGTAGTCTGCTACATTGCCCCCAAGCTAGACTGTTATCCTGTCCTTAAAAGCCTTGAAACCTGGCATTGACTTGGCCTCCTTAAGGACAAATGTCCTTTCGGCATCCATTGCCAGAATAGGGAAGTTCCATTTATATTGAATATTTGCTCTGGCAGATAATATTCCTCCACAATCAGCTTACCTAGAGTTTCCAAAAATTCTTCAGCTGCCTTCACATGAGCACTCTCAGAATCTCCACTCACTTTCACATTATGTAATGAATAACAATTCTTGAATCATTTAAACCACCCAGAACTAGAAATAAATTCAATAACATAGGTCCAGCCTTTTCTTTCAACATGGCAAACAAACTTTTTCCTCTGGCCGTGATCATCACGGTGCTGAGAGGGACACGCTTCTGTGTCTGGTCTTCAATCCAGGTCATCAGAACTTTCTCCATGTCTGATATAGGCCCTTCTTGAATCTTTGTTAGTCTCATTGTCTTCAGTGAAGTAGATCCTTTAACAGCGTCTGTCACTTTGTTCTTGTTCTTCAAGTTCGTAGCTCTGGTGGAAGGGACAGGCCTGGCAGGCAAGCACTGTCACTGCTTTGCCACCTTCGTAGTCCTTATTCACTTAATTTTGTTTCCAGGCCAGTCACTCCATGTGGCCTTTTACTGGCAACATTAGCAGTGGATTTTGTGTGCTTAGGGGCCGTGATGAACAAAACAGTGTGAGATTAAATCAAGCACGAGAGAAAATGATGCAATCAAGAGATGTGGTGAACACAAGATGTATGAGGCTGCTGCTTGCGTAACACAGCAGACTGTTTTACAGTAAACTTTTTTTTTTATAAGTAGAAAGAGTACTCTCTAAAATAACAATAGAGGGCCGGCCCCATGGCTTAGCGGTTAAGTGTGTGTGCTCCGCTACTGGCCTCCCGGTTCGGATCCTGGGCGCGCACCGACGCACCGCTTCTCTGGCCATGCTGAGGCCGTGTCCCACATACAGCAACTAGAAGGATGTGCAACTATGACATACAACTATCTACTGGGGCTTTGGGGGAAAAAATAAATAAAAATAAAAATAAAATATAACAATAGAAAGTATAATATAGTAAATACATAAACCAGTAACATAGCCATTCATTATCATTATCAAGTATTATGTGCTGTACATAATTGTGAGTGCTCTATTTTTATACGAGCAGTACAGTAGGTTTGTTTACACCAGCATTGCCATGAGTAATGTGAGTAATAATGTGAGTAATAAAAGTGAGTAATAATGTGAGTAATAAAAAGCACATGAGTAATGTGTTGTGTTATGACGTTATGATGGTTATGATGTCGCTAGGCGACAAGAATTTTTCAGCTCTGTTATAATCTATGGGACCATGGTTGTGTATGTGGTCCATCATTGACTGAAATGTCGTTATGTGGTGCGTGACTGTACAAAATACATATATGGCCACACACACAACGTATAGACAGATGCAAATGGAGACCTTTTAGCCATGAGACAGATATGATGATGCAAAACTCACTAGTTACAAAAGGACAGTCGGATCAAAATTGTGTATAAAGCAAACAGGAATAAATTAAGGGTACCTATTTAATTTATTGAGTAAATTAGATGGCTAAAGCTTTTTACTAATATTTGTGGAGAAGGTACTTAAAAGATTTTTTTCAAATGACCTCCCAGAAGTTTGCATTTCAGAGAATGATTCTTAGGTCCTAGAGAAGATAGAGATAGAAAATTTACATCACAAAGGCACAAAGGAAAGTATTCAAGTTTTCTCCAAGATGGAGTTTTTAGGGCATATTTTCCTATTATCAGAAGTCTAGGATAATTTAAATTTTTAAGTGCAGGACAAATTCTATTTCTAATGTCTTATCTTTTACAATATCTACAAGCATTTTGGGATGAATAGAGGAGGTTTTGGGATTGCAGAAAGGACAGGTGAACTCTGAACCACTCTCTAGAGCACATCTTTGGCCTTCCTCAGATTTGCAAGACAAAGACAGTTGTTTCCAGTTCCCCAAAGAACTGGATTGCAGTCTGAATAATAAAGAGGCTGACTCACCCTTCCAATTATATTTTCTCCAATTTGCTTCTTTTTCTCTGGGTACATAGTTTAGGGGAGAAGGCCTAAGAAAAAAAATTCCTATCAGGCTCTGAATATCAGCTTCCAAATGGGCCATATTTCTGATCATAAAGTTATTAAATCCCTTCAAATATCTTGTCAGGTTTCAGCTGAGACAAATGCTAAATATTTCTGAGAGTACTGAAAAGCCCCATTAATTTTAATTTTAGTTTTCCCTTGGCTGCCTAAAGGATTACCATAGCAGTTTACCAAAAAAAAAAAAAAAAAAAAAAAAATTCCTCAGAGTTTCAACTCTGGGAGGGGCCCACATGGGGGCATTTAAGTTGATGTTGAAGGATTTGCATAGGGCCTTTGAGAACAGTCTCTTTTCCAGTGTCCCAGCTGATCACAATTGAGACATTGATTTCTGGGCCAGTGTTTTGATAATGGACTCCTATGAGAGTAAAAGGGGGAGGTTAGGTGTTGTTTTAGATACCTTTTGTGCATTTAATTTTTCATTAGCCTTTTGCAATGAATCTTTCAATTAAGCTATTTTGGAATCCTGAGGACTTTTGGAAACTTCTACCTACCATTTAAAATAGGTATCTTGTTCTGTTCAATCTGGATGCCTTGCTCTCAATGAGCCGTCTGGTCTAATTAGAATGTTCCCCATAATGGCCATTGTAATTCTAGATTGTCTTTAGTAAGATTTTGCCATCTTTGCGGGTATCTACAGCTTCCAGGATCACAGTTCTTAGACACAAAGTAAGCTGGTATGCCAGAAGGTGGCATGCTCAACTCTTTTGATATAAAGGATCCTATTTCCTTTAGCTAGGCCCTGGGTTTTCTTAGGTCCAAACTAATACCTAAGAGGAACGTGCTGTGGAGTTGGAAATTGTGGGGTGTTCTACAGTGTACCTCATTGCATGGAAATTTTCTTGAGGTTGGTGAGTGACCTAGTGTCAGTCTAACCCTTTCCACGTCCCACTTATCCTAACCTGGGAGTCTTCAGGTTAAGTGGCAAGTGCTCTAGAAGCTTTTAAATGCTGGACCTGTGCCCACCAATTTTGCAGCTCTTTTGGCTTCTGAGATTCCCATTAGCAATGGCCTTTACCTCATGTGCACATCAATGTACCAGCAGTAAGCCATGAACTAGGGACTAGGGAAAGGGTTGAACTGGAGGGCTCCAAAGAATGAGGGCTGCAGACTATCTCAAACAAATGGAGAACTGCAGCCGCTACCAGCAGTTCCCAACGTGGAATCTGGGGACAGAATCAAGGGACTGGAGTTTTCCACTCAAAATGGGGAACTGTGGAAAGCCAGTTAGATCCGGAGCTCAAAGCAAGAGAGTGGAGTTCCAACCAAGAGGAATTCACCAGCGGCCCTTGGAAATCACGAGAAAGACAGTGAACTCAAAACGGGATTCATGGATGTCACACCTGTGTTTCTCCTTGTCCCCCTGAATGCTGCTGGAAGTTTTCTTGGGATCTCAATGCTACCACTGAATCTGTTATAAAGCAAAATTCAACCGAGTAAATATGAAAATCAAATTGGCTTTATTAAGCAATTCATGAAATGGACAGCATCTCATCTAGCAAGCAAAGAGATACACTGAGGAGTTACACAAAATGGAAGGTTTTTATAGGAAGGAGGGTGGGGCAAGGAAGTTACTAGCAAAAGAAAAGAAAGGATTATTTTGGGCCAGGACATCTTCTCTCTGAAGGGAAGAGAACTGGCAAGGGTTTTATCATGTAGATTGCCTCTTCTTCCTCTGGGGAACGGAGAGGGCCCACATGACAGATTACCTCATTGGTACTGCCCAGAAAATTCCAGACTGGTTAATTAAGGACAAAACTACAATTAGGTTTGGTATTAAATCTAGGTTTGGTATGATGGGCTTTAGCACAAGTGACACCATTTGGGCTTGTGTCTTTTCTCTTTAACACACATTTCATAAGAAGTGATGATTTCTCGTTTAGGAAACATCTTGATGAGATGAGATTGAGAAAAACAAAGGCCACTGAGCACAGCCTGGGTGGGAGGGATGAGTTGAAGGAAGCACCAAATTGCTTTGCCTGATCCTGTGGGAGAAATTTGGATTTTCTAAGGTCATCGCAGAAAGAGAGAGAAGAGCAGGCAGGGCTAATGGCGCTTGCTGGATTTTCTTGTTTGTCCCGTTCTCTGCTTGAAGAGTCCCTGGCACATAGGAGATGCTCAATAAAGTGTTTGTTCACTCAATAGAGAGAAGGAGGGGATATGAGAAATTGTTGAGGAGGATCTTGACTAATTTCTTTTGGTTTAGGGTCTTGGAGCTCAAGCCATTTATCTTGAATATCAGAGGAATGAGAGCCCCAGAAAGATTGGAACTGGAACCTTTGGCTTATACCCATTTTACAGATATGAAAGCTGAGCTCAGAGAAGTTAAATGATCTGCCTAAGGTTATTAAGAAATTTGAGTAGGAGCATTAGGGCCTGACCCAAATTGTCCTGCTCTGAGTTCTGTCCTGCTTGCTTGTTAGACAGCTGGCTACCTTTTGTCTCTTCCTTCCTAGGCTCAGACCACTTCTTTTTGGGCCATGGTCTCACTTGTTTGATGGGTAAAAGGAAATGGAATGATGTGGTGGGTTCCCAAGTGACTATTTACTCAAGTCTTGTGAAGGCCCTTGTTCTCCAGTGAAGAGCTCCAGCTTATCACAGAAATGTGGACTCTTGGGGGAAAGAGCCCTGGATTGGGAAGCAGAAGACCTGGGTTCTTGCCTGAGCTCTGCCCATTTCACTGTTGGACTCTGGGCAAGTCACTTCCCCCTGTAGATTTGTGATATTGTGATATATAATAAGAAATGAATAGTTGGTCTTCGTTCACTGTTCCTGGCTCACAGCTCCCCAAACCCTTGGAATTTCCTGAGCAATGAGAGCGACGGGAGCATCTTTTGTCATAATGTTTGATCTCTTGTCCTTAGTTCCTGAAATCACTTCAGAACCATACAGGTGAAATGGGTGTCTTGTTACTCATAACAAGCCCCTTTCCACCACAACTGGGTTTGTGTTAATGAGGTGACTTTTGGAAAGCACCCAAGGATGGGGGCTGGTTGTCAGGGGAACCAACCATGAATAGAAGGTTGGAACTTTCAGTCCCACCCCCTGATTTCCAGGGAGAGGAGAGAGGCTTGTTGAATCAATCGCCAATGGCCAATGATTTATTCAATTGTACCTATGTAATTAAGCCTCCATAAAAACCCCAAAGGAGGAGGTTTGGAGAGCTTCCAGGTTGGTGAACCAGAATGTCTCCATGTGCCACCATGCCAAGCCCCAAACTCCACGAGGACAGAAGCTCTTGCATTCGGGACTTCTCCCTATGTATGTCTTCATCTGGCTGTTGATTTGTATCTTTTCACATTCTTTGTAATAAACTGGTAGCCTAGTGAATAAACTGTTTTCCTAAATTCTGTGAGCCACTCTAGCAAATTAATAGAACCCAAGGAGGGGGTTGTAGGAATCTTCGATCTATAGCCAGTTGGTCAGAAACTGGTAAAAACCTGGACTTTCAATTGGCATCTGGAATAGAGGACAGTCTTATAAGACTGAGCCCTCAACCTGTGGAATATGATGATATCTCATATTCTAAATATCTACTTATCTCATATGGTAAATAGTGTCAGAATTGAGTTGAATGGTAGGACACCCAACTGGTGTCAGAGAATTGCTTGGTGGTATGGGGAAACCCCCACACACACTGGAAATTGAGCACAGAATGCTTAAGATCTCAGGCTCGCCCCCTGGGAAAAGTAAAGTGTCAAATGAGTTAATAGCTAACATTCTGCGATAAATCGCTCTTTATTTTTCCTAATATGGGCAACTCCCAGGGTGATCAGCCATCTCAGTTTGCTTGGGATTGTGAGAGGTTCCCAGGATGCAGACTTTGAGTTTTAAATCTGGGACAGTTCCGGGCAAACTGGGATGAGTGGGTCACCCTGGTAAGCCCAGTCCTCTCCAGGTCATGTGGTCAAGTGTGGTAGCCATTTTCCAAGCTCCCCAATGGTCCTAACCTCCTGCTATTCATGCTTTTGTATTCTCCCTTCCCACGTTGTGTCTGGGTTAGTCACTGTGACCAATAGCATATAGCAGAGGTGATGCTGTGTCCTTCTGAGCTTAGGTGTAAAAGCCATGTCTTCCATCGTCGTGGACTCTGCTCTTTTGGTCTCTGTCTCCTCTCTCTCGCTCTGTCTCTCTCGTCGTGAGAAGCTAGCTGCCATATTGTGAGCGACCCTGTGCAGAGGCCCCTGTGGGGAGGAACTGAAGTCTCTGGCCACCAACCAGAAAGGAGCTGAGCTTACCAATGGTGATATGGATGAGCTTGGAAGCAGATCTTTCAGCCCCAGGAGAGTTCTGAGATGACTTTAGCCTGAACTGACAGCTTGACTACAACCTCATGAGAAACCCTAAACCAGAACCTCCAGCTAAGTCACTCCCAGATTCCTAATCCTCAGAATCTGTGAGATAACAAATGTTTGTTATTTTAAGATGCTAAGTTTTGGGGTAGTTTACTAGACCGCAATAGATAACTAGTTCTGAGAGAACTCTCAGAAAAAACTGAACTCCAACACCCTTGTACAGAATGGGTGGGGACTTATCCCCCTGGCCATAGTGATTGGTTCAAGGCTGGGGCATGTGACATAAGGCTGGTCCAATCAGAACAAATCTAGAGATATTGGTACAAAAATTCTCTTTTATGTTAGCTTTTGGTGTGAGCTTGTGAGTGGTAAGAACAGAGACTGGAACTGCCCTGGTTGGGGTGAGATGCAGAGGGAGAAGGAAGAGGGGACGGTAGAGGACAGCATGAGGAGGCTGAGAAAGTAAAACTGAGCATGGATCCTGGTCAGATTGTGTGAGTACCAGATCAAACAGCACCTGAAGTTGACCCTTGGTCTGTTCAGCTCCGTAAACCAATAACTCCTGCTCTTTTTGGTTTAACAAATTGAGTTTGATTTTCTGCCTTGTGCATCCTAAAGATTTCTGTCTGATTCAGTGACTATTCTATTTTATAGGTGAGGAAACTGAAGCTCAGAGACATTAAGTAACTTGCTCAGCACCACACAGCTAGTGAGTGGCAGAGTCAGAACTCACACCAGACATTTATGACAGTAGAGCTCATGCTCTTTCTATAAAGGCATGCCGGACAATGAATTAGCTTCTGAGAACTCTGGTTTCTAGGAGCAGAAATTTCTGGAAAGATCAAATACATTAGGATGAAATAATTATGAGGCAGGCAAAGTCCATTCAAAATGCATGAGTAGCTCCTTTAATGATCTGGCTGCCAGCCTTTGCTGAGGAGGCGACCAAGCCCCAGAGAGCCTATGAATGCGCATGCTTTTCTTGGAGGCTTGAGAGCAGAGCCACAGCATCTCTAGCAGTGTTTTCACCAGGACTGGCTCTGCAGCAGGAGGAAAGGAGGCCACAGGAGGTCTATGAGTTTCCATAGGCCAATCTCAGTGTGCTAATATGAGAAAAGTTTATTTCTTGCTTATAAAAAGTCCACTGCAGCTGTTTTTGTTGGGGCAGCTCTTCTGGGAAGCTTCCCTATAAGCGTTGACTCAGGGATTCAGGCTTCTTCCATCCTATAGTTCAGCCACCTTCAACATTTGGCCTCCAGATCACCATGGAAGGGGAAGCGAGAGTGTGGGGAGTCATATTTACTCTTAACTGCTGTGGACCGAAAATGATGCATGGTTACTGTTCACTTTTTATTGGTGAGATCTGGTCCTGTGGTTCCATTTAGATGTAAGTGTGTTGGGAACTGCCCCTTAGCCGTTTGCCCATGAGGAGAAAGTGAGTTTGGTGAGTATCTGTCAAGGCTGTGCAGTTTGTACCCAGCAGAGATGGGTGAATAGAGTTAAAATCTGCACTTTGCTACACTTGCCAAGTCGTTTGCCCTGGTGCAGGGTTGCGTCAACTCAGGAAAGGAAACCTATTTCTTCTCACATAGGGACATCTTTCTTTAATTGGTCCACTCAGACAACTGTCTTTTTCCAATTTGTACAGGGGCACCATACCAGCTCGCTGCAGCCCTGGGTCTCCTTGAGCCACAGATGTGGCAGGATAAAGTGGCCTTTCTTCAGAGCAGGGCCAAGTGTCTGATCAGACTGGTGCATTTCCACACCAGCTGTCCTTGCGAGTTCCATCAAGTACATGCACGTGGAGAACTTCTGATCAAGGAGTCATCCTTCCAGTTTTCTAGAGATTATAGCTCTTTCCAAGTTTTATAGAATGTCTGCTCTGGCTTTAGAGATTATGTCCTTCTACTTCTAATTCTGCATATAAGGAACAGCGCCTATAGTACTGTAAGCACTGTGTATGTGTTTGCTGTTATTGTTGGAATTAGCATTAGTCTCCGTAAGACAATCATATGTGAGTCGAGTCTGAGATCTGTGTTCTAATAGCACATCTAGAGGCCAATCTTTCTCTGTCCCTACTATTTTGGTAACCAATGGAATATGAGGTATAAATCTTGGGTCTGTAGATACAAACTTTTCTTTAGATGGGTACTTCCAGTGTCTACCTGAATCTGAGGATTACTTCATCAATTTTGGAAAATTCTTAGCTGTTATATCTTTGAACATTTCCTCTCTCCACTCTCTCTATTCACTCTTTCTGGAACTCCAATCACATACATGTTAGATCTTCTCATTTTATCTTCCATGACTCCTAACCTATTTTTCATATTTTCTATTTCCATATATTTCTATGTTGTGTTCTGTATAATTTCTTCTTTTTATTTAATTAACCCATTTTTTCTTCAGCTTTGTCTATTCTGCTGTCCAAAATGATAAATAAATTTAAAAATTTTACTTATTTTATTTTTTTCTTCAATTTCATTTGCTTCTCTTCATATCTACCTAGTCATTGCTTAAAATCTCTTGTTCATTCATCCTGTTTTAGCACCCACTTTTATTTGTCAAAAGTACTTATTTTATATTCCATACATAATAATTTCAATATGCATAGTCTTTGTGGGTCTGATTCTGCTACTTGGTGTTTCTGCTGGCTCTTATGATGGCATATTTTTGAGTGTCTTTTATGATTTATGATTGGGAAAACCTTGGAGACTTATCTGGGGAAAAATTTTGAAGCCTGGTTCTAAGGCAAATTAATCTAGAGAATCTGAATTTGCTTTTGCCAGATGCATGGGAACACTACTAACCTAGAGCCACTTCAAATGTTTGTCTTAGGGTTTTCTGGCCATACAGGTGGTACAATTCTGACCTCAGATCTGCATGTGGAGGGGAAACTTGTGGTTAGGAATTCTCAGTGGAACTGTGTTCTTTGTACTCCTTTCATCCAGATTCAGGGTGGGCTAGCCAATTATCCCCATCAGTCATTAAGAGATGGCCCAGAGTATGCTTGAACCAGTGATCCCCAGTTCCATGAAATGGGATAGGAGTTGGGTCAGCATCTTCAGACCCTCCATTGTCCATTGAGGTGAGTACTGTACAGTGTCTGTACTGAGACAGGAGATACATGAATTGTTTACCATTTCCATATGATAGCAAACCCTTTGCCTGCTGCCTGTTGCTTATGGCTTGTGGACTGCTCAGTGGTATTGTAAAGGCTTACTTTTCCTTGTGAGTTTGCTCAGTCTTCATTGGACACATCATCAGCTTTTGCTCTGATGCCCTTATTTATAAGCCCTCCAGAATGGGGAATGGGACCCTCCTACACCAATAGGAGTGGTGGTAATGAGGGAGGGGAAAAATCTCTCTACCTACCAAAGACAAAAAGAGTCAAAACCAGCTCAGGATCTCTCTGCATATCAAGACTGTGGTGGAATGCCCACTTCTCCCTTACAAGGAGTTGTATCAAGGGAGTGAGGTTGGAGTAGAGGGGGGAAGGCACGTGATCGATATTACTTCTGATAAGTTTTTGCGTTTGAATTGTTTCAGCACTCATGTATCACTTCTCTGATTCAAATGATTGATGTAAATAAAATGAAACAAGCAGGTTTCCACATTATCATTCAGAAAACTGAATATGTTAGGAGGGAGTAAGTTGTCAATAAAGTCAACTGGCCATGGATTGGCCAATGATTTATTTCAGGGGAAACTATTGGCATGAAAAATGGATCCACACCAGTCCCTGCTTATGGTTCATTTGTCTCCCTAACAGTCTCCTGGTCTCAGTGACTGTTAGTGAATAACTGATGTTATTTTCATCCCTGGTGAGTGATTCAGCCAGATCTCAGGGACATGTCCTACCAGGAGAAAGGAACCAGTAGGTTCCTCAAAAAGTACATTCACTGGGGCAGTGGATAAGAAATGAAAGGAGTGCAAGTTAGCTGTGATTAGGAAGTTAATTTGGTTGCTTAGAAATGTGGCCTAGAAATTGTGAGGAATAAAAGGTAGAAATGCTAATTTGCACAGCTGTCCTATTTGTCTCTAGCTGGGCTCTTCCCAGGTGAAGGAGCAGAGGCAGCAAATGCTTTGATTGGTACTAATTTGGGGATCAGATGTTGTTGAGGAGAGGGCCAGTTGTGTGACTGAGAATGGGGCTCCAGCAGGCTAAGGAAAGAAGTGAAGCCAAGTGGAAGCTCGAAGGGCCTCAAGGTCTTGAGGTTAGAGCTGGTGTAGGCGGAGTGAGAGAGCTGAAGAGATGGGAGATAGTAGTTTGGATTTAGCCTGAGAGAAAAGAAACAAAGGAGTCAGGGAAAGGAAACCATTGAAGGGTGGGATTCTGAAGGGTGGGCACTGGAGGAGAGAGGCTCTTCTTTGAGGTGAGTGGGAACTGGCACACGTAGAGAGGAACTCTGAGATGGAACGGAGCTCACGGTGGATGGCTTCAGTTTCCTTAGTCACTGGAAGGGTGTGGAGGGCTAGGCCTAAGGATGGGGCAGAAGGTTGGAATGGCTGCCAGATGGAACCCTGTGGTGAATGCATTCAGATGACAGCACTGTGGAGCACCAGCCAGGCACTGGCCAGTGTTCAGATCTGCTGGGCATCTAGCCATCACTGTGGGGCCCTCTGCAGGGAGCTTTTCATCTGTGGTGCAGCCAAGCCATCTTCCTTCCACCTACCACCACCATTAGTCCCATTTCTCTAGGGACTAATATTTGTATTGACAGAGGTGAGCATGGAGGGGCCTCCAGAGACTCTTAAGATCAAGTACCCGAGGAACAGAAATGGCCGAGCTAGGTGTTTCTTGTTCTCCAGCCCTTTTCGCCAATAGTCAAACTGGCATGAATAAAAATATCAAGGACTCCATCTGGCTTCTCCTAACGGATTTTCTAGGAGTCAAGCAGATGCTCCACATAGCAGGAAAGAATGCTTATGGTCATTTGCAAGTGGAAAGAGATTTGCATTTAGGTGCTTAGAGGATAGCTATTTTGGAAACATTCACACACGCGTTATGTCACACCGAATCTTTTTTGATGCTGATGTGGAGTCTGAGACGGGTTTTCTGTGTTTCCAGGATTCCCAGGTGTCATCTGAATGTTCTCAAGTCCTTCAGCTTTGTAGAGTTACTTTCGTGGAATATCTATCTTAGTTTGGGTTCTACCAGAAGTCGATCCTGAGACAAGGATTTTGGTCCAGGTATTTTATTTGGGGGGTTGAAGAGTGGGGTGTGAGGAAGTGAGACAGTGAAGAGAAGGCAGCCAATTAAAGGTGCTTTCTTAAGCCATCTGTCACTGAAAGTGACAGAACTGAATCCAGCAGGGGACCCTCTGGGCACCAATGTAGAAACACATCTCAGAGTTCTCCCCTCCACTAGGGGCAAGGGAGCTGGGGTATTTATACACTCTCTCTCTTCACTCATTGGCTGAGGGTTGCTCTGAGGTGCAGAAGGAGGGTGGGCATGAATTCCCCTTGTTCTTCCATCCTGCTGCAATGGTGGTCAGGAAGGCTGCCACGACAAGAGAAAGCTTCCAGGCAAAAAATGCAGGGCTGGCATTTGGAAGTCAGCAGGTGTTGCTCACTGAAGTGGTTAGGATGAAGGTCCCAGCAGTCTCTGCTAGGTTAGCCAAAGAAAACAGCTGAGCCCTCCTACCCCTCACACTGTGGGGAGCCCAGCAGCCTCTCCGAAGTTTCTGAAGCTCCCTGATGGGTGAGGGGAATAGTATTCTCTTGATGACTTCTCACTCTGAATTCCTGCTTCCGACGCCTTCTCATCACTCCATTTGCCAATTCTCCTGCAACAGGTGTTGTAACTGCTGTTGTCTTTGATTTGCTGCATCAAAGGTGGGGTACAGCTCCTTCCCCTGCCTTCCTCAAAGCACTGGTCACACCGGTGTATATAAGAGACATTTACTAAAGATTTGGTGATAATACATGGGGATTAGAGGACAGCGCAGAAGCAGCAATAACTGCCCCACCCCCACCCCCAACCCCACCCCCACCCCAGACCTCATCAGGACCATTTTGCTTTCTAGAACCTGGCTTGCTACCTCATAGCCGGGATCCATGTTCTGTGGGAGACATTTCTCTATCTTTTCTCTTCTCCAAGGCTTGGGGAACTCTGCAGACTTTTTCTCTTGTTTGTGAGGGAACAATTCCAAATTGCTCTTGGTATGTTATGCAGTTCATCTTCTGTCTAGGCTCACATTTCATAGCTGAAGGAGACCCATCAAAGTGTTTTTATAAACAAAAAAGGAATCATCTTCTCCTTAAAAAATGAAGAATGAAAGAAAAGTGGCTCAAATTGCAGCCAGTTTTTATGGTAAGTTTTTTCTTCCCTGCTACAAGTGGCGTGTTGATGGGCACATCTTATCAATGATGCTCTTGCTATGCCTGGTCGACCACACCACAAAAGACATCATGCTTCACGCTCTGCTATTTTCTATTTCCTTTTTTTTTTACCTTGAAGGTTAAGTGGGGCTCATCACAGAGTGTTATGGGAGATACTTAAGAGAATACTGATGCACAGTACACGCCTTTTATACTCATTCATTTAACGTTTTCTGAGCTTCTACTCAATGTCAGGGACACTGACAGGTGCTGAGGATACAAATGTGGAAAGATGTCATCACCATCCTTCAGAGCCTACAGAAGGGAAAGGAAGAGGCACACACAATACAGCAATGACCATAAAAATGGAGGTATGCACAAAATTCATTTGGAGTCAGAAGACCCTGATTTGAGACCCAGGCCTGCTTCCTGCTAATCTAGAAACCCTGGAAAAGTCATGCACCGTCTGTGAGACTGGGGAAAGTGTGGCCCAGAGAGGTGGACGTTTACACTTGACAGCCGACAGGATAGGACCTGGCACCCAGGTGTACCAATGACCTGTTCACTCTCCCTTTCACTGGACCATGTGGCCTCTCACGGGTGAGGTGGACAAGAGAATTCCAAAAGCAGAAAAAAATCATTACAAATCTCAACTTCCCTTTTTGCATGGAAGCCTTTTTATAGTAAAAGTTAAAAGCGCTAATTTTCTTAAGCAT
This sequence comes from Ceratotherium simum simum, assembly GCF_057802395.1. NCBI lineage: Eukaryota > Metazoa > Chordata > Mammalia > Perissodactyla > Rhinocerotidae > Ceratotherium > Ceratotherium simum. The sequence goes on along the minus strand of NC_141902.1, from coordinate 97,026,570 downwards.
TATTTTTCATGACTATCACTCTGATTGATAAACCAGATATTTGGAGAGAAACACTTTTCCACTAACTGGGGAATTCATTAGACCAAGGATAATGGTGGCAGCTTTGTGCCAGCACGTTTGTGGGATGTGGAAAGGAACAGAGAAGCCCATTTGAAGGATGATTCTTGTCCCACAGCAGATTTCCTAATCTATTTTCCTAATTCTTCAAGCTTGTGAATAATTTATTGAACTGTCTGAACTTGTTGTAGACACAATTTTTTAAAAATCTCTGCTCTTTGTCTTCAACTCTTCTTTGACAAATCTCCCATTTTTTCCCCCTTAGTGGCATCTCAGACAGATCCAAAGCCTTGGATTAGAACTTTGTGATCACATTGAATTTACTGCCCACTTCCTCCCTGCCCAGCCTGGCTTCAGCCTGAGGGACCTGGAGCGGATGAGACTGGGCTTCTCTTTTGTACCTCCCCCCGTCCCTCCCCTGGGTCCCTCTCTCCTCCAACATGTTGGGAACTGATGCAGCTGTGGTCCACTCTCTGTCCATGGTTGCTGCTTCTCCATCATGGCCGTCTGGGTAGCAGGTGCTCAGATGGTGGCTTCTCTGTGAGGCCCATGTGTGAGTCTCGTGGAAGGCCCTTTTGGAAGAGACCTCTGACCTGCACAGTTCCCTGCTGTAGGACATCCATTCTGGCCTGGCCTGACCTCTCCTTACTCCCATAAACTCCCATGGTCTATTTCAGAGCTTCCCATTGATGAAGTTCCCTCACCTGCTGGCCATCCCTTCTGAGTGGCATACCAGCAAGAAGGCTCAGTCCTGGCTACTTTTTTGTGTTTACCACTCCATGGAAAATCCACATATTCTTGGCCTTCAAATTGTGGGAATTCAAACTGCCACCTGCTACCTGACTTTCTACCTGCCATTCTCTCCACTTCTCTTTCCCTACTGCTCTGAAGGGCATGGAAGCATGTCACCACTGACTCTGCTGCATAAACAACCCTGCGACTGGGAGTAGGTGTTCATTTCCCCTTCTTTCAAGCCCTGAGTCACTCTGAGTGGTTCTTGGACCACCCATCACTTGGTATTGGGGGTGGAAACCCCTCAGAACTTCCCACATAGCTTGGTGACTTCTGATTGCAATGACTCTTCCAATTTCCTCCCCTGTCCCTGGTGGCTGTCTGCTTAATAGGTAGACTGGGGGTGGGGTGGGCTGATGGTTGGGGCCCAGCTTCCTCTTAATCATCTTTGCATGGGGGTGATGATTATTTGGAATGCAAGCTATGGTTTTCCTCAGCATAATTTCTCAGTTGCAGTAAAAATGTCCCACACAACACCCTACTACAATTAAGGTAATTAAAAATTCTCACCATATCAAATCAATGTATGAATTAATTCAGAGTGATGCACAGATGCAGCGAACGAAGCTTCAGCCTCAGGTGCTTTCCCTCATATAGTCTCCTTCTGAGGCCCTGGGAGGGGCTGTAGAAATGCGTTCACATGGTCATATGTTTTTATACAGTTTGAACAAATAAGATATTTTTAACTACGTTTGGTTAAGACCACCGTCTGTTTCCACCTGACTTCCCCTCTGTCCATCTGTTCTTGTGTCATTTGGCACTGGAGAGGCCGCAGGTACATCTGGGGTCTGGAACTGACTTAGAGGTACATCTAGTTTGGGTTTGGTGGGATATATTTATGTGACTCACAGTTACTTCTGTGTAGAATTAACCTGTTGCTCCCCGTCCCCGTGTAGGAATGGATCTCAGGAACATTCACTGACTGACTCGTCGGTGCCATGTTGTCACCAAGGGTGGGGCCAGGGTTGTACCCCATATGAACATGCCCTACAGCGGCCAGGACAGGAAGTACATCGGTTTTGGCAGAGAAACAAAGTTTGAAATATACTCAAACTCAGCCTGGGTTGTTTTTTACATGCAGCTGTAACATCAAGTAAATTCTGAGGGATCTACCCAAACTAGGAAAACAGATTCTGCTTTAAATTTATGATGAAAGCAACATCAACTTACAAGGGAATTGCTCTTGTGGGGAGAGAGGGAGAATCCCCCTCTGCCCTTTCCTTTAAGGTTCTTATGGCTGGCCAAATAATCAACAAGACAGGTTAGCAGGAGAAAATAATACCAAGTTTAATAACATGTATACATGGGGGAAACTCAGAAATGAGCAACTCGTCCCTCTGTCTAAGCTGCTTGCTTAAGTATTGCAGCTAAAGGCGAGGAGCGTGTTCGGGGTGCGTAGTGATCTGGGACTTCAGAGGCCAGGAAGACAATTCACATGGAGATAGAAATGCAAATGTTTGTCTGACAATTTTTTTCAGGGTCATCTATAGATAATGTGGTCAGGGAGAGAGAGTTTTTGATAAAAGGGGCTTGGTGCCTTTCCTATTGTAACATCTATTTTACATTATATTACAGCCATCAGATAGAAGATCTGTTCCAGGAAGGAGTTACTGTGTCAAATTCTTTAGGCAGTTAGTAGGGGAGGTCAAATGTCCTCAGAGAAAACAATCAAGGTAAAGAGAGAGATTTCAGGGTGGCCAAATCTTGATCTCCCATACTCTCATATACAAAAGAAAATTGACCAAGAAGTTTGCCCCAATTTTACAATTCTAAAGTGTTATGTAATATTACTAGTGATGAGTTAGGAAGCTGAAGAAGTTTTTATAACCTATTTACAGTAATAAACAATTTTGATCAGCCATGCCAGAGCAAAGGCTGAATTAGTGTTTTATTCTTGCTACAGAAAATGATACTGAAAATTGTCATCATATAAAGAGGATCTCAAAGAGTATGCAGCCAAAGATGTAGGAAAAAAGTATTACTGGAGGCTGTCAGGCAGTTAATTGGTGCAAATGTTATTTTTTCAATTTTGTGCGTTTGTTGCATTTATGCCTTTTAAACATTTGGGATCTGTTTTGATTTTCTCCTCTCATATGAAAAATTCACTTTCATACCTAATTTTGTTTTGGTGATTTCATATTCTTTCTCTTAAAGATGGCTTCTTAATTTGCTGAAGCTTCAGGAGTCACAGCCTGGATCAGCCCTGCTCATCTACTATGTGTTTGGTGGTGACGACATCGTTGCAGGTGCTGGTCTCGGTCCTCACACGTGAGGGTTTTACAGTCTTGTTAAACTCGTGGTTTTCCATCTCTGAAGAGTGTTCTAGTGACGTAGACACTCCTCACTGAAGGTGGCAGCGTCATTGGCTGGAACGCTTTTGGGTTTGACTCTTTAAACAATATGTATCGAGAGCCCCAAATACTGCATGATCCTGGGAATTTGCAGGATTTCCGACCTGCATTCCTAAGCACATAATTTGTGAGAAGAGAAACCTTCGCCTTCACCACAGTTTTACTGTGTGAAATCTGTGAGGCACCTTAAACATGCAGCCCTCAGGGAATCACTCAGAAGATGATGGTGTCTCAGTCTTCAGTCAGTCCATCAACTTGGAAAAAATGCTTACAACGCCGCGTTGAGGAAACATCGATTACAAAGTGATATGCACACGGTGACAGCAACAGGCAAAAATGTCTGCATTCGAACAGTGCCTGGAGGGGAACAGGGGAGCTGTTGTTTTATCAAAGTGTGACCAGGGGGATTCTGTTTTCTCTTTTTGCTTTTTCTTCAGTGCTGCCATGCTGTTTTCACATGTGTTTCCAAAGGGAAAAGAACCTGAAAGCCTTGGGTGTCTGCTGCCTGGCTTCTCCCCATGGGACTCTTTTCTCTCCTTGGCACATCTCATCTCCCCACCCCATGCACACTGGAGCCCCTGCACTCACACACATACACACACACACGCTCACACTTTCAAACACACACTCACATGCACTCTCTAGCAACTTCATTCACCCTGGCCCCTGACATCTACAGTGTTTGCTCCAGAAATAAATAGTCTGGACAGCCCTAACCCCTCACACCCACCCTCCAACCCTGCAAGGGCTGAGTTTTCTGGCCTGAGCTGAGTGGTGTCCTTCTGGGCATTGCCCAGGTCTTCCTAGAATGATGAGGATGCAGGCTGCCCTTGTCAGGAGTTGCACCTACTTCTGTCATTGCTCTTCTAGAAAGTTCTGCCTAACTTTGCCTCATTGCCCACCTAGCACCTGTATACACCAGAGATGCTTTTTTGTGTGTAAGTTTCTAGAAGACTCCATTCATTTCTTCAGGTTAACTGAAAAGGTCCTGAGCATGTCTGGTATCATCACAGCACATCACTTAAAATGACGGCTTCGTAGCTGGAGTAAAATCCACTGAAAGCATACCTTGCTGCTTGCTTGCTGGGTGACCGCGGTAAATCACTTTCCCTCAATTTCTTCTTTTAAAAAATTTAAGCAGTTGGAGCAGAAGGTTCGTAAGATCCCTCCGGCTCTGATTCCATCACTTAGGACTGTAAATACTTCTTATGAGCTCTGTTTTGGGACCTGCTGCGGCGTTGTGCTGTGTGAGGCTGATGCCCCTGGGGCAGTTTTCAGATGCTGTCTGGGCAGCAGTTTGGGGCAGGGCGGGGAGTGTGTGTTCCTGCTTCCTCAAGTGCAGGACTCCAGTCAGCCATTTTCGATACGAGGGGTAGTTATTCATTTTGGCTTTGGAGTGCAGAGCACACCCAAGAGGTGAGAGTTCTGCTCCTGGATAAAAATCACATGCTTAATGGAACCACTCAGGGCTCTTGCGATGTAGGGACCGACTTCAGGACGGAGGCAGCGATGGTGAGATAAGGAAGGGAGACTTCTCTTACTCTTGTGGAGGTTCTGGAGAGACCCACAAGCGTAAACACAGGAGCCTAAGGGAAAACTGTTGAAGCTACTGGGGGAAGATGAGGGCTCAGTGAAACTTGCAGCGAATGAGGTGGTGCGTTTTGCTGATGGGACTACGGTTCTAGAAAACAACATTAAGAAAATAGAAGACTTGCTTTAAGGAAGTGACTATGCCCTTATTTTGTGGTAGGTAGAGTTCAATGAGCCAGGGGCCCAAAGTAAGCCTCTGACAGAGACAAAAGAAGAGGTGGGAGAGGAGACTCAGGAGAACGCAGTGGCGATTACAGGGAGATGGGCACCCAGGTGAGGTGAGGTGGCTGACGAGGAGTCTGGAACAGCCGACTGTTAAATGACATTGGAAAAATTCAGTAGATGACTTTTCCCCTTCGGTTCCCCACCCTTCACCCTGGGACCGAGATATAAGGTTAGGGCAGGTCTTGGTCACAGGCTGTCAGAGGATCTGCCCTGGCTCAGGACCAGGAAGGGGGTACCCTGGTTTATGGGAAGGGAGGAGGCAATTTGTTCGGGGAACCAATCTCTTATTCTTCCCCAGACCAAGTCAAAGTAGTTTATTGATTAGTTTATTTATTAATCTTTCCTGAGCCAGGCCTTGTGCTGAATGCTGGTCATAGAGAAATGAAGCGTCTTTTAAGAAGTCCTTAAGCACTTGTGTGAGAGTTCTATGAGATCACACCATGATGTACTTGCAAGAAAGGTAAGGCAAGCTTCATTGTCCCTCAGCACAGGTGGGCTCAGGTGAGCCCAGGTGAGAGATGCCACTAAGGAGGTACTGCTTGCTAATGCACACATGCTTTCCACTGGGGACAGCTAAGTTGCCCAGGACACACAATGACAGGACTCAAGAGCAGAACCCATCAGTGCTAGAGTTAAAATTCAAACCCAAGTTAGCATGTAGCAGTTATGACACACACCTGTTCAATGCTCAATTTTTCAGAATGGATATAGAAAATCCCTGTGCAGCGAGATCACAAAATGAAATTTAAGGAGCATTCTCATTGAGTTACTGTACTGTTGACCAACCATTCGACAGCTTCACTGGGGAGAAAATGAGGAAATGAAGAAATGGGCTGGCATTCTAGCAAGAAAAACTTTCAGGTTAATTGTACAATGAAGTCATCATTGAGTAAGTAGAAGGTTTGCAGAGTTTGTTCCAGGAGATCTGGAAAGATGAAATAAAGAACTGTCAGGGTCACAGGCCTTGGTAGTGGCAGGAAACTAAACCAAATGACTGGTAACTTGACAGTATAGCGGAGATCGCTGTGGCTTTGACTGAATTCCTCTTCCACATCGTGGGCTCAGTGGATGGAGACCCAGAGCTGAAGGTCCTTTCTACTCAGCCTGCAAGAAGGGGCTTGGGCAAGAGGGATGTAGCTGGAACCTCCCAGTGAAGGGCCTGCAAGAAGCTAAGGCTTAGACTCTTATCAATCTCCCAGACACCACAATTCCAGCTATCTGAAGTGTAGGACCAGCAAAACCAATCTACAATGGTAGAAATCAGAACTACAGCTGCCTGTGGCACAGACTGGGAGGCTGATTGGAAGGGAGGTGTGATGGAATTTTCTGTGGGTGATGGAGATGTTCTTTATCTTCATGGGTGTATACTTATTAAAAATTCATCAAATTATACACATAAGATATGTGCATTTCTCTGCAGGTAAATTTTACTTCATTTAAAAACAATAGATAATTAGTAGGGAGAATTATTTAGAAATATTCCTGGACGGCCCATATTTCAAAAGGGAAAGAGTATATCCTCAGGCTACAACCCTAACCTCGAGAGGGGGATGTGACAGGTAACACACAAGACTAGACGCCAGAGGACCCGGATTTGAGACCCGGCTCTGCTGGCTATTCATACGGGCAACTGTGTTTCCCTCTCTACCTCTGCCCATGTCCATAAACTTGGGAGTTTTGCAAGGAGATGGCTGAGCTCTGAGTCTGAGACTCCCTGTCCCCACTTTCTGAGACAGAGGCTGGCCGGATGAGCCATGGGTCTGACCTGATTTGGCGATTCTTGTGATCTGAATCTCTTCCACATGTCTGGTGTCAGCCCAGCGCAGGGAGCGGGAGAGCACGGGCAATCTGATACCTCCAGGAAGTCCAGTGCTCTGCTGTTGCTAAAATTAGAGCCAGGCTGCAGCTTAGATCAAGGCCATTCCTTTCCCAGCCCCTCTGTAAGCCAGCTCTTCTCCCTCCGCCCAGCCCCTGTGCAAACGCACTCATAATCACAGCGACCGCCACGTGGGCGCCAGATGACCCCGAGCCCAGGCAAAGAGAGCAGACAGGCAGTTCTGGTCTCCCAGAGGCCTTGACTCCCTTAGGCAGGGAGACAAGGAGTAGGCAGAAGGAGAGAAAATGAAACAAAAGAGGGAAAGGAAGAAGAAAAGAAGATGAAGAAACCAACGAGGAGAAATAATTAAGCTCTCAGCGTGGCAGGGAACTTGAGAGAAAGACCTACTTAGTCTATAGGATCCCTTTGCTGCTGTGCTGTGGGTACCCAGTGGCTTCCCCAGAGAGAGCAGCCCATCCTTTGTTTACAAAAAACTCCCAAAAATGAAATGATGATCTCTCCTGAGCACGTATTTCAATAGCATGCTCATATCTGTATGCCAGCCTGGAGCAGGTGCTGGGGCAGGCTTGAACCCTGGCTTTGTTACAGATTAACCAGGATCTTGAGCAATTTACCTAATCCTTTGTACTTCATTTTCTATATCAGCAAAACAGAGAGATCTACTTCCAAGGGTGTTGGGAGGAGGCAGTGAGGTGAAATATATGAGAGCACCTTGGAGGTACCCAGGCAGGCTGGTGAACCTAGGTCTCTTTGGGAACATTTGTAGATGATTCTCTGGTCTTGCTGGTCTTTGATTCGGCCTCAGGGGATCTTACTCCATTGTGGGTCTCCATTTCTGAAGCTGTTCTGAGGCGGTTTCTTCATCCCGTATTTCCCCAGTCATCCTGTAGGTTTGCATGCAGAGAGGGGCATCTGGCCTGGATCTTTCCTTTCTGGTTGCCCATGAAATGGTGACAAGTGGCTTTTTAAGAGCTGCCTTACCTTGGGCCTGTGGTACCCAAGCTCTAGGTGCCATTTCTTCTACCTTGAGAGGGCACATACCTGCCCTGCAAAGCTGTTGTGGAGATAAATGCAATATCGAATGTAAAGTGCCTAAAATGGTGGTGGTGTGGGGGAAATTGATGCTTAAGATGATAGCTGTTTAACGGGATGAGTTAAGAAATTTTAAAAAATAATTTCATGAGTCAATTAATTAATTTGATGCTCTAGACTTTTCAGCTGAATGAAAACATATTTAATTTCTTTTGGGAAAATACATGTCTAAATTTTGTACTTGATGCTAAGCCATTCATGCCCATAATACCGTTCTCATCACTGTTGCTGTTAGGAGTGGTACTAAGGATGGCAGTGATAGGAATGAGAGCTAGAGGTCTGCCCCAGGCTCTAGCGTCACTTCCTGTGGGACAGGACAGAGTTCGAGTCTTCACTGTGTCACCCGTTTGTGACCCTCACCTGCGCAAGGGTTCTGATGCCTTCACTTCGGGCTCAGCTTGCAGTACATATTCAATCTTATCACCTGGATACTGTTGAACAAAACTCAGAGAAGGTGCTTCACAGAATTACCCTGGCATGGCTGCAAAATGTCCACACTGGGGCTACCAGAATGAAGCTGCAGAACAGAAACGGAAAAGGGAACACAGAATTACTTTTTCTTCCCGACCTCCTGGCTGTCCCCTCCTCAGACCTTTTGATGCTCTCTTTCTGACCTCTCCTTTCCCATGGCGCCTGCTAATAAGGACAATGGGAAGTCTATTTTCGCCAATCTCATTATGTCTGTGGTGGTCTAAGGTGACCATGGGGTCTCGTCTCTCAGGTGTCACTGGAGTCAGATATACTGAGAGGCCAGCCCATCTTCTCAACCAGAAAGACCTTCAGAGAGGAGGGGCCAGGCTTCTGGAGTTGTGTGAGAGAGAGGAACTGAGCCAGCATTTCAGGATGTGCTTTAGTAGCAGGAGACACAAAAAGGAAAGAGAAGAAAGAGAGAGGCAGTTCCTTCTAGGCATACGAATCTCAACTGAAAACCCAGGAGATATCTTAGCAGTCGACTCCTGGTGAGGCGCTGCTGTTCCTCACGGGTATATGATGTCCTAGAAGGCAAGTGCCCCTTCTTTGTGGAAACAAAGCAGCCAACCTAGAACTGAAGATCCTACGAATTTCATCTGTGGTAGCCATATGTGAGCACCTGGGCTTAGTGCCTTTCTCTGGGCCTCAACTCCTCCCACCATGAAGTAAGAAAGTCAGTTGAGATGGTCAGCTGCCACCTTTCTTTCCTGCCTGTGAGACTCACAGATGGACACCCCAAGGCTCCCACGTTCTGGTTCAGCTCTGCCTGAGGCAGGAAATAGGCATTCTCATCTGCCATCTTAGGAGCCTTAGCATTCAGTCGTTCCCTCAGACCTGGGGCCTGGTGTTACTGTCATGAACTGTATCTTTCCCCCCAAGTCTCTTTCATTGCTTATGAGGACATCTGTGAGGCTCCCACATTTCCCTTGAGTCTCCTTTGAGGTGAACCAGGCCTGGGCATGCCCTCTTGATGAACAGTGGGTCCCTTAGCGTCACCCAGTGCAGGCCCCCACGGAGAAGCAGACACTGGCTGTCCTTGAACACACAGCTCTGTCCACCTCAGTGTATACTAGCCCCCCTGGAGTCTGCCCCTTGAGGTGCTGATCCTGTCCTAGCTCCAGGCTCATTCCCTGCCTCTGCCTGCCTCGAGCTGTTGCTAGCAGGCCACCAAGATCCTTAAGATGGATCTAGACGTGGTCTTTGAGATCTGATATTAACAAACTCGCCAACTTTTCTTTCTTTTGGGTTCTCAAGACTTTTACAAATGTAGAGAAAGCCCTGGATATGGGCCATATTGTCTCATTTCCTTGAAGAAATCCCTTCTCTCTGAACTGCAGTTGAACAGAAGAACCGCCCATCTGAAGACATTTGTGTCCTTTTGCAAAATGCTGGTTGGGGATGCTACTCATCGTGTTACCTCATGTCTGTTATATAAGGACTCACTTGATAAATTTCTCCTTGAACACAGTGCCAGGAAAAATTTTTCTTTCCAATCTGATTCCAAAGTTATTGTACAATGAAAAGTATATGAGCCAGTGCATTTCCCTTTGATCCAGGAAATTCAGAGATAAATCCAGCGTTCGACTGCGGTAAACAACTCATCCCAGGTGCCTGGAAACATATTGTTCTCTTTTATTCTAACTTCTTCTCTGACCTGTGTTCAGTTTCTAAAGTTTCCTCAGACTCTTTTGGGAAATAGTAAGGTGTAAATTTCCCCCAAATGAATCCATGCATACGAACACATATACGTGCGATCGATGCCCTCTGTCCTTTTCTTACCATCAGCACTGCCGTGTCCCTGGTCCAGGCCGAGTGCCAGGCACTGGGAGTGCAGTGACAACCTCACTCTGCCTGGGAATTGCTCACAGTTGGTCCACTGGGAAGATGAGCAGATGGACAGAGATCTCGAATGTAAGGCAGAACAGGGTCAGCGCTGAAATCAGGGGGCAAAGAAAAAGCTAGAGGAGTTTAGAAGAAGAGGGAGACTCTGGAAAAGGACATCAGAACAGGGAAGGCTCTGGGAAGGAAGGGGATTTCAACTGCACTGGGAAGGATGGAAAGGATTTCGAAGGCAGAGATAGAGGAGGAAGAACATTTCTGGCTGAGGGAACAGTCTGAACAAAGACTCATGTAGAAAAAATAAATTGCCCTCCACATTTGGCAAAAACATGAGGAATCTAGTTCAGTTGGCAGGTAAGATACATGAGGGAGGCAGTGGGAGCTAAGGATGGTATTCTTCTATAGCCATATGTACTTTGCGATTTATAAACAGAATTTGGGTTCAATATATCCTTTTGTTCAACCACTCTGAGAAGTAGGCAGAGGAAAAATGATTATCCCCTTTTATGGAGCAGATCCTCGGGCTATGGAGCAGTTAAGTAACTCATTCTAAGCAACACAGCCTGGAAGTGAGGAAACCAGCTCCCCAGACCCAAATCTAGAATTTATTTCACTGCATTAAGTTTCACTGGTCTGGAAATCCAGGGGGAGGGGCTCGCAGGGCCAGGTTAGTGAAGCTCACCTTGGAAATAAAAATCAAAGTCTCATGTCTTTCTCCTTAAGGGGTGCGTGGGGTGTTGGTGAGGAGGGGGAGGGTAAGGGAGGAGCCCGTGAGCGTCCTTTACAGCAGGGCTCTGCTAACAACGCCGCAGATGGGTGAATTTCCGTGCAGCCTGGTTCTCCATTCCTTTTCTGCTGCTGAAGAGGAACAATGAAGGAGTGAGGGATAAGCAGTGATGTTTATCTTTCCAGTTCTGGACTTCCAAATGCTGGAATCCCCCAGGGTTGGGAAGAGTGGGTGTGGTCACTTCCCACCATTGCTGAAGGCGGGAGACACAGCCACTCTGCTGGCGAAGAGGGCGTGTGATTTCCCCCCAAATAGGAAATTTATCTCCCGAAGGGAGGCTGCAGAGAGTCATCAAGGACTTATCTCCAGCAGCAGATGACCAGAGAGGAGCCCTGCCCAGTCCTTTACCCCAAAGGGAATGAGTTAGCTAGAGGAGAGAGAGTGCGGGTCACCAGCTGAGCACCGGCCACAAGGAGAGCACCGCCATCATGTGTGTGTGAATGAAGAATTCTTCCTGACAGACTCTCCACCTCTGCCCCAGGACGCTGATGACAGTGGACCTGGAGGGGCGCAGGAATCCTCTGTAACTGGGAGCAAAGGGGAATGTGGTCCTTTCTTGCTATGGAGTCCAGAGGTCTGGGCTGAACATCTGAGCTCTTGGAAATCCTGCTCTGGAGATTCCAGGAGCTCCACAAATAGCTCCGACCCTCAGGGCTATTTGCTGGAATGAAGCGTCCTCTTACCACACGTAGAACATTACAACAGGAAGGAAGTCCCACCTCCTTTGTACAGATGAGGAAGCTGAAGGCCAGAGAGGCTAAATATATATGAAGTCAAGTTTAGTAATGATGTCATTTCATTTTTTCTAAATCCTCACTTTAAAAATCTATTTTATTAGACATCAAGTTATGCAGATCTCCGTCTCCTACTGTCTTTCTCCTCATGTCTGTCATATTTCTAAAGGTTTTTTCCTTTTATTTACACAAGTAATTAACTTCTCTACATCCATTTTATCATCTATGAAATGGGGGTAATCTTTACCTCAGAGATGTGTAAGATTAGAGTATATAAGACAATACATGTAAAGCATTTAAAACAGTTTGGAAACATTCAATAAAAGTTATCATAAGGTGAGAAAATTTCTATTTTTAATTTCTTCCACCTTAGACTGCCTCCCAGTTTTTTTGGTATAGTCTGGGATTTTTGACAAAGTTTGAAGCTCATTATTATTTTTAAGGATTTTTTCTTCAAGAATTATTTAACTGTGTGATTTTTGTCACTACATTCACAATAATTATTTCATCTTAGCTCTATGTTTAAATTATGTCAATGCTTATATATATATTTTCAGTGTTTATGTAATAAGAAATCCTTTTGTAATAATAGCTTCCCTATCATTGAGTTCTTTGACTTGATTTATAGCCCAATTGCATAATATTTTTAAGGAAAGGTGTATAAAAGGCATGTTCTGAGCTGATATATACCTTAGACTGTCTTTCTGTTGTTTTAAATCATGAATAACAACTTGCCAGGTTTTGAAATCTTGCTTTGCAGACTTCTCCCCCTCAGAGTTTTATTGACCCATTAGACGAGCAATCGGGGGGGCCAGCTCCATTTTTCTTCCTTTGCCTATGGCGTTTTATATGCCTAGATGATTACAGGCATCTTCTTTTAGCCTTGAAATTAAAAAAATATCTCCACTTTTTATCTTTTAGGAATTCTCATTCTTAACAAAAAGAGGTTTACCTTGGCCAGATATTTCCTCTCAAAAATCTACATTTGTGATCTCCTTGTGTCCCCAGCTGACTTGTCTTCCTGAAGGCAGGTGGCACCTTCTTTCTTTTCCCCATGGTGAGGGGCTGACTGATCAAGTCCGTGTCACTAGTTTAGGAATTTGGCCACCAGCTTGGTTGGCTTGAGGAAGGAGTTTAGACAATCCTTATATCTGTATGTTTTGTTTTGCATAATGCTACTTTACTGGGGCAAACTTTCCATATCAAATTTCTGATCAATTCAACCTTCCTTTTGTGAATGAGTCCAGCCAGGGTTGGTGGCCAAAATATTTAACAACCTGCCCTGACCAATCAGAACGAAGTGGAAGTAGTGCAGGGGCAGAGGCCGAGGGGCCCCCTCTTGTGTCAAATATTTATTCTTTTTTGTGTGTGTGAGGAAGACCAGCCCTGTGCTAACATCTGCCAATCCTCCTTTTTTTTTTTTTTGCTGAGGAAGACTGGCCCACGCTAACATCCGTGCCCATCTTCCTCCACTTTATATGGGATGCTGCCACAGCACGGCTTGCCAAGCAGTGCGTCAGTGGGCGCCCGGGATCCGAAGCAGCGAACCCTGGGCTGCCACAGCAGAGCGCGCACACTAAACCGCTTGCTCCACCCGGCCGGCCCCCCCCCCCCAGATATTTATTTTTAATCATTGAATAGTGGTGGTGGTGGTGGGTGATGTCTGGGTGACTGAGAGGGCGGGGCTGGGGAGGTCATTATAGCAGAGGTACACTCGGGCAGTTTGGGGGCAACAGCTATTTGCCAACCGGTATGGAAGCGTATCAGCATGTGAAATCTGGAATGGCCGTGCCAGTATGCATCCAGACTCTGGCGTCAGGGGCGATTCCTCTGCTCTGCTCTGCTAGGTTTTGCACTGGTGCATCTGCTTGCTCGGGGTCCTTCTGGAAGGGATGCTCTGCAAAGCCGCTTGAATTCCAGTGGCGTCTTCCAAGACTCAGAGTGAGGGAAGAACATGACTGGACATTCTCCAGGAGTCTAAGCATGTGCCTGACCACTGACCTCACCCCTGGCTGCAGACTATCCCCCTGCTCCCTTCCACGGGAGGGTGAGGCTCTGAGTGTACTTTTGGGGATGGCAAGTGCCATCTGGATATTGAACTGAGCATTTAATTGTTACTGAATCTCATCATATCCTCGAACTGAGCCAAAGAATGGCTCCATCACCTGGCAACCAAACTGTTAGGAGAATGTGCCACGACGTACAGACGTATTTGGCATAGACAGTAATGGTGCTCAGAATATTCTCACACAGGGGAGAGGATAAGGCAAATAGTGGCCGTGATCTTGGCACCTGAGCTGAGGGGGAGGGTTGGGTCTGAGAAGGTGCTGGGACTAGGCCACGGCCGTTTTCTAGGCCAGTTCCTGCACAAGACCTCTTACAGGAAACGCGAGACGAGATGGTCTGTGTAGAGGGTTATAGAGCCCAATGTAGAATCGGCTCACAGAAAGTTTGCAGACATTTGGATTGCTTCTGGAGAACCAGGAAAACCCAAAGGGACACTGGGTCAGCTTGCAGATACCTCAAGACCCAGGGCTGATAGGCTAGCACAGGTGATGGGGCAAGAAATACAGCTGGCATTGGGTCCTTAAGTTGGGGATTAATTTAGAAGGGAAGAACTGGATCTATGAGATTGACTACAATGAAAAAAGGCTGTAGGCCTGGAACATCCTAAGAGTTGAGAATAGAGGAGGGTTGTTGAGGGCTTTCCAGACAGGACCCTAGGGAGGGGCTTGGGTTGAAAGGCCACATATCTCAGTCCCCTGCAGGACTGGTGGCTGGAGGAAGGGAGGACAGAGGAAGAGTGTCATGATGATGGTGATGATGATGATGGTTGCAACAGGCAACATTTACTGAGGGCTTAGTGTGAGCCTGGCACTATTCAGATCCATTAACTCATTTCCTGGCTGCAACAAGTGAACAAAATAGGTAGTATTACTATTATAGGTGAGAAAAGAGAGGCATAGAGAGGAGCAACAACCTACTCAGAATCATGCAGCTAATAAGTGGTGGAGTCGGTCGTCAAGTTCTTTTCCACTGGTAAAGAATGGGCAGACTCCTAATTAAGTAATAAAAATCAGGAATTTTTCTGCAAAGCAGAGAACATAGTAGTAGAATTCAGCGTGAAACATGGGGATTGGCTCCACTGAATGCTGCCAGGAGAGATTCACAGACAGGAGCTTGTAGCCAACTTCCTGCCCCAATTCTTCATTCTCCACGAATGCAGTGAAGCCAGGCAGGAGCCAGAAAGCTGCGGCAGCAGGCACAGGGCAGTGGACACTGCTTCCTGGACCTCAGTCAAGTCTTGCTGGCTGATGTGGAGGTAACTGAACAGAGGCAGGCTGAAGTACTGGCAGCTACTTTCAAGACACTGCAGATTCAGAACCTCTTAGTGGAGGAGGCAGCATTGAAATGAAGTTCAAGATCACCCCACAGTAAGGTGGACCATATTTTGTTACCAGTGTGGGAGGGATGGACATGTGATGGCAAACTGAAACCTCTCAGAGAATCCCTTCTCAGTGTAGACGTGTTGTGTCTTTTAGAAGAGTTTCAGATCGTGGGCTCTGGGTGGCTGGAGTCGTATCCCATTAGGTCCAGCCCTGCCCAGCTGCTCCAGATTCCTCCCACAGAGCAGCTGCCCTGAAAACCTAAGCCCTTCCCACTGGGGTCGGCAAGGCCATGGGCAAAGACTCAAGAACAGAAGAGATGGAGATACTTGCCAGGTGGAGTTGGACTGCAGGTTACTTCCACCTCATTTTGTGAGAGGTAATTGGTCCATGTTCCCTGATAAGAACTTACAAGGAAGGTGTATGTTGGTGAACCTGGAATTTCTGGACAAATTGGGTTGGGTTCGGCCCTGCTCCCAACTCATGCTTCATGTGCCTGCTAGTGCATGAGGTCGGATAGGAGCCAAGGACGATGGGAACTGGTTTCCTCTCTGCCCCAGGGGTTGGGGTGAGGAAATGAAGTTAGATAGCTCTAACCTGAACAGTGGAAAGTCTGAAGACGTGGAAGGAGACAATACAAAGGGAAGGTAGGAGCTGCAAAGAAGGTGTTCTCTCCATGAGTGGGCCTTAGGCTGTGCCAAAGGGATGCAGCACCCGTGAGTTACAAGGCACACTTCTGACCTGCTACGGAATGTTCTAGAATGATTGCCTTTGGAGATCACACACTGAGGAAGCATATAAAAGAATTCTTTCCAAATGTCTTATCTCTAAGTCCTATACTTTTCCAATCTGGAAGTTTGGAAAAGTTAAAACACACTGACAGGAATCAGTTTACTATACCCCAAAATCATGAGCTACTAAGGAGTTGATGGCTTTCAGTGTTAGGTTTAAGGGCGGGGTGTTATTAGCTGTTGAATTCCAAGGTGGTTTAAGTTTGTACACTGGCCCGAGGGCTGCTCACCATGAATGAGGCGGTGCAATCAGGGCTTTCCACCAGCCTCCATGGGGGTTGGGAAGGGTTACCTGTTGGGAATGTGAACTTTGAAGATGGAAGGGTTAGGAAGTGTGAGCAGGATGGAGGCAGGCTATGCTGGCGTGGTCTGCTTCTTCCCTTGATACCCAAACATCATCAGTAAAATCACTAAATCCACAAGATAGTTAGATTTAGTGGATTGTTTTTTTCTAACGCAGTGCAGAACTGAGCAGGCAGGCTCAGGGGACCCACAGTGTTGTCACACCCAGACGTAGAATTTTTGATTATGATCTGATCCTTATAGTAACTGTAAATAAATGATACATCTTTAAGTATTCCTTTACTGAACATTTATTATGTGCCAATAACTATGGCAAACTCTTCTATATATTACCTTCTTTGATCACTGTGACATCCTTAAGATAGATGTTTATCTCTTAATTTTACAGAGGAGACTACTGAGGCTTAGAGATTTAAGTGACTTACAATCGCAATGAGCTGGGATTTGAACTCGGCTCCATCTAACTGCAGAGCCCCAGATCTTAGCGGAACTAAATGCTGCTCCGTCTTCTCTAAAGCACAATAGCTTTTCGAGACAGTTTACTCCGCCTGAAGAATACTGATACAAGAAGCTATAGAACTTCTTTCCTGCGTCTGAGAATAACGGGATCATCTTTATGCCTTTCTGCCATCCACTGGACATATAAGTTGTCATGGACTGAATGTGTCCTGTCAAAATCCATATGTTGAAGCCCTAACCCCATTGTGATGGTATTGGAGGTGGGGCCTTTAGGAGGTGATTAGCTTTAGGTAAGGTTGTAAGGGTGGAGCCCCATGATAGCATTAATATCCTTATAAGAAGAAGAGGCACCAGAGCTTCCTCTCTCTGCTGCGTGAGGACACAGCAAGAAGACAGAAGCCAGGAAGAGGGTTGTCACCAAGAACCAAATCTGCCAGCACCTTGATCTTGGACTTCCCAGGCCCCAGAGCTTTGAGAAATACATTTCTGTTGTTTAAATCACTTAGTCTGTAGTATTCTGTTATAGCAGCCTGAGCAGACTAACACATAAGTTTATTTATTTATATATCTGTCTTATGAAAACAGCTTTATTGTTTTTGAAAAAAATTATTATTAAAAATTCCAGCAGCATGGGGGCCGGCCCTGTGGCGTAGTGGTTAAGTGCGCTCACTCTGCTGCTGGCAGCCCGGGTTCAGATCCCAGGCGCGCACTGATGCGCCACTTGCCAGGCCATGCTGTGGCCCTTATAAAATGGAGGAAGATGGGCACAGATGTTAGCCCAGGGCCAGTCTTCCTCAGCAAAAACAGGAGGATTGGCATGGATGTTAGCTCAGGGCTGATCTTCCTCACCAAAAAAAAAAAAAAAAGAAAGAAAAAAAATCCAGCAGCATGAAAAAAATACAGTAAGAGAAAATCATTCCAAATTCCACTACTCAGAGATTATCACCAAAATCAATGTAGCAAACATTCTTCCAGGCATCTCTCTAGGCTTCTATCCATGGGTGCCAATTCATATACAATTTTACATAAAAAACATACTGTGTATGAGATTACCTAGTTTGCTATTTACAAGGTGTATCAGTTTCCTAGGACTGCTGTAAAAAGTTGCCACAAGCTAGGTAGCTATAACAGAAATTTTTTCTTCCACAATTCTGGAGGCTGGAAGTCTGAAATCATGGTGTTGGAGGATTGGTTCTCCCTCAGACTCTGGGGGAGAATCTGTTCCATGTGTTTCCTCCAGCTTTTGGTGGTCGTAGGCAATCCTTGGTGCCTCTTGGCTTGTAGAT
Organism: Ceratotherium simum simum; assembly: GCF_057802395.1. NCBI lineage: Eukaryota > Metazoa > Chordata > Mammalia > Perissodactyla > Rhinocerotidae > Ceratotherium > Ceratotherium simum. The sequence goes on along the minus strand of NC_141902.1, from coordinate 97,008,570 downwards.
GCCTCACTGCAGTCTCTGTGTCCATCTTCACATGGTGTTTTCCCTGTGTGTCTATATCCAAACTTCCTTCTGCTTATAGAGACACCAGTCATTGGATCGGGACCCTCTCTAGTCCAGTACCACCTCATTTTAACTTAATTACATCTGCAAAGACCTTATTTATAAATAATGTCACACTCCTAGGTACCAACTCACTCTAGAAGCTCATTGGCAGAAGTGAAGGAACAGCAATTTGCCTGGGACGACTAGCAGAGTGTTCCTGCCTGCCCCCAAGATTCAGAGCATGCTTTGAGCCTGAGAGGAAGAAGAAGGAATCCTATCAATCAGGACACGATGCTGGGGAAACTGAGACCTGCCTAATACTGCAGCTCACTCCAGGGTTCACATGAGATCCGGGTGGACAGGCATGCAGAGGCTGTAGCAGACGGGAGACCACCGAGTCCATGTGCAAACACAGTCTCTATATTTGGTGGGTGTAGCGGGGTATTTTCAGTGAATAAGTTTTATGACTATAACTATGGGATAAAAGTGCTTGCATTGGACTGTACTTAAGATGGTCCCAAGGGAGCTGGAAAGCAGGAATATGTAACTGAACCATTATGGACTGACGTGGTAAGAACTCTCACCTCCTGCCGGCTCTTGTCAGGGGTCCAGAATCTCTCACCTGCGGTAGTCCAGGAGTGAAGAGCATCCAGTAAGTGAAATTTTTCACCCTGTCCAAGTTGCTGAACTATAGGGGAGGAAGACTATCCTCTACCCACTCTGGGTTCTTTCTGGCTCAGCTACAAATTAAATTGACACGAGACCAAATAACAGGAGGAAATCAAACAAAGCTTTATAACAAGTATACGTGGGAGAGACCCAGGAAACTGGGTAACTAAACAAAATGGTGGGGGTTCTCATCTTAAACACTATCTTCAGCTAAAGACAAAGGAGGATTTTGAGGGCCGGGGGAGTCAGCTATGGGAGATTATCAGAAAAGCACAGTAAACAAGAGTAAGGTTATTATGCAGATTTAAGTCCTTGCCTTCTGCACTGATAAGAGTTTCTAGAGAAAAGATCATGCCTCCTTCTTCTTGGTACAGAGAAGGAGATACCTTTACAAATGGAGATTTCCCTTATAAATGTAAATGTCTCTTACAAAGGATAAATTCTACTTTTACTTGGTTTTCAGAGCTTTGGTAAGAATGGGCTTAGCAAGGACCCTCCCAGTCTGTCCATACCTAGAGTTATCCATGGTGATGGCCTGTCCTGGGGATGGGCCTTCTATCTTAAATTCTTTTAGGCAGTTAGTCGGGGGGGGGGTGTGTGTGTGTGTGTGTGTGTGTGTCAAAGTGTCTTTCAGAGAAAATAATCAAGGTAAAGAGACATATTTTGAGGTGGCCAATTCTGCTCCCCCACACAACACACTTTTGAAGACCTACTACGTACCAGGCACTGTGCTGAGTGCTGAGGATGCATCAGTGAAACCAAGACTCCTGTCTCATGGAGCTCACACTTCTCCACATTGCCCATTGCTAAGAAAAATTGCTCATAATAGCAATTTGCAGAGAAAATACAAATTTCCGTGACAGCCAGGGGAGGAACACCTGGATGAATCCAGTCTGGAGATGTTGTTGAAGGAGATGGCTTTTGGGACAGTGTTGATGAATGAGTAGAAATTACATGCAGAAGAAGTGTCTTGAGTAAGAATCTTCAAGTAGAGGAAACATCAAGGAAATAACAGCATTGTGTTGGGAAACCTCAAATATATTGGTACTCTTAGAACATAATGTAAAACTACTATTTACAGAGGAGGAAGCTGAGACTATTACAAGTAGGCAACGATTTCATAGGCTTTTGACATTTGGCTCTTGACCTCGATGTTTATTATTGCGAGGGAAGATGCATCATAAATTCTAGCAGCCCAGCTTAGCAGTTCTCTTTGGGAACAGAGACCCACTTGTAAACTGGGGTCTCCTGTCCTGAGCCCACAGACATCTTGTCATTGTCTCATTTTCCTTGTTACAGACAAAAAGCTGTACCCATAACGTGCCACACGAGGGCGCAATCGCCCAATTGTAGAATCAGACTCTCTCAAAGAAAGGTTAGAAAAGACCTTGTCCTCACAAGTTCTCCTTCTGGATGACAAATTACCCATGAGCGTGAGAAATGATCCAAAGCAATTATGTTAAAGCTGCAAACAGCTGCTGAGTGGGGTGCCTGGAAGAGTTTGAGCAGAAAACTGGCTCCCATTTTGGTCCTAACTTCTCGAGCCACGGAGACATTGTATCCACTATTCCTGCTGTCCTGATGCAGTAAGGAGCTTTAGTTCAGGCGTGGAATGCCACAGGGCCAGAAGGTTTTCAGATTCTTTTTCTGATTACAAAAAAATTGCATGCTCATTACAGAAAAAAATTGCATGCTTATGCAGAAAACCTGATGCCCCCCTGCCCATCAGCTACATATAAATGAATGATATATATGTATCAACTATATAGATTATGTAGAGTATACATGTATATGATCACATACATTATATATAGCATATATGCATAATAGACATATAGATGCACATGTATATCATCATGTATGTTTATAAACTATATTATTTTTTCCTACGAATACACATTTTTAAACGTATGTTTTTAAATACACATTTTAAATGTAAAATGGACATCTTACATTATAAAATCTTTTGCAATCTCATTTTAATTTAATATATTGTGAGAATTTCCCAAATCATTAAATATTGCTCTTATATCATGACTTCTAATAGCTGCATAGTCATCCAAAATATAAATGCTCTGTCATTTACAGAAATAACCCATTATTATTGGATATTTGGGTTGCGGGTTCTTTGCAATTTTTTCCCATTAAAGTAAACATCTCCTGGATATAATATCCTTGGAGTGGAATTCAGAGATTTTGATAACGTAATGCAAAACTGCCTTCCAGAATCATTGCTGCAGTTTCCTGTCTCAATGGCAGCAGACAAGGGGGCTTCCCAGACATTCTCAGGGTATTTATCAGATTTTGATAAACACCATATCCATGCTGTAGTTGAAGCTGAAGTTTAGTGGAGCTCACAGAAGTCCCTAGAAGGATATTTGAAAGAGAAACTCAATAACTTGAGGATTGTCATGTGTGTAATTTTTCTCCCCATTTCTTGGCGAGAGTAACAGTATGATGCAGGGAGCACTGGACCTGGAGTCAGAGCGTCCAGTGCTCTAGCCAGGCCACAGACCGGCACTGGCTCTATCCTTTTGGGCAGTTCAGGTCACTCACTGGACCATAGATGTCATCCCAAGAGAGAAGAGATTGATAACCATGTAGAGAATTTACTGTCCATATGGAATGTTCCTTTGCAGCCTGCAGAGCCCTGGTGTTAAGGATCGCTCCCATTACTGTCTGTCTGTGAATCACGTATTGAAGACACACTTCATCTTCCAGCTTCCTCCTGGAACCTTAGAATCTAACATAAGAACTTAGGAGTCCTGGGCTTGGGCTCCACTCTGACAGCACTCACTGTCCGACCTGAGACTCTGCTCTTCCCCTGGCTGTGTCTTCTTTTTCCCATTTGTGAGATGAAATATCCCTTGAACTTTAAACTTGCGAGTTCCACAAACAGAAAACAACTTGGTTAAGCCACTCTTGGTGTCAGTCTTTTCAAAATAATAAACAACAATACCTACTGAGCACTTACTATGTCCTAGGCACTGTGCCAGGGTGTCACCCACATCACCTCACTTACGCATCACAATAACCATGTGAGGGGGTATGATTATTTCCTCATTTTGCAGATGAGGAGACTGAGTCACAAAAAGGCCGTGACTTTGCCCGAGGGTCAAACAGCCTGCAAGTGGTGAGTTCTGAGGTTTGAACTGGGCGTGTCTGACTCCAGAGCCTGTGTTATTCACTGCCAGCCACAGAACCTAGAAGTGTTTTCTGACCTCTCGTAAGGGGAATGCCCAAGTGAAACGGTGTGTATGAAAGTGGTGTGAGGCCTGCGGACACTATGAAACTACAAAGCCCTACTTCTCTGTGTTTGCTCTTCTCCCTCTCTCCCTCCTCTCTTCCTGCATCCTTGCAGTGGGCTTTAGCCCTGGCTCAGGTGCTGACTTAGGTATTTCCCTGAGCTCTCTGTGCCTCTGCTTCCTCATCTGTGCAGCGAAGGGGCTCCCTATCTTTCCCCATCAGATTGAAGGGACTGAGAAAGCTGGGGTTAGGGGAACCGTGTCTTTGCACTGATATCTTTCTGTGCGCATTCGCCCAGGACCTTTGAGAATGTCCTGGAACTGGTCTGTTTCTTAACTCTGTCCTGTCGTACTGTCAGTGTTGGAATGATTGCACTGTTTTCACAACACTTTTATAATTGCTGGTTTTCATATCACAAAAGAGTAGGAGAAATGGACGCAAATGGATTTATTTTATTTTTATTTAATTAATTTTTATTTTTATTTATTTTATTATTTTATTTTATTTGCATTCTAAATCTCACCATCAATGAGTGAAATGCTTCTATTTATGTTTTTCTGAAGCTACAAAGGCCAGAACTTTCTTTTGACCAGGAAGACAAGATTAACGGGTCGGTGTTAAACAGATGAGCGGCCTGCAGGCGGGGACCAGTGAGGGCTGGGAAGTGGAAATGCCCTGGGCTGCGCGAGGCGAGTGACATCGATTCTAGCTCCTGCTCTTCCCCTTGAAGAGCTCGTGGCACTGCGTAGTGAGTCCCAGTCTGTGTGCCGCAGTTTCCTCGCCTGTAAGATTAGGTTTGGGACAAGCTGGACCAGTGGTTTCCAGATTACGCTCTGCAGACTCTTAGTGTCCTCCAGTGGCGCAAGGTGGATGTTTTGGGGCTCATCATTTGAGTCAACCATAAGGCCACCCCTTTTTATCTATTTGTTTTATGTAATTGAGTTCTGTCTTGCTTTGTTAGAAAAAGGGGCTCCTCTACTTAAAAAAGGAAAAAAAAATTGAAATAAATTTCTGGAGATTTTAAAGGAGAGTGACGGTCCTATAACCTAAATATCAGTTAGAGGGCCTCGCTGACCCTTGGGATCGAGAAGAGATGCTGGTGGGAAGCCCAAAGTCCTCCTAGGAAGCTTCCATTCTCCTGGTTGACCCTGCCTCTGGGTGCTGGCTGCTGTTCCAGAATGCAGCACCCCGATGGGAAACTTGCTTTCTCCTTGCTCTTAGGCAGACCAGTTTGGCTTTTTCCAGCTCCTGCTGCCAGCCCTGCCCTGGGTCCACTTTGGTATTTCCAAAGGGAGCTGAGTAGGGCAAACGGGCTTCCTCTTACGGGATCCACCCTCCTCAGAAGTCAGTGGGGGTTGTCCATAGAAGGACATTTCTCCTGCTGTCAGGGCTTCAGGGTATGTGCCAGCCTATCACCAAAGAGGTCAGCTTTGCTGGAGGGGACTGACGATTGACTGCAAGATTGCCGAGGGCAACAATGAAGGACTGAGGGGACTTGGTCCCACGGGCCTAGGGGTGAATGCTGGGCTCTGGTCGGGGAGAATCAGAAGTGCAGTGCTGGTGGTCTTCTCCCCTGGGGTCTGGTGTGGCCAGAAGGAAAACAGATGGAGACAGAAAAGACCAGGAGACCCTGTCTCGGTCAGATACCAGTCTTTGGAGAGGACAGAAGACGAGGCACTAACAACATGGGTGTGTGGTCCCGTCAGGACCTTATCAAAGGCTGGCGTTTAGCTGGAAACACTTGCTGACATCCTTGTGGAGAGGTCTCCCCTGCACTGACCCTTTGGCACCATGCCTCCCGCGTGTACCTACTGGTTCAGGGTGTCGCGTCCACTTGAGTCTCCACAAGGCAGGTCCCATGGCGCTGTCTCTGTCCCCGCCTCCCGAACGCTGAGCACAGTGCTGGTGAGCAGTGAACCCTGGAGGAAGGAACAGAGGAAAGGGTGCCCGCACTGCGTCGCTGTCGTCCAGGAGCTGACGCTATTGACTGTGGTTCTTTCCCATTCCTTTCCATCTCTCTGTTCCCGCCGCAACTGCCTTCCTCAATTCACTTCCCCCAGGTTGTCTCTCAGCTGGGCTCCCTGCCCCAAGCTCGGCCGGTCCGCCTGAAACGCAGGCCGCAGCCCGCAGCACCAGCAAGGTGCTGACCGCTCTACTCTGCCCCTTGCCCGCGCCCTCCTCAGGAACTTGCCTGGCTCCCCACCACACACAGGACAGTCCCCAGTTCTCGCCGTGGTCCCGCAGACCCTCACCATCTTCTCCCCTAGCGCTCACTGCCTTGTGTTTCCTTCTGGCCCTCAAGATACCCCTCACTTCTTTGCTTCCATGCTCCTTTGCTCGTTCTGCTTCCTCTGGAAAGTGCTTACTTTGGTTCTTTTATGTTCGTGTCCACATCCTACCCATTTTCTATATTAGTATCTCATTTGAGCCTCACAGAATCTCTGAATCAGCGTTGCTTAAACATTGGTCTTGCAGATGATTCTTTAAAAAGAGGATTCCGTGATGAACTTCACTTGGGCAATGCAGTATGCGTTATCATCCTTTTGTAGGTTTATGGTGCATGCAATTACATCCAAGGCTCTGAGAAGGTCTGCAATAAAGAAGCTTATTCAACCCAGCATTTCTCAAGTTTATTGACAACAGAAATCTTTCCCGCTCCGTATCTATTAACATACAACAGAGTATTTTGGAAATGCTCCCTAGAGAGTTATCAGTAAAGTTATCTTTCACCCATTTTTATTGATGGAGATACTGAGGCTCAGAGACAAAAATGCTTGCGTAAGCTTAGTGAAAGGAGCTTCAATCCCATTTTTTTTCTTTACTGCACTCTGATGACTAATATTTGTCATCCGATGAGGACTTTATTTATTTATTTATTTTTAAAATTTTATTTATTTATTTAATTTTGCCGGGATCCGAACCCGGGCCGCCAGCAGTGGAGCACGCACACCTAACCGCTAAGCCACAGGGCTGGCCCTTTTTTTTTTTTTTTAAGATTTTATTTATTTATTTATTTTCCCCCAAAGCCCCAGTAGATAGTTGTATGTCATAGCTGCACATCCTTCCAGTTGCTGTATGTGGGACACGGCCTCAGCATGGCCAGAGAAGTGAGGCCAGAGAAGCGGTGCGTCAGTGCGCGGCCGGGATCCGAACCCGGGCCGCCAGCAGCGGAGTGCGAGCACTTAACCGCTAAGCCACAGGGCCGGCCCGATGAGGACTTTAAAACTTATTTTCAGCACCCTGGAAGCTACTTGCTTCTAAGATTATAACTCTCATTTCTCTTTCCCAATATCTGAACTTTGTCCTACTTCTCTTTTCTAAAAATGGTGATGTCCAAGTATTTCTTTGGCTTTTCTTTTCCTGCCAGATGTTTCACAAGTAAGTAACAAAAGGCTCCAATTAAAATTTTCCAAGCGCCTCATCAAATCATGAAAAAAAAAATAGCAACTAAGTTTTTCAGTACATACCTGGTTTATGTCAAAATCATAATAACTATAAATGGGAGGGAACAGTGGCCTGATCTCGAGGTATTTATTGCTAATTAAAGACCGAGTAAATTACACAGTGACCAGCAATGGATGAGAGTATTTCTGATTTAATCTTAGCTTTGAAAGTTTTTGAGGATTGTAAATTAAAAATTTTCTATAATTATGTATGGAATAAACATTTTATAATTTTTCAAAAATATAGTAAAAATCAGTAAAAAAATGTTTTAGAAAACTTCTTGTGTGCTTATTTATAGTTTTATTATTATCACCTGGCTTTTAAATCCACCTGTTGTGTAAGCTGTGAGATGCTTCTCTATGTTACTTTGTTTATCATATTAGGATTCATTTAGGGGCTTGAGGACTCCATGCATGCTCAAGGCTGCACCCCTGAAGAGTGACATCAGAGGGCCGTACACTGTTGGGGAATACACTTCACTGAGCTAGCCCAGCCAAGGTCACTAAACAGATGATACACTAGCAGATGAGCCAACAACAACAGGCACCGAGGGTGGGGAATCAGTATATAGAGTTGCTACAATATATTATCTAAAATGTCCAGTTTTCAACAAAAAATTATGAGACCTGCAAAGAAACAGGAAATGTGACCCATACCCAGGGGAAAAAAACAGCTTTGAGGGGGCTCAAATGTCAGACTTAGCAAAGACTTCAAAGCAACTATTGTAAATATGTTCAAAGAACCAAGAAAAACAATTATTAAAAAATGTAAGAGAGGTGTGATGACAATGTCTCATCAAATATAGACTATTAGTAAAGAAATGTTAAAAAAGAACCAAGTGGAAATTCTGGAGTTGAAAATTACCATAACCAAAATGAAAAATTCACTAGACAGAAGGAGTAGAAGATTTGAGCAGGCAGAAGAAGGAATAAGCAACTTGAAGATAAAACAACAGAAATTATGCAATCTGAAGGACAGAGAGAAAAAAGAAGGAAGGAAAATGAATACAGCCTTAGAGAAATGAGGACATTTATTAAATGCACCAACATACATGTAATAGGAGTCCCAGAAGAAGAGGAGAAATAGAAAGGAGCAGGAAAAATGATCAAAAAAATAATGGCAAATCCAAATTTGATGGAAAAAACCCCTACACATCCAAGAAGTTCAACAAATTCCAAGTGGGATAAACGCAAAGAGATTGCCACCCAGACTAGTCACAATGATGAAAGACAGAACATCGTGACGGCAGGAAGAGCCCCGCAGACACTGTCAGCACAGGAGGGCGCTTCAGTCAGCTTGGTACAGACTTCTCCTTAGAGACAACCGAGGCCAGGAGGCAGGAGGAGGGCGTATGTAAAGTGCTGAGAGGAAAACTCTAACTGAGGCTCATGTCCAGTAAACAACCTCACAAAAATGGAGGTTAAATCAGCAGGTAAGTAAAAACTGAGAGAATGTGTTGCCGGCAGACCTGCTTTACAAGAAATACTAAAGGAGGTTCCTCAGGTTGAAAGCAAGTAATATCAGGCTGTGATCTGCATCCATACGGAAAAGCCAAGAGCACCAGTAGAGATAGTTATGTATGTAATCATAAAAAAGTGATTTAAAAAGCAATTTTATAAAACAATAAGTATATACAGTAATTGTATTGCCGGGCCTCTAAGATACAGGAATGGAATATACTTGACAGTAACAGCACAGAGGAAGCAGGTGAGAGCAAAGCTCTACTGGTGTAAGGATTTACCAAATAACCGAACCATTAGAACCTTATTAAGTCATATGGAAAGGAAAGTTGCCTCATCATAGTCCTGTTTTACAGGGAACATGGAAATGATTAGAGAAAAAACATGGACTTTGGAGTCAGAAAATCTGGGTTGAGTCCCTGCTTTGAGCAACTGGTAGCGGTTTGCACTTGGATGAGCGGCTAGCATCTCTGAGTCTCTGTTTCTTAGTTTATCAAATGCAGTTAGTGGTATAATATCTGACCCGCCTTGTCTGTCCCTTTTATCCTTTGAAGTGTCCTAGAATGTGGTGCTGTAGGATTCAGCCGTGTGCGAGCACGTTCCTATCTGTATCCCGTGCTGCAGTCTGCCAGCTCAGATCCTTCCCAGTTCAGCTCCAGAGTCCCCTCCCTCGGTCACCCAGAGGTCTCCTGATTCTCATTCTCATACTCCCCCAAGGCAGAAACGAATCTTGCTTTAAATTCCTATGGTCCTTCATTGGCACAGCTCTAATTGCACTTATCTTATTCTTCCCGAAGTAATTTGTTGTCGTGAATTATCTTCTCTTTTAGATGGAGTTGCTGAAGGGAGAAAAGGCTCCTGTGTCTTTCATTTCTGTCTTGTCTTAGTAGACACTAAATAAAGGTGAGTTACTGAGCACATTCAATCAGCATCAAGCTCCAGGCAGTCCTACGGTAACTGTTTATCCCTCCTGCTCATAAAATAATACTCTGTTTATAATATATGTTTCTTACTTTTGGGCCGGTGAAATTTTGACTAATTCTCCCTTCCTCCTTCCTTCCATGTCATTTCGGTTTCCAAATTTTTACATTAAGCATGTATTGCTTTATGATTAGGGCGAAATTGCTGCTGAGTATAAAAACAGGCCGCTCTGCTTGCATTTAAAAGCTCCTCTTTGCTGCCTCAACAAGCAAGGGATGCTTTATTTTAACAGTGATTTTCGTTTAGATTCTAAAAGAAAAAAAAGTTTTAAATTTCTCTCTAGAGAGCATTTAGAACGATGAGGTCTGTAGGCTGGAAGTTTTCCTTTCGCCCCGTCGCAATTAAACTCAGAAAATCTAAGCGACGGAAGCGGGGCGGACTGCGGAGCGACGGCGCCCGGGGTGGGGCCCGTGCGAGCCTCGCGCCACTCGTGTCACTTATTGACCAGCAGGGTCCCGGACCTTGGCCAATCGCACGGGGCCAGGTCGTCATGGCGACGGGGCACGCTAAGGCAGGCGGCGTCCCAGCCAGGTTTGCTCGCTGGAGAGCCAGGGACGATGGCGCAGAACTTGTATGGCCCGCGAGTCCGGATGGGCAACTGGAACGAGGACGTCTACCTGGAGGAGGTACTGCTCAGGGACCCCAAGCCCGCCCTAAGGTCGGCCCCCACTTTGAGCATCCCAAGCCTCCTTTCTCACCTGGCGCGCACCGAATACCCCTAAAATCCCGCCCCTCTCCGAACGCCCAAGGACTCTCACCTGGGGTCCCGCAAACACAGACCTCACGCCCTTCTCCTCTTGCCCTGGGTCCCTTGGCCTCCCAAACTCGGGTGCCTTGACTCTGGAGCCCCCCCGTGCCTCTCCCTTAGTCTAGGGCCCCACTCAGTTCCCTCCGTTCCGTGGCTTCTTCCAGGCTCAGAGGCTGCGGTTCAGGTGAGGAGGCAGGCTCTAAAAAGAAGCTCTGTGCCGTCCTGTCCCGTCTCCCGCCCCACCCCCCAACGCCATACCCACACACACACCCTCCCGAGTGTCCCCGCAGCATCCCTTTTACTGACCTATACTCACTGCTTTGACTTCTCCTGTGCTGGTCTTGACAAGGCACTGGGTCATCCGTGTATGGAACTAGTTGTGTGTGTGGGGGGATCTTTCAGTGTCAATCATCATCCGACCAGGGGAGACCTCAGGAGGGGACACATTGCCTCCAAATGTTACTCATGATTGTCTCTGTAATTACAGGTCATGTCTCCTTTTTGTGCCTTTCTCATTTTTTCTAAACATTCTACAATGAAATAAAAATATTAAAATAATGCTAACAAATTTTCCACCATTCCTATTACGCTCACATTTCTTTTTAGGTTCTCAGACTTTGCCTTTTCAACTTGATGTGCTTCTGACCTAAAAGCTACCAGTATCTGTATTATTCAGGACTGTTGTTGACTCTTTGAGTTTTATTCATTTTCTCTTTAACTAGGAGCTCATGAAAGACTTCTTGGAGAAGAGGGATAAGGGACAGCTTCTCATACAGAGAAACAGAAGACTAAAAGAGAATCTTTTGAGACAGGTAATTTTAAATTGGAACCTTGTTTTCAGAATTCTATCAAATTAAGTGTGAGCATGTGTTAAACGAGCGAAAATTCCATAAATGAGTTATCATTTGGAAAATACCAGTTTTTCTCTTTGGGTCTGAAAACGACAATGTTTAAAATTCCCTAAGATTTTAGAAACCTATGAGCAGTTTGCTGTTAATTACGTTTACCTGCATTTTCCAAATCAAGAACTGAATAGGTTAATAAACGCGTAAGTAAAATGCCCCTTTGTTGGTGCTCAAGAAATTTTCAATAAATGTTGAATGAATGAATTAATGGAGTCAACGCATGTGATTTTTCATCAGCTTCATTTTACTTCATTTTGGATTATTGAGGGCTTTGCTTTGGCAAAGTGGGAGGGGATTAGTGGCAGGAAAGGGAAGAAAACTAAGGGTTTGAGGGAATCCGAGTGGATCCCCTATTGAAATGAATCCTAGTCTGAGAAGAAAAGAAGATGGATCAGCAGTGGCCTTGGCACTGGCTGCTAAGGAATTGCATGGTTTATTTGAAAAGCTCCTATTTAAACTGTAGATGCAGCTCTCCATATCTGAAGATGGATGCATTCACTACGGCGACAAAGTGATGCTTGTGAATCCCGACCATCCGGAGACAGAAACTGCTCTGTTTCTGGGCGGGGACCTGAGCCTGTGTGTGACTCCGGATGAAGTTAAAGCCCATCTGAGTGACGAGTTAGAGGTGCCCTGTGGCCTGAGCGCAGCTCCAGCCATGGTCCCGGTCGGCAGAAACACTTTCATCATTTTGAGGTAAAGTGCTTTAACTTTCATCATAGTGATCTATTTACACTTGTAGCTGAAGGACCCCGGGATTGGAGCAGTGCTGATGGGAGGCCAAGGTTACACGAACATTCTCTGGGATTCTCATCTTGTTTTCTTATCTTGAGGGTTGTTGTCAAGGGACCTTTACCATCCCTTTATCTTAAATGTCAGGATAATCGATAATTTGTGTTCAATTCAAAATGCTTAATTCAAAGGTATTAGATCCAGGGAATTAAATTCATATTCCGCCTAGAAGCGAGGTGGGTTTTCCTAATAGCATCTCAGAATGCTTTGAGCTCATTTGAGTGCTTTTATTGTTTTTAATGTTGTTATGTTATTTTTATATCAGAAATATATAGTTTAATGGAAGGTGGCATTCCATGGGGATTTGTTATTTTAAAATTAATTGTCCACTAAAAATGTACTTGAGGAGATTGTGAAAATGAGCATTTAATCCTTAGAGAACAGATATGTAATTACTATTTGAAATGTTGCTTTCACTTTGTTACTAAATTATGATGGCAATGTTTATATTACAGGAATGTAGCCAATCCTTCAAGTCTTTAGTTTAGATTTCTTTTGAATACATATAATTTACATTAAGACAACTAAAAATTGATCACAACTTCTGTTTCCTGGAGGCTTAAGAAGGAAGATTGTATTAAATGTCTACAAACATGTTACCCTGGTTCTCTCTAAGGATGTCAGGGTTCTTGACCCAGTTCCTTAGTGTAGGATGGCACGATATGCTCAGCCTGCTCTAGGCTGACAAAGTGGGGATGCTGCTCTGTGTCCTGGCGATGCTGGAAGGCAGGGAATGGGGTGCTGGCTGGATTTGAAGGCCAAAAGAAAAGACCTTTTGTTTAGTCACTTAATTCAGTTATGGTACATGACTATATACATTATCAAGAAAATTATAAATGAAATTGCATGTACAAAAAGTAGAGCTGTAGAATGATTCTAATACAGCCAATTTATGTTATATTTATACTCCACCTACAGTGCAGACAGAGACGCCGTCGGTCAAGTTCTTAGATACGGGCAGAACTTTTGCCTCGGGATAACAGGAGGATTTGAAGACAAAATGGTGAGTCACCATGCAACGATGTCTACTTTGGACCAGCCCTTTTGGTTTCCATGTGGGCTACTGGCTGCCTGTTGCAGTGGACAGAGAACTCAACAGTCATGTGCTCCATCTCTGGCTTCCCTGTGGTTTCAGCGTGCAGCTTTTCACAGGCAGTTGTGGGCCAATTCTTTCCCTCTAACTTTGCAAATTACAAAAATAACCCTTAAAAGTTAAAGAGCAAGGGAAAAAAAAACCTTTTTGCAATGCAGCTGGCAAAAAGCAAAAATTTATACCAAATGAATGGATTATATAATAATAATGATAGCTGTTTAATGTCACCAATGCTAGCAAGATATATCATCTGACAACTTTTTTTTGACTTTTTATTGTCAAACTTCTGTTTAATATGGGAGAAGGACAATAGGAGATGCTTAAGTTTGCATAAATCAGGGAGCATAAGTCTTCGATCTTTACCTCTCCTTGGGGATTAGGAGGCATAGTAGAACAGATAAATATGGGATTGAGTTCCAGCTGAGAGGCATACCTATGGGTGGGATTTTGGGTAAGTTATTAAACCCTTTTGAGTCTTTCTCATCTATAAAATCGGAATTATTATACCTTTCTACATGCTTACGTGCTTCTCATATTCTTCCAAACAAGTCTGTGAGGTAGGGACTATTTTACTGATGGGGAAACTGAGGCATAACAAGGTTAAGTGATTTTGCTCCAAATCACTCATCTACTAAGTGGCAGAGCTGGTAACGATATAACATTTTTCACTGAATCAAAGATTCCATTATTGTATGAAGGGAAATTATTATTGTTTTTTTGTGCCACTAAGAAAAATCAATGCTGGCAATTAAACTGTGACATACCATAGATGGGAAGCTGCAGCCTGATTTTAAATGTAGAAATTAGAGGAAAGACCAAGTTGCTGAAAGAGGAGAGTAAATCCTCATCATCTTGTCCAGAGATTAGCATGACTAACATTTTGGCTTATTTTCTTTTATAAAGGGAGAGAGAATAGACTTAAAATACAGGGAACATTACAAGTGCTATGACATTTAGATATCATTTTTTTCCTTTTCTTTTTTTTTTGTGTCTCTCTCTCTCCTTTTTTCTCCCTTCCTCTCTCTCTTCCCATCTCTTCTCTCCTTCTCTCTCCTGTAAATCATCTGTTCTCCGCCTGTTTATTGATTCGGGTTTCTAGATCTGCTCTTTCACAGATTATACAATTTTCATGTTTGTGGCTAATACGTCCTTCCATTTGTTATTTGGCTTGTAAACTGTAGTTGTTCTAATCTATTTTTGAGTAAAATCTATCAGTGTTTTTCTTTGTAATTCCTTCCGTTGCTCAGACCCTTTAAAGTCTGCTCCAAAGACGTGATAAAAAGAGAAACTTGTGTTAACTTCTAGATGTCTACTCCTGTGTAAGCTTATTCTTTAGTTCACTTGGGATTTATTTTAATAAAGGATTTTCTGTGAGCATCTAAATTTCTCCCCAATGACTAGTCAGTGGTATCTTTTTTATTTCTTTTTTTTTTTTTTTGTGAGGAAGATCAGCCCTGAGCTAACATCCGTGCTAATCTTCCTCTTTTTGCTGAGGAAGATGGGCTCTGAGCTAACATCTATTGCCAATCCTCCTCCTTTTTTTTCCCCCAAAGCCCCAGTAGATAATTGTATGTCATAGTTGCACATCCTTCCAGTTGCTGTATGTGGGACGCGGCCTCAGCATGGCCGGAGAAGCTGTGCGTCGTTGCGCGCCCGGGATCCGAACCCGGGCCTCCAGCAGCAGAGCTCGCGCATGTAACCGCTAAGCCACGGGGCCGGCCCTCTTTTTTATTTCTTGAATAATTATTCCTCTCTTCACGGACACATGCTGCCTCCATTAACATGCAGTAAATTATTATACATACTCCATGCTCTTTCTGAGCTCCCTGTTTTGATCCTTTGAACCAGAGTTGTCTATTTCTATTCTAGGTCTATGGCTTTATAGTATACTTATTCTAACTACAACTTGACAGCTTGTAGGGCTAGTTCTCTCTCATTACACTTCTTTGTCTGAATTATATTAGGAATTAATCTTTTAGCTAAATATAATAATTATTTTTTTCCAAGTCCCTCTGCCCTTGTGGGAAGAAATCACTTGGTATTTTGATCAGCATTGTAAAATTAAGTAAATTTACATATTTTGTAGCTTTACAATATTTATTCTTCTGAGATGTCTCTCTATTTATTTTTTATATCTCTCAGAAAGTTTTGCGGTTGTCTTCACGTCCTCTGACACCAACCTCGTGAGGTCATTTCTAGTGTGTCTTATTTTGGATGCTGTTGAGGGGAGATCCTTTTGATGCTGCAGCAAGACTATCAGAAAGCCATTGGTTTTTATATTCACCTTTGATGAAATCACTTACTCTTATTCATTTTAATAGTTTTTCAGTTGATTCTCTATGACTTCTGGGTATTGTCATTTCATCTTCAAATGATGACAATTTTATCTTTTCTTAGATTCTTATACCTCTCCTTTCTATTCCTTGTCTTTGAATTAGCAAGCACTTCTGGGGCGTTTATAAAAAATCTGGTGATAGTAGCTTTCTCGATTTGTTCCTGATTTTATTGTTATTTTTCTTTACATTAACAAAATGGAGTTTGTGGTTTGAGATGGATATTCTCTGCCATTTGAAGTCCTGGTTTTCTTGTTGCTCTGAATGGCGCCATCATTCTTTCCATCAGCCAGGGCCAAAGCCGTAGTGAATCTTTGACCCGTTTCTCTCTGCCACCCACATCCAGCTGATTGTCAAGGCCCACAGCTGTCCCTTCATAAGGCAGTTTGGCCTGTCTTTTCATTCTGATGCCAGTACCACTGTTTAGGCCCCATAGCTTGATCCCTCCAGTCTATCCTGACTTGTGACCACACAAGATGGGATGCTGACAGGTTGATCCTTGAAAAGCTCAGGTCTGGTCTCCTCCCATCTACATCGAAAAGTCAGCGCTGGCTTCCACTGCCCTCTGAATTAAGTGTTGCTGTTCACTGTGGCATCTGTAATATATCCCCACCCTCCCTGTCCATGCTCATCCCCTCTGGCTCCCTGGCACCCCGTCACCCCCTCCTCAGAGTCTTCCCTGAGCCCCTTGGAGAGCCTGTGTTCCCGCCTCTGCCCTCCTACGGCTCTTTGCATCCTGCTGGACAGCCATGCCTTACAGGTGCTTCCCATTTCTATCCTCGGTCATCTCTCCTGCTAGTTGGAAAACTTCTTGAGGTTAGTAACTCATTTCTGCCTTCCACATAGCTCTTCAAGGCACAGCTTTGCATATGAAAGGTGCTTATTGAAGACCTATTAAAATCTGCAGGCATGACCTCCAGGTTCAGGGTGAAGATGAGTCAGCAGAGAGAGTTAACGAGGAGCTAACATTTTGGACTTTTCGGCAGGATGGGGTGGTTCTTGGCAAAGTTACAGGCAGCCAGAGAGCTGCCTAGATAGATTTTAAGTGTGGACGTCAATTCCAGAGGGGCGTAGACCCCTGAGGCTCACAAATGAATATCAGCTGTGATGATGTTGGTTTTAAGAGCACTTCCCTTCATGCAAAGAGTTTCATGCAACATTATTTGTAATAAATCAAATATTGATCCAGGTCCTATGCCCTAAAAAAGAGGAGGAGGGG
Organism: Ceratotherium simum simum; assembly: GCF_057802395.1. Lineage (NCBI taxonomy): Eukaryota > Metazoa > Chordata > Mammalia > Perissodactyla > Rhinocerotidae > Ceratotherium > Ceratotherium simum. The sequence goes on along the minus strand of NC_141902.1, from coordinate 96,991,638 downwards.
AGCAGGGACGGGAATGAGCAGAGAGCAGGAGACTAGGTTTGGTGTTCAAAGAAAGGGAAAGCAGTTTGAGGTGATGGGGGGGCGGGTGGTCTCAGCATCCCAAGATGGCATTTCTAAGGTAGAGGAGAACTGCGTGTTCTCATACAATCAGTAAGAACAGGGCTTTTGAAAACTTCTTCTGAACACGCTTGCCATCCAGCCAGTTGACTGCTTCCGATTTCCCTGGCTTTTCAAATAGTGTAACGTAGTTCATCTGTCTGCTGTCATTTTCAGTTATATTTATCAAGTGACCACAGGACCCTACTGAAGTCGTCGAAGAGGTCTTGGCTCCAGGAAGTGTACCTGACAGACGAGGTCTCCTACCTGAGCTCCTGGCAGGCTGCCTTCCCCGACCCCCAGCTGCGCCTGGAATACGAAGGCTTCCCGGTTCCGGTGAGCACAGCCGGGGGAGGACACGCACGTGTGCTGACACTCCTAAATGGATGCGCTTGACTCCTGTCTGGAAAACTGGAGGCTCCTCATAGCTCCAACGCCTTATGCACTCTCCCTTTTTTTCATTTATGACTCAGGCTTGGAAGGGTCTATTTTGCCCTGTGGTAGCATCCTGCTCTGGTGTTTCTCAACTCTGGCTGCACAGTAGGATCACCTACGGAGCTTTTTAAAAATACTGAGGCGTGGGCCCTGCCCTGAGAACAGGCTGAGAACCACTGATCCGAGACAGTAAGGATTATGACACTGCTCTCTTCTAGGCCTCTGTCAAGTCCTCATTTCTAAAGAGACTGGGAAATCCTGGGGAAGTGAAGGAGACAGCAACGCAGCCACGCAGGCGAATGCAGTGGCTCCCCAGGGCAGCATCTTTCTCCTCATTGCTGGACATTTTCTCAGGACCCTGGGCCCTGCGGGACTGGAGCCCAAGGCACAGTCCTGGTGGGAATGCAGATCTGGTGGGCACAGAGCTGTTTGAGGGCCAGAGACTCTGCTGCTCTCTCATGAGGCATCCAGCAGACAGAGAGTGAGGAGTTGATAGAAGTCACTGGAAGAGTGTGGAATTACAGCAAGAAGGATTTAAAGCGTTGGCCAGCTGAGGTGGCCATCCAGGAAGGGGCCCCTGGTTATGGCCACTCTGAATCCTCCCAGCACAGCGTGCTTCTCCCTCGAGCCCTGCAGGCAGACTCAGGTTCACAAGGTTCTTTCTCTCAGCATGGAGAATATACACATGGTCCATGGTGACACAAGCTCGACAAATCTCTCTTCCACTGGCGTTTGCCAGGCTTTGCTCTCCTTGGAACCGCCTCTCGTTGCCATGAGTTAGACTGTCGGTGTCTCAGTTTCCTTATCCATGAAATAGGGGTGATAATAATGTTTACTTTGTGAGGTTTTGTGAGGATGAAATGACTAGTATAGTTATAGTGCTTATTAGACAAGCGCCTGGCCCACACACAGCTCTCACCGGTGTCAATTATATTGTCACTGTTTTTATTATTACAGTTGTTGAAGGAGCAGGCACCGGAGATCTTTTCTGCGTTGCTAACCAGGCCTTAGCCTGGGGCAGGTCTCTGAGCCTCACTCAGACACAGTTGTGAATCTGCGGAATGGGAGCCTCAGCCTGTCTGAGCCACGCTGCACTGTCGATGCCCTCCAGCCAGAGTGAGCAGGAGCTCCTGTGGGTGAACGAGTGGGCTTTATTGCTTGCTGCAGCGGGGGAGAATGCACGCACACCTGGGGAGCCGGGGGGCATCTCAGTCAGAGGATGTGGGAAAGGACATGTCACAGAGCCTGGGCTTTGGTTGGACAATTTTAGGGAGTTTCCCAGGAAGTGGGGCTTTGCTCTCAGTCGGATGCTGTCAGAAAGCAGACATAATTCTATGACTGTATCTCAGTACATCTTATCTATAGAGAGGACAGGCCGGAGCACGGCTAACTCTGTCCTTAGTGAAGAAGCAGTGGTCACTCATGTTGGGCAGCAGAGGTGGATGTTTGGTGTTTCATGGCTTGGATGATGCTCATGTTTTGTCTGTTTTCAGACGTGATTACAGAAAGGTCTTGCTTTTGTCTTGACCCATTGTGGTCACAGAGTGGCTTTGTCTGATGTGGACATTCTGCGAAATTGATTCCATTCGGCTGGAGCACACTGAGGTCGAGCTGTGAGCGCCAGGCCAGCTCCCGGATGTCAGGGGCTGCTTTTTTCTTTCTCATGCAGCTTTTAGTTTACGTGAGTCAGGATTTTTAAATAATACGTACTTTTTTTTCTGATTATAAAGCATAACATATGTACACTTACAGAAATTCAGCAAAGCACAAAAAATAATATGAAAATTACCAGTAGTTCCACTCTCTGGGGAAAGCCACTGTTTTTATCATTTCTGTCTTTATCCATGCGTATGGTGTTTTTTTTAAATTTATTTTTTTCTCTCTTTTTTTTATTGAATGTTATTTGACACACAACATTATGTAAGTTTAAAGTGTAAGACATATTGATTGGATAAGTTATGTTGCAATATGCTTGCCATAGTAGCGTTAACTAACAGCTCCATCACGTCACATAATTATTGTTTCTTCTAGTGTTGGGAACAATTAAAATCTAGTCTCTCATCAAGTTTAATGTTTATAATACAGTTTTGCTGTCTGTAATCACTATACTGTGTCTCCAGGGCTTATTTCTCTGCTAGTTGCAAGCACGTACCCTTAGACAACACTTCTTCCATTCCCCCATCCCCAGCCCCTGGTAACTACCATTCTACTCTCTGCTTTTCTGATTTCAATTTTTTAGATTCCACATATAGGAGATATCATACAGATTTGGCTTTCTCTGTCTGACTTATCTCAGTTAGCATAATGTCCTCAAGGTCCACCTATGTTGTTGCAAGTGGCAGGATTTCTTTCTTTCTCACGGCAGGATAATATTCCATTGTGTGTCTACACCACATCTTCTTTATCCATTCGTCCATTGTTGGACACTTGGGTTGTTTCCCTACCTTGGCTATTGTGAATAATGCTGCAGTGAACATGGGAGTGCAGATATCTCTTTGGTAACCTGTTTTCATACCCAGAAGTGGGATTGCTAGATCAGGTGGTAGTTCTATTTTTAATTTTTTGAGGAACCTCCATACTGTTTTCCATAGTGGTTGAACCAGTTTACGTTCCCACCAACAGTGCACAAGGGTTCCCTTTTCTCCACATCCTTGTCACCACTTGTCGTCTCTTGTCTTCTTGATGATAGCCATTCTAACAAGTTTGAGTGATATCTCACTGTGGTTTTGATTTGCATTTCCCTGATTGGTTTATTTTTATTTTTTATTTAACAAACAAAACATTAGGACATAATTTTTTTTCCACTTAAAAACACCACTGACCATATCTCATGTTGTCAAATATCATCTCCAATATGACTTTGAATGATTGTATGATGTTCCATCATATGTGTATCTACAATAATGTATTTAATCAATCCATTATGGTTTGGCTTCTAGGTTAATCTATGTATATATATGTATATATGTTTTTACTAAATTTAAATGAGTATAGTATATTTCCAAATTTTTGCTTTTAAGAAATTGGAGACCTTAATTCATAATGCAAATAATACACTTTCTTTATCTTTAAAGGCAAATGCAAAAATTCTCATCAATCACTGCCACACGAATCGGGGGCTGGCGGCTCACCGGCATCTTTTCTTAAGGTATTGCATTGCAGGGTACAGCAAAATGCTACACTTGGGGGGTGGGGGTTGTGAATATGAGCAAAGAAGCTCAATAGAGCGTGGCAACGCAGAAAACAAGTCCTTTAATGATGAAATATTGTCACATAGAGCTTTGATGGTGTGAAAAATCCTATTAGAGCCCCTTCTGTTATACGAATCCTTCCTCACAAGAGGCTGTTGTTATAATGGGATCCTGTCCACCTCATCCTTGCCCCAACAGGGTGAAACTTCCTGGCAAACGTGCCATATTTTAGAGCTCCCCAATGGCATTACAAGGCAGTCTGCTGAATTAGCTGCTTTTGAGGTGAATTGAGCAGCTTCCTGAGAGCTGTCATTCCATTTCCAATCTGTGTTCCTTCTTTCTTACCCCAGAACCTATTTTGGAAAGGAAGCTGAGGTCGCGGCTCACACATATCTGGATTCACACAGAGTTGAAAAGCCGAAGAACCACTGGATGCTGGTGACTGGGGATCCCAGGAAAGACTCCTCCACCATGCTGGACCTGCCCACACCGTGGGCTGAGGACTCCCGAGCCCTAGATCGGGCGGCAGACCCGGGGGCGCAGTGACACACTGGGGCGCGCGTCCAGTGGGGCCGAGACAGCAACCATCTGGTGGTGCCTCCAGCTGTGTTGAAGTAAGGCACAGAACTCTTTGCACACTGTGTTAGAACGAAGGCTCTATGAAGATTATTGAATTAGCGGTGGGGGTCTAGGACACAGAAAAAAATTAGCTCTTGGGAACAGTTCATAAACAGTACTTGAAGGCGACAGATGATATACCTATGTCGATAGCAAATTCTGGAGAACTCAGCTTCCTCTGTTTAGATCCTGTGTAGCGGCAGCTGCCCCAGGGCCTATGTGTTACTTTTTAAAGCTATGTCTATGTAGTAAAGCCCTTGGACCTGGACTGAATTTTTGGCCACTGCCCACCCCCGCCCCAATGTATTAAGAAGTCAACAAGGTGTAGCTGTGAGCTGTGGCCTTACCTTGGAGTTTAACATTTTCCCCCTTGTATTTTCATTTCTACCTCTGGCTTCGGGGATCAGGACCTCCACCTGATGAGTCACTTGTTATTTTGTAATGATTTTCCGAAGGCAGAATCTCTTTATTGCCACCTCGTCTCCAAAACTGGCACGTTAGTTGTGGCGCCTGTGTGGTCAGCAAGTTCCTGACGAAATAAATATGTATCCTTCTGTGTATTCCTTCACCTGTTCATTCTTCGTCAAGTGCCTGTGATGTTGAAGGTGTTGTAATGGGATGAAGAGACCCCCAGCCCTGTAGATAAAGGTGAGCTCTAAGGCTAGTTCACATGTAAATACCGAGAGGCAGAAAGTAAGTCACAGATCATGTCAATGCGTTTTCAATAGATGCAGCCTCAAGCCCATGTGGATGGACCCTCTTCAGGGAAGCAGACGTTTGCCGTCAAGGGCTGCAGGAGCTAGGGTGGAGGTTCCCACCCTTTGCTGGGCATTGGATTCACCAGGAGAACTTGAGCAATAATCGATGCCTGCGCCCCACCCAGGGAAATTCTGAGCTAGTGGTCTGGGGTGCAGTCTGGGCACTGGGCCTGTTCCATGTTCTTCTGCACTGTTTTAGGAGATGGGGAGAAAGCAGTGATTCCTCGGGGTGGTCAGGGAAGGCTTTCAGAATCACTTGAAGACCATGGAACAAGCCCAGTGCCCAGGCTGTACCCCAGACCAGTAAATCAGAATTCCTCGGGTGGGGCTTTAAAAAATACAGATGCTTGGGCCTGCCTCCAGAGAGTCTTATTTAATTGATTCGGAGTAGAGCCCATGTATCAGTATTTTTTTTTTTTTTTGAGGAAGATTAGTCCTGAGCTAACATCTGTTACCCATGCTCCTCTTTTTGCTGAGGAAGATTGGCCCTGGGCTAACATCCGTGCCCATCTTCCTCTACTTTATATGGGACGCCGCCACAGCATGGCTTGACAAGCGGTGTGTATATCTGCACCCAGGATCTGAACCTGCGAACCCCGGGCCACTGCAGCGGAGTGTGTGAACTCAACTGCTACGGCACCGGGCTGACCACCATGTATCAGTATTTTTAAAATTCGCTAATTCATTTTAATGTTCAGCTTGGACTGAGAACCACTGACTTAGGTGGGCAGAGTTAGGTCTGCCTGTGAGTCTCCTAAGGGCAAAACCAGGACTGGAGGTGGGTGGATTGGGGCTCTATCTAGGGAAAGACGTCCTTTAACAGTTTGAACCATCTGCAAGCATCTAGACTAATTCTGGTGCATTCTTGCTCCTACCGTTAGGTCATTCTTGCTCCTACCATAAGGTGTCCATGGAAAGCTTTCAGACAGCATCAGGACTCACATTTCTTCCTTGAACCATCCTTCAATGGTTTCTTGACTGAACCACCAAAGAGTTTTAGTCTACCAGGAATACTGACCAAGTTTGCATGTGTACAGTTAGTGACAACCACAGCGTGACCGCCACCTTGCTGATGATGGCTGTAAAGCATAATTATTTTAATTCAGAGATGTTAGAAAAAGGAATCTCTGTGCATCTTGGAATAGATGAAATACAGTCAATGATTGGAAAGTCAGTACTGTTGAATAGAGAGAACACTCTTACGTATGTGATACCTGTGCGGTCACATCAGAGCTGCTGCCTTGGGGCTGTTGAGCACACTACAAAATTATAAAGGGCCTTTTATGCTCATTTTCTTATTTAATTTTCACTGTTTTCTAGGGTTAGACTGAATATGGTTCACTGCTGTAACCTCATTTCTTGAGAAACATCTGTTGAGTGAATGAATGAATGAACAAATAAATGAATCCATACCTTTTACGGAGGCGGCAATAGGTTTGCAGAAGTTAAGTGACTTGCCCATAAACAGCAGAACTTGGGCAGGATCAAGTCAAATCTTCTAGACCTTCTTCCAAACCAAGGTTGTCTAACCTCGGCACTTTCTCGATTTTTGGGGTCCAGATAATTCTTTGTTGTGGGAGGCTGTCCTGTGCATTATAAGAGGTTTGGCAGCATCCCTGGCCTCTACCCACTAGATGACAGTAGCACACTTTTACTTGTGACAACCAAAAATGTCTCTAGACATTGCTAAATGCCCCTGGGGGAAAATCTGCCATTTGGATACCACTGCCCTAGATCTTCTAGCTCTTCTTTATTTGCCCCCTACAGAAGATGCTCTAAAGGTTTTCTTTCCTTTCTATTTTTTTTTGTTGTTGTTCTATAGAGGTTAGAACATGTGATGTCTAGGGTAGATCCAAGTATACTAATAATCTGCCGTTAGCATCCGATCTGGACTGTGGTAGAAAACTAGAATTTTGAGCAGATTGACCCTCCAGGATGAGGTCACTGTGGACCTATGTGTAATGCCTGGAGGGCACACGGCACCTGAGTAGTGGCTTCCAGTGGGATACACAAGACGGCCTGTTGAGATGTGAAAAGGAAAGTTTAGAACTTCTATGTATGTTATTATTTTATCCTTTAAAATGCATTAATGTGTGTATTTTCTACTGTTCAAAATGTTAGTTTTTTAATGTACATATAGTTTAATAGGCATGACTAAAATTTATAAATATAAGTATATAACAATGTGTGTGTGTCTTGCAATTGCTCAAAACTTTTTGGGAAAAGTGCACAATAACACACTGTGGAGACCATTCTGTGTGCTGTGTGTGGTCGTTTGGTATATATATATGAGTCCCCGTGGCTGCACAGCTTTGTCCTGAGTCAGGGGCTACAGGCTCCTCCCAGCCCCAAGGGTCACTTTTGCTCAGTTGAACAAGTGGCTGTCAATTATTTCCTGTGCTTCAGTTCTCTTGCAAGGTTGGTGGAGACAGTGAAAAACAAGGCAAAGACCCTGCAAATGGGGGAGAAGAAACAGCAGTGTGATTATGCCCCTGGCATTCTAGGATCCCAGCGGAAGAGCAAGGAGGTTACTCCTGCGGGGACCAGATGACACTCGGGCTAGAAAGGACACCAAGAAGAGCACTCCAGGTGAAGGAGGCCCATTCTGTGTCCCTGAAGTGTGGGCGTTGTGGGAGCAGTGGTGAGAGCGGGGACTTGGCAAGGGGCTGGTTCACAATGGGCTGTGTGCAGAGCTGATATTCATCAGGTACACTCAGCAAGGCTGTCCTGGCCATTAAAATACTGTAATACCTCCATCTTGGTTGGAAAATAGCTACTGGCCCACGTCTCTGGGGTGCCCCTTGCAATCCTGGCACCTCCCTGCAGGGACCCTTCGACTTCCCTGTGATTGATTCGACAACTAAAATGTTAACCTCTGACCCAGCAGGGGGCCTTCAGGACCCTGCCCCAGCACTGTGGCTGGAGTTTGTTTTGTTTAATTGGTGCCCAGTGATAGGAAAAACTGTGCAGGTTGTTAAGTATTTCAAATATCACTCTTGGCTGCGTGTATCAAGTTATTGAATTTGAATTTTATCTTGAAGGTGATGCTCAACCTTTGAAAGAGTTTGAGGAGGAAAGTGGCATGATTTTGCTTTAGAAAGATTGTTATGGAAGCAGCAGGGAGGTAGAGGGGTCCTGGGGAGATAGACAAGGCTCTGAATGAAGGCAGTGTCAGGAGGCATGGAGAGGAGGGGATGGATTAGAGAGAGGTCAAGGAAAGGGGGACTCCATAATGTGGTAGACGTAGGGCCAAGAGAGGACGAGAAAGTGGACCCCAGGTTTGGGGCATGGACCCATACCTGAGATTCAGAACACAGGAGGACGAGCAGCTGGGAAGTTGAGGTGGTTGCCTGGGGATGACTGACCCTGAGTGGAGGTTGGTTTTCTGTGGATACAGCTGCAACCCAGCTACAGTGCCTTCCTCGGCACAGCGTTGTCCTCTGCTAGGCTGGTTAGCCCCACCAAAAACCCAGCCAAATCCTTGATAATTGGTAGCAAGTAAAACTTGAGGATTGAGTAGTACCTTTAGCTTTCTCCTGGAGGGAGCGTGAAAGAGCCCAACAAGCCCAGTGGCTAGGATTGGCCACTTCCTAGCTGCAAGATGGTGACCTCTCTGAGAATCAGTGTGTCATCTGTGGAATGGGGAGAGGAATGGCGCCTGAGCGTTGCTGGGAGAACTGGGTGTGCTCAGTTACGTGGGAGCAGGTGCTCTAAGTGCCTTCTCCATTTCCCCTCTGCCTTCGTTTGCGAGTTTAGTACGTGTGCATCCAAGCCAGGAAGTGATTTCCTCTCCATCACCCCGCTTGGTTCCAACCTGGGGTACAAAGTTGACCTTTGTGCATTCAATCAAATCCAGCAGACCTCATTGACTATTTTATGTCGGGCGCTAGGCTAGACCCAGGGGATCTAGGGAGGAATTCACATGTTCCTACCTTCAGGTCTTCAGCTGGGGAGAGGATGCCTAGGAGATAAAGAGAGGTTATCCCTGTTGTTGGAGAACAACAACGACAGCGACAAAAAGCATAAGCCAAAACCATTGACTTGGGGAAACACAAGATGTGTTTGGGAAGCAGACAGAAGTTCACTTTGACTGGAGCATAGAGTAAGAGACAGTCGGAAGGGAGATAAGACATTGAGAAGGAAGGACCAGTGTGTGGAAGTCTGTATTGACACAGCAGGCAGAAGTTGGTATCATTACACTAGGGAGAAGTCTGTGTCTGTGTCGACACAGTAGGTAGTACAGTAGGCAGCAGTGGGGAGCCACTGCGTGTTTGTGAGCAGGGCTGGGGTAGGATGAGGAGGGAAGGCTAGCCTGGGAGGGAGAGGGACAAGGTAAATTAAAGGCAAAGGTCATTTCTGAGTCCATAATCATGTGGTGAGAGAGTCCAAAGGTATGAGCTTGGGGAGAGCAGAGCTGGCAATCTGATGAATAGGTTTTAGCAGATTAGTTAATTTTTTGGTACCATCCCTTCACCAATAGCAAAAATAGTAGAAACATTGTTTTTTCTTCTAGTAAATTCACTCAACATCTCTTGATGTCATCTGGAGCTTTTTAAAAGGAAAATAGCTGCTTTATTTTTAAGAATAACAATTTAGAACCACTTATAGATTTGATAATAATTCAATATAAATTCAGTTTTCATGGAAATCTGGCATAAGGAGAGCCTGATTAAATTAATGTGTTTGATTCCTAAGGGGAGACCATTGTTAAAAACAAGACAACAGGCCCAAAATGGAGTCGTTTATGCTAAGCCCCATGTCACCAAACCGAGACTTAATGTAATTACAGTTTTGGCTCTCCCAGAAATGGAATCTTAAACTGGTTAACCAGGAATTGCCTGACCAGCACTAGTTAGGTGATCTGCCTGATAGAATCCCGCCATCCCCTTAAGGAAAGGAACCTTGTCGTAGCCAACCCACTTTTTTGCCTAGTACAACTTCCTTGTTCCCGCTCCCTTCTGCCTATAAAACTCTCTCATTTTGCGCAGTCCTTGGAGTTCCTTTCTACCTGCTAGATTGGATGCTACCCAATTCACATTAATTTTTTGCTCAAACTTAAAAATTTTAATATGCCTCAGTTTATCTTTTAACACTATGTTGTAAGGAAGACAATTGGTGGTAATATATAAAGAATTCTTACAAGTGAAAGAGAAAACTATAAATATCACGTTAGAAAAATAAGGCAAAAAGCTTAAACTGGTGATTAGAAAAGAAATAATTCAAGAATCCGATAAGTGTCTCAAAGCATGTTCCAACGAAGACAGTGGGGTGCCGTCCCTTCCTCCTCTGACTGGAAGGCAGTGACAGAACCATAGAGTGTCAGAGCCCACAGGGACCAAAGCTGAGGTGGCTCCACCTGGTCATTTCACAGGTAAGGTAGAGGCCCAGCTGGGGAAGGGACACGCCTAAGGCTGTAGGGAAGACAGTCAGGGTCGGCTGACCGGCCTCTGGGTGACAGTGCCCGCTGACAGGTTGGGCAGATTAACCTCACAGCTGGCTGAGTCCCGTTGAAAGTGGAACTGGGTTAAGATTCACACAGGTGTTTTCAGGGGTAAAGAGAACAGATTGGTGGTGACCAGAAGGGAAGGCGGTGGGGGAGGACAAAAGGGGTAAAGGGGCACATGTGTATGGTGACGGATAAAAACGAGACTATTGGTGGTGAGCACGATACAGCCTACACAGAAACTGATATATGATAATGTACACCTGAAATTACTCAATGTTATTATAAGTCAATACAACCTCAATAAAATGGGAAAATAATTTTAAAAAAAATGATTCATATGGGTGTTGCTGTCTCCTGGAAAAGAGACCTGATTTCTCTCTGGCAGATTCTTGCAGTTTCCAAAGTGGCCACAAGGTGTCGATGTCAAAAATGCTGGCAAGTCAACACTTGTGATTGCCCAACTGTTGAACTTAATTTCAAAATAATGAGGGAGTTTTCAGTTTTTAAAACGTACATTTTAAGAGGGGAAAAACCATAAACACTTAGTAGTCAAGGTATCAGTTCATTTCTTTCCTTGTAAAAGAAACGGTGTATGTGGCACATGTAAAATCTGCTTTACACAGGACTCGGAGCGGCTGTGGTGGGGAGCTCAGGTCAGAACACAGCCTCCCTGGGACTCTCTGCAGGCATGCTGTCTCAAGTCCGGGGTTCTCCCCAGGGAACTGTGTTCTGAAGCCTTGCCCGGGACCCTGGGCTCCGAAACGGCTCTGAGTGACGGCAGCATGATGTCCGAGTGGCCACCCCTAAGCCCCTCTGCTGCTTTCCAGCCTTGCCCACCTTGTTCTCTCTGCTGGGTTCCTAACAGCCTGTCAGCGTTGTTTAGAAGATTGAAGGAAATGAGATCATGTATTCCGCAGAGGCAGGAGGGGGTAGCAGTTAGGAGCCCCGGCTCTGGGCTCAGACAACTCAGTGTCCACACTGGTCACTTCCTCACTGTGTGACCTTGGATGTCACTGCACTGCTTTGAGCCTCCACGCACTCACTGGTTAGAAAAGGGCTAAGATATTGCCCCTGTCCGAGGCTTGCTGTGCAGATTATGTGCTAGCGTTAGGGATGCTGGTGTTCAGCATCTGTCCAGCACTGTGCCAGTACCCATAATTACCGTGACGACTTGGTAGCTTGTGCATGTTTTTGCTATCTGGTGGGCTGCCTAGCACTGCTGTCTTCTGATTCCTTAGTATCTGCCTCCTGCACATGACTGTGAGATCTTCACATACAGAAGCTGCATGTACACATATATAATTTTAATCTCTGTATCCTCAATGTTCATACTACTAAATGTTAGCTCTTTCTTCTCCCTCATTTTACAGGTAAATAAATGAAGCCCAGAGAGGTCAAGTGGCTTGTCCAGCATTGCACAGGAATTAGCACTCCCCCTGCCACAGCACTTGTTTCTCTGAATTGTAATTGTGTGGTTACTTCTCTGTCTACCGTGTGTGACTGAAGCTCCCCTCAGACGGGAAAACTTGTTTTGAGTTGTATCCCCAGTGTGAGGATGTCATCATCATCATTGCTGACGTTTATGGAGCACTGACGAGGAGCCAGGCAGCATTCTGAGCACTTTTTCCTGTGTTCACCAATTGAATCCTCACACCCAGCCTGTGACACAGATACTGTCATTATCTGAATTTGACAGGAGGGGAAGCTGAGGCGTGGAGAGGTTAACTTACTGTTGCACGACTAGTAAGCAGGGGCCGTGTGGGTCCAGGGCCTGAGACTCAGCCGTGCTCCCAGTGGGCAGAAAGCCTTCAGTGCCTGTTTGTTGGACTGAACTGGTTAGTGCAATTGGAGCTAGAGCGATACTACAGCACTATGGGGAGCCGCCACAGGTGTGCGTTCAAGTTCTACCTTCAGACCTGCTTTAAACACGCCATCCCAGGGGGACGGGACATGCCTGCAGGTCCTGAGGCTCGTCCTGTCCTGCAGCTTCCTCAGGGGGGTGGCGTCCCAGGTGCCCCCACGATTGAATGAGTGGGAGGGAGGGTGCAAGGGGAAGCTCTCAGCTCAGGAAGCGTCCAGTCCCGGGCAGCAGGGAGCAGTGGTGGGCGTCATGGAGAAGACTGAAAGGTGCCATCAGCCCACGGTGGGACCACAGGCAGCTCCTCTCAGCAGAAGGCAGTGCTCCGTTCCCTGGGCACCCACAGGCTGCCACGGCGCACCTGGAAACTCGCCACCGCACTGCATCGTACCAGCCTAGATGGATGGTGTGTGTGGCTCGTCTCGGGTACCAGCTCTGCCGTTGAGTAGAGATTCTCTGAAGCCTGTGCCAGCAAGACTGGGGCCAGGTCTAGTACCAGTGGAGAGAGCATTAGAGATGCCCACATGTGTCAAGGAGGGGCCATGGGCCGTGTTGTAGCCACCCAGATCCTAAGCCTTCCCTTTCTGACAGACCCAAGTTCCTGCAGCTTCTTCAGGCCTCCCAGGGTGCCCCGGCTGCCTGGCACTAGGGCTGTGGGCTCTGTCTGGGGAGCTGAATGCAACAGGCTGACCCACCCAGGCCTTCACGCTAGAACACTGGCACAGTGTGCTCCACGCACTGACTAACCATGTGCAGGTCACACATGAATACTCTCCCTGCCCCATCCCCAGAGGGAGCAGGAGATGGTGTCCCCGCTGTCTGTCCCCAGCTGCTGGGCAGCTTCCTCCTCCCTCCTCCCTTCCTCCCTCCTGCTGCGTCTCTGCGCTGTGTTATTGTTGGCCGATGTGGACAAGGTTGAACATCTGCCAACATCTGCTCATGTCTCCTGAATGTTCTCCCGACAGACGGGCAGGAAGCAGCGCCTGCCTTGAGGTAGAGTGCCAGGGCCTGTGGGCTGCACCCCCAGGACACTGCCTGGCTTGCTCGGGGGCTGGTGGGATCCCCTGAGCTGAGATCCCATCTCTTTCTGGGGCTGGGAGGGTGGCGGGAGAGACCTCCTGGTTCTACAGCCTTCTCCTCTTTCCCCAGAAGGTACAGTGACATTCAACATATAGACATACAGGTCACAGACATTCAACAGAGGAGAGGCCTGGTGGGGATGGACAGAGAGGCTCCCATCCCCATACCCCCCAGGCCCCGGGGAGGCAAAGAGTGGAGGAAGCAGCCTCTACTGCTGGGATGGATGTGTGAAGGAGGAGGGCCTGTCTGGGTTTTCCAGGAAGTAGACCTTGAGACGAGGATGTGAGTGCAGGCAGTTGATTTGATGTGAGTCTGTTAGAGAGGATGTGAAACAGAGAAGAGAGGAAAGTCAATGAAAGGTGCTTTATCGAGCAGGTGACTTTGGGGACAGCTGGGACTCCACCCCTCAGAGGAAGCTGAAGGACTGGATGAGCCTCCGTTCCCCCCCCGAGGACCTTGCTTGCCGCCACCCCACCCATCTAAGATTGCAGCTCCCCTCCATCTGGTTTGATCTTCCCTACCAGTCTGAAGAACTTTTAGCTCATTCATTCAACAAATATTTATTGAGTGTCTACTATGTGCCAGACACCGTCTTAGGTATTTGAGAGGTAGCCGTGAGCAAAGCAGCCCCAAACCCCTGCCTCACGGGGCTCAAATTCTAGTGAGAACTAGTTAGTAGAAATAATTAATTTTCTTTCACATGTGCAAATACCAACATGCCAGTATTCCCCAAAGTATTTTTTTTCTTATGAAATACATGTTACTAATTATTATGTGGAAAAAAGTATTCCGTGGTCAGATATATTTAGGAAATGCTGGCTTCCAAATAGTGAAAGATGTTTCTTTACTGGCTGGGTATATCTCAGAGCCTTTAAGAGGCTAGAGTGCATTGTATATTTCCTAGAGAAGGAATGTACAGTTACCGAACTTATTTGACCACAGAATTGTATTTGCATTACTATTGTACCTGGAAGCTTATATACACGTATGTCTCATAGGCCTGCTATTGTTCCTTCTGTCCTTCCAGCTCTTGCTCACCCAGAAGACTCACTTTCAAGGCTCAGCCCAATTTTCCTTCCTCCAGGGAGTATCCCTTGACCTCCCCAGGCAGAGGTAGGTGCTTTGTCCTCAATGCTCCTGCAGCGTCCCCCCCCATGCATGAACCCTATGATAACACTCACTCTCCCTGCCCACAGCCCCTGCAGGGATCCAGTGAGGAGGCACCGTGGGGTACTCACTGCGGGATCCCTAACAAGCAGCCCAGAGCTTGGCGTTTAACTAATGCTCAGTACGTGTTTGTTGAGTGACTGAATGTGTCCTTCAGGTTTGGCTAGGTCCCAGCCTGGCCCAGGAGGGAGCTCTGGGGTGTGCTGACTGAGCAGGCTCCTGGTACAAGGACCTCAGAGGACTCTGTTCTTGAAGCTGGTGTTGAGGGTCAGATCCGGCTTCCCACCTCCTCTGCAGTGTTAGATGAATTGTACTTGGGGAGAAGCAGGGCATAGGGGCTGGACCAGTAGACCTGAGCCTGAGACAGTGGGCCTTGTGAATGGCAGCTTTGCCTCTTCTTGCTTTGTTCCAAACGAGCCACTGAGAGAACCTGAAGAGCTGACCGAGAGAACTAAGGCTCAGACATGCTTTTGCTCCAGTGAGTTGCACATCCAGGCATTGGGAGGACTGGGTTCTCTGGGTACTGGTTTCCATTTTTCATTTGGCATAGTGTTTGTTTGAAACACTCGTACAATTTTTGCTTTTCTGAAAGCTGAGCTATCTTCCAATCATGTCCTCTTTGCCACCTCATTATCAAGTCTCTCTCAATTCCCCAAAATTACTGTTTCCTGTTCTATAGTTTTCCAAGGAGATTAATTTTCAAGGAAAAACCTTTGGATAGAAGGGTATTGATTTGATGGAGTGGTCCATATCCATGACTACTTTTGCTTCCCCCTTTGCAGGAAGCAGGGTGGTCCAAGAGAAGATGCTCTCAGTGAAGTATGATGGGAACCTGACTAATTGATATCCATAAGTTTGGAAAATACGGGCAAAACAGCTGTTTCAATCAAATGGCTTCATTTTGAGATGTGCTCATTTAATCATCCATTCATTCATTGAGCCCCTGGTTGTGGCCCAGGTGTTGGGGATACAAGGGACAGTTAGATATTACTTGGCTGGCACGTTCCTAATAAAGACTTCCTGTAGTCCTGACCATGTGTGCCAACACCATGCATGAAGAGAGAGCTCTTGTTCCCATCGTCCCTCCTGGGCTCGTTCGTCCCGGGCACCTGTTTGCACCTTGCTTCACCCCCTTCTGGCCACTGACTGCATGGCTTGTTCTGCTGTTATTCATGCCTACTTTTAATCTTGGTTTCCATCCACAAGGATTCTCAACCTTTCTGCCTTCTTGCCCCTCACCTGGGTCTCCTTGGACCCACAAGTGACATATGGTACTTGAGGCCAAAGAGTTCACAATTTTGTGAAATACATAAAGAAATAAATGTGGCAAGGTTGGAACATTCGCTCACACTGCAGTTTGGATGTGCAAGACAAAGGACTCTTATGCCCTGCAGCTACTATGATTTCATCCCTACCTCCCTGTAAAGGGATGATGGGGAGGAGTCTGATTAGATCTACTCCAACCCTGGAATCTTACGCCAATGCAAAAATTCAAACTGTTCCTTTAGGTAAAATTTCCATTTCTTAAGTTTGTCTCCATTGTCTTTTCTTACCCTGAGATGGCATTTAGGGTGTGCGTAGGGCTTACTAGGTGTGCATGGCAGCAGGGGAGAAGGCGGGTCCTGGAGTCCATGGTCTGCCCTGGGGCACCTGGCCTGCTCTGCTCCTGGACTGGTGACTGCCGAGGGTGACCAGCTCCCTCCCCTGTGTTCGTGGACAGTGGGGATAGGAGTCTGTGGCTGGAGTGATTAGTGGCTGGTCTCTCCTTGGGCCTGGTCAGGACTTCACGGTCCTTCCTGGTTGGCCCAGTATCACCTCAGTTCTCAATGGCACTGTGGCTGTCCTGCTGCCTCCAGGTAGAGCCCACTTTGTCCCTGCAGAGGGACCTCTCTGGTAAAGTCTCCAGCCACACCCTCAGCTTATCCTCTTTGACAGACTGGAACTTCCTGATCACGTGCACAGCACAAAGGAATGGGAAGCAGCTCGTTAGTGCTAAACTCTGGGGCCCTGTCTCCTAGTCCTGCTGGACCTCAAGTCCACTGAGAGGTGATGTCCCTCTGGGCTATGCAGGTTGTGATCTCTCTACGGGTGTCCCTGAGAGGGGAGTCCGGCTCGAACTGGGCGAAAGCATTTTCCTCAACTTCCCTAAGACATCAGGGTCAGTATATCACCTCCCTTCCCCTGCGGTCTGTCCTCCCATCTCCAGGCAGGTGGATGCCTCAGGCTGGGTAGGAAAAATGAAAACAAGTGCAAAAGGGAAAAGCACATTAATATATTTTAAAATATTACTACCACATCTAATGCTACCATTACGTAAACAAGAGTGTGGGAGCCCAGAGGAGAGACAGACTCCAGGATACTTTTGGAATTAGGAAGACTTCTGGCAAAGGCCGACCTAATAGAAGGAAAGGCCTATACACTAGTGCGTGATCTTCAAAAGACTCTGGGAAGCCCATACAGAGAATGTGGATTTCAAAGGATAAATTCAGCTGAATTGTTAAGACCCGTTCCCCCAAGCAACTGAATTGCCTGTTGATTTAAGTATTTCTAGTTTTCTTCTGATTACAAAGTGGAAAATTGATTCAATGTGGAAAATTGAGGAAAATAAAATAAGTATTGCTAATTTTCAGGGTGTTTCCTTAACATATTTTACATGCCATAGGGTGCTGCCAGGCTCATATCAGACTACATGCCAGCAAGCAAGAGACGTGTCGTGTTAAACCGCTGAAGTTTGGGGTTAATTTGTGACCGTAATGTGCCCTAGTTTATTCTGACTAATGCAGAAGTTGACGGCAGAAGTAAGATGCTGCGGTAACAGAAACCTGCAAGACATGGCAGTGGCATATTGGTCAGGCACCAGGCAGCAAGGAAACTGCATGGGAGGACGCTGTCGACCCTGTCACACAGTGGTAAATATTTATGAGACTAGCTGCCTGTGATAACTTGGAAGGTACATTTGGCTCCTGATGAACTTGGAGCTCCAGGGGAAGAGGTGGGAAAGTAGAACGTTGGTAGTGCATGCTGGTTGTTACTGGCTGTGTTTAACAAGGTGTGACAAGGAAGAGGTGAGCACAGAAAAGCATTGACCCATTTCCAAGAGTAATAAAAGGGAATGGAGAAAGGCCAGACATGAAAGTTGGAAAAATTAAGTGCCTCTAGATGACATAGTCAGAAATGGGACTAAGAGAGACTTTGAGTGGCCAAAGGCAAATACCAGATTAAGGGTGTGGTGCCCTGTTGGAGTCAGGGCAAAACTCATCTAGAGGGTATGGCTCCAACACCTGCTGTTAACTTTCCCTCTGGTTATAATGTCTCATAGCAAAGAGAGTCAGAAGAGGGTCGTGAGCTTCACACCTAGGGCTGCAGGTTGCCTTGAGGTAACCACTATTATGTGAGTGAAAGAGGCTTGGGAGCGCGGAATGAAGAAATAAAGCAAATCTGGGAACCCAGTCTTGCAAGAACAATGGGTGTGGTTCCTGGCAGATGAAACTGACTACTGAGTTTGAGAGGCATACTGCCAAAAAAATAAATAAAAATCTTAAAAAAAGAAGGTTCTGGTCTTAAAAAGCCTGTGATTATCTGAGACCTTTAACTCTATAGCCACTCTGAGACTCCAGCCATCTATAGGCAGCAAACAGCCTGAGAAAGCTGTGCAGCCCCCAAGGAGGACACACGTTCCTGAGTCCACTTCAGATGTGGCCAAGGAGGCAATAGAAAGGGGAAAACCTTCCAGAAAGTGTCCTTGGGGAGCAATAAATAAGGCAGTGCCCTCCTGAGAGCGGAATAAAGGACTAATCAGGGAACACCCCCCTGTCCTCAGGTGGGAAATGGCTTTCACACAGGATTTCAGGTTTCTGATAGGATTTCAAAATTTCTATGGACCAATGACTACTGGATGTCGCCCATTTTTCTCCGCTTTGAATGAGAACGTTATGGCTATTGTCTTGTCCCTATAGCACTGCTAAATCCTAGGTGTGTAGAGCAGCTAACTTGACCTTTTGGATCAGCATTTGGCAAACTACTCCCCACTGGCCAAATCCAGCCTACTGCTTGTTTGTATAAACAAAGTCTGCTTGGAACACAGCTAAGCCCATTTGTGTGCAGATTGTCAGGGACTGCTTTCGGCTACCGTGGAGAGCTGAGTAGCTGCACCCGAGCCCCTGTGGCCCACAAGCCTAACGTATTTACTCTCTGGCCGTTTAAGGAAAAGTTTGCTGACCTCTTGTCCTCTGCAAAGAGGTAGTCCTCTGGACCAAGAGGAGCCACATCTGGCACACTGCAGAAACCGCTGTACTTCTGCTGGAGATTCTGATCTTTTGAGCTGGGGACTGTGGATGGATGGGACTATGGGTCAGCTCCCATGGAGTTGGAGTGTTTCTCTGTGGGGGAAGGAGGGAGAAGACGGATATTGGTGACCAGACTGTAGCTGAGACATCGAATGCTCACTGAATGTCCACATGCTCTTCTAGCTGCCTTGCATTTGGGCACTGTCAGAGGGTAATTCCAGGCCACAGATCATGAGTGGCAGTGACGTGTGTCACTTCTGGCCTGAGGATTGAGAGGCCCATGTATAAGTCTCCACACTCTCCCATTCCCTGTGCTGGAGTTCTAGAGGTGTCGTGTCGAGACAGTGGAGAAACAAGGAGGGAGCCTGATGCCTGAATCACCTCTTGGAAGGTACTACCTTGAAGAGTGGCCTGACTTTCATCAGACTTTGTGTTAATGAGAAACAAACTTCTATTGGAGTTACAATACTGAGATCTGAGCATTAATTTTGTTATTGCAGCTGAAACTATACATTACCTCCCCATGTCTTATTTATTTTATAACTGGAATCTTGTACCTTTCGACTCCCTTCATCCGTTTGCTCACCCTCTAACCCCCACCTCTGGCAACCACCAATCTGTTCTCTGTATCTATGAGCTTGTTTTTTGTTTTTCTTAGATTCTACATATAAGTGAGATCATACAGTATTTGTTTTTCTCTATCTGACTTAGCATTAACACTTAGCATAATGCCCTCCAGGTCCATCCACGTTGTTGCAAATGGCAAGATTTCATTCTTTTTTATGGCTGAAATTATTCCACTGTATATATACACACCACATTCTCTTTATCCATTCATCTGCTGATGGACACTTAGTTTGTTTCCATATCTTGGCTATTATAAATAATGCTGCAATGTACATGGGGCTGCATATATCTTTTTGAGTTAGTGTTTTTATTTTCTTCAGATAAATACCCAGGCGTGGAATTGTTGGATCATATATACGGTGGTTCTATTTTTAATTTTTTGAGGAGCCTCCATACTGTTTTCCATAGTGGCCGCACCAAGTTACTTTCCCACCAACAGTGCACAAGGGTGACCTTTTCTCCACATTCTCACCAACAATTGCTATCTCTTGTCTTTTTGATAGTAGCCGTTCTAATACATGTGAAGTGGTATCTTATTGTGGTTTTGATATGCATTTCCCTGATGATTAGTGACATTGAGCACCTTTTCATGTACTGAAACTGCTATTCTGACTTATATAATGTACATCACACCTATGTAATAATGTAAATAAAATTGAGTTTATACTTGTATACAATTGATATTCAAGTATACAATTTTATATTTATATTATTAACAACTTTCCACACTGTGTAAAATCGTCCTTGAAAACACGATTTTTAACAACTTCCTAATATTTCATTGTATTATTTCGTTGATAGTGCACGATGCTTGGGAAGCTATGGTGAGAAAGACAAGTTCATTCACCGTGTGTAAAAGGGTAACAGTGCAACTTTTCTGAAGTGCAATTTAACAACATGTTTATCCCCTGTGATCCAGTAATTCTGTTTCTGGAAACATCCTCAGGATGTAATAAGAGACATAAACAGAAATTGATGGAAAAGATTTTTGTTTTAGCTTTATAATATCAAAATTGGAGACAATCTGAAGGCCCGACAGTAACTACCTAGTTACCTGAATGGCGGGGCCTCCCCAGGCATAGCCTGCTTGCTGATGCAGCTTGCTGAGCGCCAGACGTCTGCAGCCTGAGACACGGAACACGGATCTGCCCTCATAACTGGCAGACTGGATGCCTCCGTCTCTTACACGGTACCCATTCCCTCCCTCTGACTGCCTCGCATGGTGGACGGGGCTCGCCAAGGTTTGTCTCCTTTTCGTCTCCTTGGCGACTCCCGACTTCTGGCTGCAGAGACTCTTCAGACGGCCTCCTGGGCGTCACACAGACACAGCACAACACTGGTTACGTAAAGTGCAAATGAATCACAAACACTTGGATTGTATTTCTGTTCAAATACACAGGGATTTCAATTTATGGGAAATGGACTGTGGGCTGCACAAATTAGCACTAGGTTTGGGAATTTGGTTGAATCCCTGACCAGATCCTCAGTTTAGTTATGTCCGTCTGCTCTTCCCCCCAAGACTTCTCCTTAGCACCCTAGAAATGACAGCTGTTTAATTCCAGGGGGTGCTGAAAGCTAGTCTTTCCTCCAAGAAAGATGAGAGGACAAATGAATTTGCCAAAGGTTCCTGGAGTTTATTTATTTTGTCCCAAAGCCAGCGAAGACTAAACAAAATACAAAATGAATCCTCCCTTCCTCTTGGCTTCAAATTATCTCTTTCTTTAGTCTCTTCTCGGCCTTGATGTTGACATCGTTTCCATTGTTGTCCCTTAAATGTTGGAATTTCCTAAGGTTTCATCCTTAGCCCATTTGTTCTTACTGTATTTTCCAGGTTATTTTCGATCTAAACCCTTGGCTTCAACTACTTCCTACGCACTGATGGTGCTTAAATTACTGTCCCCAGCCCAGACATCTCTCCTGACCTCCAGTCCCTGCATCCCAGTGCCCACCAGGCACCTCTACTCTCCGTGGCCCACAGATGTAGATTCTAGACTTACTACATCCAAACTGCACTCCTCCTCCTCATTCCAGCCACTTTCCCTGCATTCACTATTTTAGGGACTGGAAGTACCGATCGTTCAATCACCAATGCCATCACTTAATTAGGTCAGAAAACTTCGAGTTTTCACTGTATGCTGGGCACTGAGTTAGATAAGGGGACACAAAGATGCTTCAGACCTAGTTCTTGCCCTCAATGTACTCACAACCCAGGAGGGTAGACGAACATATAAAAGAACAACTATAGGACACTGGGAAGCACAACATTAGAAATATGGAGAGGATCTTAGCATGAAAAAGGGGCACGAATCACATTGGTGATGGAGATTCAAAAGAGGATTCTAGAAGGGTGATGGCTGAGCTGAGAATCAAAAGATGAGTTAGGTAAAGTAGGCGGGGGATGGCAGTGGAAAAGCATGGAGGTGGGAAAGAGCAGGGTGGGGCAGGCAACTGGCACAGCTTCAGGGAGGTTGGAGTAGGGAGTTTGAGGCACGTGAGGGCTTAGCTGAGGCTGCAGGGGTGCACAGGGGCCAGATAATGGGAGTCTTACATCCCTTGTTCATGAGTTTGGATTTTATTGGATAGTTTATGTGGAATCTCAGAGGAGTGTCAACCAGAAAGTATAAAGGTCCGATTTCTGTGGCTGCAGGAGAGGGTGAATTTGAGGAGAGTAAGACAGAGGAAGGTGGAGGAGTTGGGAGACTCCAGGGTTATCCTGGCTGCACGGGAGGAGAGCCTGAGCCGGGAAGTGGTGGAGGGAACCGAGAGTCAGTGCATTTGAGAGATGTTTAGAACGTATCCTGGCAGGACTTGAGTTGAAAGTAGAGACGAGGAAAAGAAGGAGTTAGGGACAGCTTGTAGATCTCTGGCTTGGGTGATGGGGACTACAGTAATGGTGCTAGGGGAGGAACACAGGAACTCAGAAACATTCTGCATATGTTGGACTGTGGTTCCTGAATGCATCCTGTTTCATGTCCCTGTAGCACGG